>NW_024543067.1:13180000-13560000 GCF_018167655.1 Microtus oregoni | reverse complement strand
TTTCTCAGAAATCATACATCTCCTGGATTAAAAACAGAAAGGGTCTCAAATATGACAGGTTTAGATAAGTAACTAAAATCCTGGGTTTTAAATGTAGTTTTGATTCCGCAAGGCTGTCTGTCATAGTGATAAATGTCAATGGGAGATTGAAGCTTTGGAGAAAAATTCTGGGAGAAAGAGAAGTAAGTGGGTGATGTCATTGTCACCATTTGTAAATGCAGAAAGTCCTTTTTAAAGAACAAAACCCATGTAAACTTCCTTTCCGGCATTTTATTGACCACGTGGAAAGTAAAATAGTGCAGTTCATCATTTTAGATTCATCATCTTAAGCTTTTGATGAACTCTATCATAGACTAATAAAATTGATATTAAATAATGATCTATACAAACCAAGCAAGTCCCTAAATTCAAATCCTTGATTTGACTGAAAAGTGAGGCCAAGATATTTAATGTTCCCAAATCATGGGTGACAGGGACCCATGGGTGCTAGACAGACATGTGGTGACCAAGTTGTTGGAGCTTCCAATGGGAACTTTTAAGTGAGACTAACCTCAGAGAGGTTAGCGCCATTCTTGTCTCTGTGAGCTTGCCTATGGGCTTTGTGGAAGAAATGATAAGGGGTGGGAGAAATGGCTCGGTGGTTTAGAGAGCACACTGCTCTTATGGAGGGTCTCTGTTCGGTTCCCAGCACCCGTGTAGGTCAGCTCAAAACTCCATGTAACTCCAGCTCCACTTGGAGGTCTGTGACTTCCACGTCTGTGACCTCCATGGATGTCTGTGACTGAATGGGATGGCATCCAATCCAGATGGATGTCTGTGACTTCCATGGGCGTCTCCGTCATGTAAACATACCTCCAAACATACACATAATTTTCAAATGTGTTTTAATAATAAGCACAACGCACATTTGCCCTCAGAGCCAGCCTTGTTGTGTGTTTCCCTGTTTCTTATTCATATTGAACTTCCTCATAGGGGCCAGCGAGATGAGTCCGTGGGTAAAGGCCCTTTCCATGTAAGTCTAATGATCTGACTCCAATCCCTGGAACCCACTGAAAAGTAGAAGGAGAGAATCTATTATTCCTAAGAGTTGTGTTCCGATCTTGGCACATGTGTCTAAACGAAATTACCACAGAAACTCAAAATTTCTTAGCTATCATGGCAGGAGTCTAATAAAGTTTACATGTCAAATATCAAAGTATCACCGGTTCTAGAGAATTCTAATTGGAAGGCTTTGCACATATGTGACTTTTAATAGAAATGAGATTTTATTCACTTTTTTTCTGCTTTATTTATCCAAACACAATTCTTATGACAGTTTGTCCACTGGCAACAAAGAAAGAAAGAAAGAAAGAAAGAAAGAAAGAAAGAAAGAAAGAAAGAGAAAAGAAAAGAGGGAGGAAGATAAAACTTTTCCTTCCATCTATATGAGAGCTGGAAGCTACACAAAGGCCCTGGGATGTCACAAGACCCGGGAAGAGTCCAGAAATGCAGAATTCTTATGAATGACGAAGGAAGCTGGCTGTTGAGCGAGGAATACAGCTTCATGGGGTTGTTGTGAAGCTTGCTCGGCTGATGGCGTCTCTGCTCTCCAGAGGCTCACTGTATTCCCACATTAACTCTCCATGCAGAGTTACTTCAGATTCAACTAAAGTGGAAAAGTGAGCAGACCGCAGTGATCTTAAGGAAGATCGAAGAGGGTGAGAGATGCAAATTCTAAAGAGATTTTGGCAAGCAAGATAAATATTAGAATTTGAAGGGAGACTCACTGAGGCCCATTCTCTGGGATGCTACTGAGGCATAGCCTTGACCTCCACCAACCTGTGCTCTCCTCTCCTCAACAACCCATGGTTTCCTCCTCTACCAACCCATGACCTGGATGTTGGGGTGAGCATGGGAGACAAGAGATTCTAGGCTCTCTTGTTCTCAACAACCACTTAAGTTTGAATTGCTGTCTCTTCCCGCCTTCTTAGAAAGAAACAGGGCCTCTTCATCAAGGGCTGATCCTCTGAGCAGGGTGAGGTGGTGCACACCTCCAACTCGAGCCCTTGGGAGGCAGAGTCAGGAAGACCCCAGCAAGTCTACGGCCAATCTGCACAGTGAGTTCTAAGAGTATCTTTCAAAAAAATCGAACTAAAGAACAGAGAGAGATGAGGAGGAAGGATGGAGATGGAGAAAAGGAAAAGTAGAGAGAAGAAAGATGTAAATAGAAGGAAAGAGAGAGGGAGAAGGGAAGAAAGAGGGAAACTATCAATATCATGAACGGAAAGCTGCAGAAGCTGCTGCTCTCTCAGCGATGCGCCACAGAGCTGACTTCAGGCACTCGAGGAGAGCCTGATATCTGGGATCCTTTGACACTCGGCACTGGCCTATGATTTTCATTCTGTTGCCCATGAAGGGTGACCCAAGACAGCCCCTCTGGCATCTTCATTACCCTGAGCAATGAAAACATGTAGTGAGAATGCGGGGCCAGGAGTGTGAATCAATGGCTGAGTTTTCTGAGGCTTTTTATTGTTACCAGGCAGGCATTCTCCTAACATCCCCGAGCATCTGTAGAGAGCCAGGCCTGGGCAAGAACTGGAATGTGTTTGCTATGTCTGCCCATTTTCACACACCACACTTCGTGTTTGATTTTTTCATTATTTATTTGTTTTGTTTGTATATTTATTTGCTTATCATTTGATTGATTGATTGACATAGGATCCTACACTACTTACATGGCCTAAAACTCACCATGGGGCACATAGACTGACTTTTAAGTCATTGGATCCTCATAATTTACTTCCCTACTGCTGGGATTACAGACAGGAGCTGCCATGCCTAGGCCACACAAGTCTTGTTACAGCATCTACTGTGATAAAGTTCATGACTGTTCCTAGTTCCAAGAAACCATTGGTGTTTCTTATTTACAAAGGCAAAGTGAAGATATGTGTTGAGAAATTATTTGGAAAGTAAGCCTAGGAATCTAGTTGTGCCATGATATAACTAATAAAGGGGCTGCTGGATGCACAATCTTTCCAACGTGGAAAGCACAGTTGTGAAATTTGGCCCCGCCTTGGCTCCTTTTGTAAGCTGGGAATCTCAGGAATTAGGGCATAAATCACTCTGTAAATGCAGTACTTTAGTCAAAATGCAGTCGCCATAAATATTTTAGCAGCGATTCTGATGCTTTTAATTCTACATCATTTCACGTGAGTTCACTTCAAAGCTAAATTATTAATGTACCTCAACCTAAAAGTCCAAAATACAATACACTGAAGAGACCACACTAACTGGAATTCAGAGAGTCCTCAGAAGGTCTAAAAGCACGTCACCTGTGTGTATTTGCATCTTGAAGAGAAAAAAATAGCGTTATTTGTGTCAGCTGTTAGACTCTTACAAATCACACAACATACAAAATATATTACAACGCTCTAGAGTAAAACGGGCTAGTTGCATTCACTTGAACAAGAAGAATATGTTTGGTTTTGATACTTTCACCTAGAAATTTCCACGGCTTCCAATGCTTCTTGCTTGTCTGTAGTGGTTAGAAAATGAACTATCCCACACTTTGTCCCCAGCACAGGTGCCCCTTGGAAGGCCTGGCAAGAAGACATGGACCATGAGGATGGGACTTGAGGGTCCTTAACCCTGTCCTACATGCTATGCATATGGGTTCTCTCCATCCTGACTGCAGCTACAGTGAGGCCAGCTTCGTCGTGTTTTCCTGCATTCCAGAACTTGATGGACTGTATCTCGTAGTCTATAATCACACACACACACACACACACACACACACACACACATTTTTAAAAAGAAACTTAGTAAAACTTCTTCCCTTAGGTGGCTTTTTGCCAATTATTTGGTCACAGCAACAACAATAACAAAAAAAAGAGGCTGCTTTAAATAAAATTTGTTTTCTGCAGCACTGATCCAGCCATTGATGGAACTGTTTGCAATAACAGGAATTCCAGCCTTTTATATTAGACACTCTGTATATTTTTACATCCCTAGCAACTTACTGTTCTACTCTAAAAGATTTTCATAGCATGGTGTCATGTTTTAAATTAAAGCAAATTAAAATTAGACTTGCCTTCATTTTGCATTTTGCAATAGCTACTGAGGTTTTTAGACACCCTTCCTTAGAAATGGAGTCCACTACAAATAGACTCTCCCTCTCTGAGAAGGCATAGTGGATGATATGCGTCCTTGGCTCGGATTTTCCTAATCTTGGCTCACAAATGCCTCGAGTGGGTGAATCCAGAGCCAGCATTACCTTCATGTTCACAGAGTCTCAGGAAGCCAAATTTGTCTTGGGAACACATATACTCCCCACACGTACGCAAAACAGCCCTCACACTTTTCCTGCCCCAAAACAAAATAAAAATGCCATTGTTCTGAAAAGATACTCATGCTTAGCAGAAACAAAAGCAGTAAAACTTATTAGAAACTTCATAGCAAATTCTTAAGTATGTCAAGGAGTGGAGGGTAGAAAGAGAAAACTGTGGTTAGCCAGTTAATGCAGTGCCAGCCCCCAAAAGATCTCGCAGAATAGCTGTGAGGTACAAACGCATGAATCCCTGAACTGGAGACCTATCAGGAACAAGAAACACCCTAGTATTTGTGTGGGGTTTTCTATTTGTTTTGTTTTTCTCTCTATGATCAATAATAGTACCCAGTTTTCTGCCATACCTGGCCAACAAGAGGCTGTCATCTATCATCAAGAAGAAAGTCCTTGGCAGTCACGTCGATAAACACCTGGATCCCTGTCGATACACACCTGGATCCCTGTGGATACCTACCTGGATCCCTGTTGATACACACCTGGATCCTTGTCAATACACACCTGGACCCCTGTTGATACCCACCTGTTCACTCCATGACAATACCTGATAAACTTCTCCACTGTATGATAGATCAGTTTTCATGTGTCCCTATCCTCTTGGGAGAAAGTCATTTTGCACAGCACACTCACAAGTCATGTACTCCCTCCTTAAAGGTGAATGTCTACATAGATTATCTGAATTCTTCCCCTCTGAAAGCTTGCTCCTCTCTCACACCCCAGCACATTCCTATATCTTTTTATTCATCCATTTGCTTTCATCACTTAGGTTATATAAATCTTTTTATATTTGGGTTGTGATTAACTAATAGTGAGTAATTATTTTCTGTTTAAATTGTTCCTTTTAGCCAACGGGAGATCTTTTGCTTGGCTCCTGTGTCCCTCCAGCCGTGCATATCTCTACGTGTAATTTGGTTTTGTATTTTAAGAGCTTTTAGCCTAATGCTGCAAATGGCTCCAGTTTTATCACATCTATTTTGCTCCTAGACTGGAGCCAGACAGCTTTTGAGGAAACTTGGGTCCTGTTCCTAAAGAATGGTGTCCAAAAGTTGATGGGTGCTTCCAGGAGGGAGAGTTGGCTATATTCAAGGTGTAGCTCAAGTAGCTCAACCCTACTCTCGTGGACAACCCCATGCCCAGGAATGTACAGGCTGCACAAATTGGAGCCCATGGATTATTAAAGTAAAATAATAGGACATGAAGCTGAGGGGCTAGGGAGGTAGAGCAAACTGAGAGGAGTTATGAAGGGGACTGGGGTGGAAAATGATCAAAATACACTGTATGGATTCTCAAAAAATTAACAAAATACTTTTGTAAAAGAATTGTGATTCATCTCATTAAGCTAAACAGTCCTTGCCACACAGCCTCCTTCCCTTGCTTTCCTTATTATAATTTCTTCAAACTCAAATGGGAAATTTGGCCAAACTCATCCCCTGACTGTCTATTTCATCATTCCAGTCCAAGGTGCATTTAGAGATACCAGAATTGTAACCCAATAACTCCACGGGAAATGATTTTATGAAAGATGGTGCAGTGCTTTTGGACAGTCCTTTTTCTGAAAGTCTGTGGTCAAGCATTTCTTGAGTGACTTAGGTCAACATCCTAGTTACTTCTTCCTTCGGTGAGACTTACACATTCACAACACCTGAAGACCCTTCCGTACAGGACACAGCCCATCCTGCTAGCCTACTAACCCACAAGTAGTTTTTCAATTTGCGCGTTAAGATTTACTTTTCATGAGACTGATTTCTGTGAGTTCCAACAACTATTTGATACCTTGTATTTGGCCCTGCAGTATCGTACGGAATAGCTGTGTCATAGCAATAGCCTATCGGCTTTGCCTGTTTAATTACTTCTTCTCCCTCAGATGCTGAGCAATCAATATTTCTTCAGCCATCTTTGCCTCCTGCAGAGTGTCACACACTTGGAATAAAACATGGCACAGCTTTTTCTGACCTGCTTCTTTCATCTGGATGTATACGTCAAAATTTCCTCCACGCCTTATTGAGATTGATGGTTCATTTATATTTGTCATTGAATAATTTCTGTTGTAAGACTCATCATGGCTTGTTTATGTATTCACCAGTGATAGGATTTGGGAGTGCTTATGGCTAAGTCTACTGCTGTAAACATGTGTGTGGATGCTTTGATGTGAACACATAGATAAGTTGAGTAAATCACCAAGAGCACAGTTATAGTAAGCATTTGCCCCACTGTCTTCAGTATTGCAATCCCTATCAATACTGAATAGAAGATTTTTTAACTTACAGGTATTCAATCATTTCATCACCATTCTTGCTTTCTTAAAGACTCTTTTCTTAAAATTTTATGTATACAGGTGTTTTATCTGCAAGTGTCTGCTTCCCTGAGGTTCCGTGGAGCTAGACTTACAGTGGTTGTGAGTCACCATGTAGGTGCTGGGTCCTCTACAAGAACAAACAAGAGATTCGAACCACTGAGCCATATATCTAGCCCCATCATCATTATGGCAACCACAGAGAATCGAACATATAGTCATTTTGTGGGACTTCTGTGTTATTCATGCAGAGAGCCTAATATGCTGAAATATTAAAGAATCTTCCAGTGTCATGCAGTTGTTTTAGTTTTACAGAAGGATGAAAAGACCATTCTCATGTAAAGTCCAAATTTTTTTTTTCTGTGACAGTATCTTACCTGAACTGTTTGGGGCTGAGGCTAAATTTGTTCATTTTCCAAAGATCAGGTATGCAGGTATGTCTTTGCAGGTATCCATTTCTGTTCTCCATTGAATCTGCGTTTGCTCTTCACCAATAGGTTCAGTCTTCATTACCCTTGCAGCAAATCTTCCCGGCTGTCAGTGTGAATCCAACTTTGCTCTTCTTCAGACGCCATTGTCTGTTCTAGATCCTTTGCTTGGCCCTGTCATTTCAGAGCCCGTTTGCCAGTATCTATAAATTGCTCCCTGGGATTTCATAGGAATTTCTGAGTCCATTCACACAGTTGAAAAGAACTTGACAGTATCGAGTCTTCTAATCTCTCAACATGGAGTGCTTGCCTTCTATTTAGATACCATTTCGTCTTCTTTTATCACTGGTTGGTAATTTTCTGTAAGATTTAAACATGTTTCCTTAGATGTATACCTAGGTATTGTATTGTTAGAAGACCCTTATAAATGGTGTTTTTAAATGTTCAGTGTGCAATTTTTCATGGCTGGCATACAAAAAGACATCACACCCTGAATAGCTGCTATGTTTGCTTGTTGTTTTGTTGTCGATGATGATTCTTAGGGATTTCCTGTTTAGAGGCTTCTGTCTGTGACTAGAAAGAGGTTTTTGTTCATTCTTTTCCATCTATGGAACCACTTTCTTCCTTTATTACATTTGGCCAGACATTCAATACAGTACTCATTCGGAGTAGTGGGGGAAGTCCTTGGCTTGTTCTGCTATTACAGGAAAAGCAGTTTCCCATCACCAGTATATTATTAACTGCAGAGTTTCTATCAATATTTCTTGTAATAACTTTGTTTTCAATAAGGCTAAGAAAATTCCTTCCTATTGAAGTTTTTTAAATCCTGACTAGTGTTTGGCTTTGCCACATGCTTTTCCTTCTGTCCAGATGGGATCACATAATTTTGCTCTTACTGATACATTAGATTCCTAGAGAGATATGTGAACGTTGATGACTTACAGATCTAAGATCCCACTTGGTTGTGAAGTTTAACTCTTTTATGTAGTGCTGGATTGAATGTGTGAATGTTTTATTGAGTTTATGTTTATGAACATGACAGAAACAGGTGTGTAATTTTTCTTCTCTATGTTCTCAAGGAATGAATTATGAATTCTTTCCCATGCTTCTCATTTGGGAGGCCATTATGAGAGCTCTGAGCCATTTATTTTTTCCATAAACGTTTGGTAAAAACCACTGGGAATGGTGATTTCTCTCTGGAAGATTGTTGGTTACAGATTTCTTTGGTTTGGTGGGTATTGTCTACCTCATGTTGCCTGGTTCTCTTAGTGTGATGGTTGTGTTTGTTGTTTGTTTGCTTTATAACTTCACTGCATTTTTGTATATTGTCTAAGATGTGAAATTGTAAGTATGGCCATTCGCATTTCCCCTTCAACCACCCTATTTTGTGGCACAGCTGTGTGAGCCCCTCCTTGCTTCTGCTATTCACAGTTTGCTTTCTCCCCTTATTGTTGGTTAGCCTATGTAGAGCATTGACAATTTCAGGAAGTTCTAAAGGAACCTGTTGTGCTTGGTTGACTCCCCCACCCCACCCCTTTCTGAGGCCAGCTGCTGGCTTCCTGCTCTGATTTTTACTGATTTTTTTTTCTGCTTCTTCTTGTAAAATTGCTCTTCCTTTCCAGCCTCCTAAGGCAAAAGCTTAGATGACAGATGTCATATTTTCTCATTTTCTGATTTATCTAATGACTTTTTCTCTAAGCAGTCCATTGGTTGTATCCTGCAAATTGTGTCATTTTTTTATTTTAATCAGTTATATCTGAAGTTATTGAAGTGTTGAGAACTTCTAAATAACTTTATAAACCTACGGAGCAGTACCTTAGAAATACTTTCTTTTTGTTTTTTTTTAGGGGGGGTGTTGTTTGTTTGTTTGTTTGTTTGTTTTAAGACAGGGTTTCGCTGTAGCTTTGGAGCCTGTCCTGGAACTAGCTCTTGTAGACCAGATTGGCCTCGAACTCACAGAGATCTGCCTGTCTCTGTCTCCCGAGTGCTGGGATTAAAGGCGTGTGCCACCACCTCCTGACCCTTAGAAATATTTTGAGGAGAAGAATTTATGACATTAGGCAATGGACTATCATGCCAGATAAAGAACCTGCCATCTCTTGTCTTTAAAAAAAATAAATAAAAAGGTAATAACTCAGTACCGTAGGAGATAATTTTCTAGTGATACCTCCAACCAAAAAGCCATATTGCAGTACAATATTGCCGACAGACAATTCTGTATAATCTAGACTAACAAGAAATTCCTGGGCAATGGACAACTCCCACAGGTGTTCGTGATAAAGGAGATCAGGAATCAGACTTGTCTGTGCTTCACTATTCAAATTTCACTTCAGTTCATCCAGTGAGCACAACATAGGGCTACCTCCTGAAGAAGAAAAAAAGTCAGTTGAACTCTGTGTTGTAGTCTGTTAGAAATGTAGACTCTAGACCCCTCTCTGGAGTGGTCAAATCATATCAATCATATTTTAATTAGATCCCTGAGAAGCTGTGGGTGGCTTAAAGGTTATAGAGCCCTGTCTGAAATGAGTGGAGATTGTATTTATGCCACTAAAACACGTCAAGATGGGAAGAGTGGATCTTTTGATGAGCTGGCCAGAAAAAAATCTCCCCAAGAAGACTGCTTTTGTGGAAGACCCAAGGACAGGGACTTTTACTCATTTAACTCCAGTCTACTGTCCCTCATCTGTTCTGGGGCCTGAGCACCACCCAAAGGAAAAAGCAACCAAAGGAAGCTAAGAAAGAGTGAAGTATGGGATATAACTTTAAAAAAAAAAAAACACTCCCCACTTCACTGTAAGAGACAGACATAAATAGTCTTCAACTAGAAAGCCCCAGCCTATGAAAGAGGTAATGAGATGTGATGTACTATTGCAAAAAGTTCTGAGTTTGTCTTTTCCATCCGAAAATAAATCGGTACTGGAAATTCTATTAGCTTTTGTAAATGTAGATTCAGATAAATGATCAGATGGCTTCAATTTTAAAAACTGCTGTGTGGGTATTCTTTCTTGCTACTTATAATAAATTCCAAATTTTAATGCTATGAATATCTCCCCTTTCCCTCAGTTGGTCAGTTGAGATTTTTTCCACTTACCGAAGCTGTCATTGCGTGATCATATAATTAAGCTAGCGATATTAAATATGTTTTAGAAACAAAAATGTAAATACAACACAGAGGAACCGTGTCATTAAACCACATATTACCCACAAAGTGCATTTTTCATAACTTGTAGGAAATTCCTTGCCTTGCAGTAATAAACAGTTAACGTTATTTTAAAGGCCACTAGATTTGACATTAGCATTTGAATTATTTTATTATAAGGGAATAAGAGGACAGCAAACTTGGCAAATATATATACTATATGCAATGGTCAATCATTAAGTGCATATAGATATACTTTATATATATACCATATACATACTATAAATATATACATATGTATAGTTGATAGCTAAGACTCTAATTCTAGTCTAGATGGTCAGTCTGCCATTGGCTTTTGTTTCAGGGTGTGGGTTATAATGTAGGAAAGATTATCTTAAGTTGAAATTGCCTCACAGCATTGCTATGAAAAGGTCATGAAGACGTGTCCAAAGAGTACATACAATAGAACATTCTTTCCTATTTGGTCATCAAATTTTTTCTTATTTGCGATTAAATTTTCATAATAAATATTACTGCTATCGCTATTCCCATGGCTGATTGAATATTTCATTCTACCAGTTATTCAGAATCTAGTCTAACATCCCATGCAATTACCAAGACTTTGCCCCTGCTGGACTTCACTGCTCACCTGGCACTTGGTAACTGTCCCCTCTCTCCAGTCCTCTGAATGGCCGAGTCCACTAGTCCTAAGTGTTTAGAATCTTATTGTTTAAGTTCTTCTGTTGGAACACGATGTGAATTTAAACTCTAGTAGATATTAGGCCTTCTCTAAGGTGATAACAGTTCTTTTGGTATTAAAAATGTCATTGCTATTATTAAAATTTAGGTAAAATAATAAAATTAATTGAATGGTGCTTCTTATTAAAATATTTTATTACCTTGGTGTGTTAAAATATCCATTAAGAGTCCAGACAAACTCCCTTACAGTTGCCCTCTCTTATCACGCCCCCCCACACATACATGCAGGCAAAATATCTATACACGTAAAATAAATTTTAAAAATGAAAATAAAGATAAAAATGAAAAGATTTTTATTGAAACGGTTGCATCAGACAATCTGTAAAAGCGTAAATTATGGGGTGACATTTTTAGGTATTAGAACGTGTGTTGTATAGATCAGGGCAAACATAATCAGGGTTGGTTTGCCCATAACTGTTTTTAATATGTAGTATTTTTTTAAAAAAGCCTGAGTTATTTTTGAACATTCAGTCTCAATTTAGGAGCTAGTAAATGTCGTCCTGTTAGCATCGGCTATTACTTAGTGAGAGGTATCCAAGACTTCAAAGGTGTGACACTTGACAATAACATGCAGTTCCCTACGGACAGCTCTGAGTCACATTTTTTATAAGTGGTTTCATTACACAGTGAGCTTTTACAACTGGAACTTGTCCTTCACTTAAAAACCACATTTTGCTCCATATCTACAGAAAAACCCTGTCTCGAAAAACACAAACAAACAAACAAAATTTCACATTTTCTTAGACAGCATTGATTTTCTGGAAATGTAAACATCCACATACATTGGCTAAATTCTACCTGTTCCATCCCCATGTATCCTCTTCCACCCAACATCGTTCTTCCTTTCAGAGGAGTTTTCTGGGGTCTTACTGCAATGCAGTTTCCCTGCTGGAGCAATGTTCTCTGTGCTTCTTGCATGGCCAGAGCATTGTTTCCTGCGCTTCTCTTGTGGACTACTTTTGATCACAGCAGTGAACCCTCTGGAGTGCATCGTTGAGAGATCCTAGAACACAGGATGCATCCTGTCCGCCTTTATTTTCCTGGGGTCTCCTTCAGTACCAGGCAGAGAATGTTTAGGAAAACAAACTTAAATAGAATTTCCTACCCAAGGAATCAGGGTGTTAAATCCAGTAGCCTTGAGCTCTAGCCGTGCCTCGCTGGCAGGTCCTTCCAGTCATCTTGTGTTATGGGAACATGTACCATGAGATCATACACCAGGTGACTAGTTCAGGTATCATGGTTATAATCAAGCTTGGAGCTCACACAGGCTATGACTAATTTCATGTACTACAGGACTGCAGAACTGCCTCTGTGTCTGGATTTCCATAGTACTGTAGCACTAATGCTCGAGGTAATCTCTATGAGCATTTGTAGAGATTAATTGTAAAATTAATATATATTATTATATTACAGTATCCCTCTGTATTATTTATAAAAGATCTTAGAATCATGACTACTGAAGGCTGAGAATTGCGCCAACAAGGAGATGGATAATAGATAGGAAACTGCTGGCTGGATCCACACCATTTTAAATGCTAAGTATTGTTTTTTGAGAATCAAGAGAAGATATGTTTGCTGTGTTGTTAATAATTACTATTGGAGCCAAGCATCATGGCATACATCTTTAATCCTAGCACTCTGGAGGCAAAGACAGGTGAATGGCTGTGAGTTACAGGTCAGCCTGGTCTGTGTGGTCAGTTCCATGCCAGCTAGAGCTACATAGTGAAAACTGTCTCAAGTCTCAATAAATACATACATACATCCATACACACACACACATGAAAGAAAGAAAGAAAGAAAGAAAGAAAGAAAGAAAGAAAGAACTGCTACCATGTTTATTATTTAAGCCTGCACTAGAAGATTAACATCATTATGATATTTTAACTCTTTGAATCATGAGTCTCTAATTTCATTGTGCCCTTGGTAAGTGATAAACCTTTAAGTGATGGTTAATCAAACCGACACTAGTTTTAAATTAACCACTATTAAAACCTAAGCATTAGTTGCAAGGGTCTCTTTACTAGACATAGAAGAATTTTTAAAAAAAGGTGGATATTTGTCCAAATTAAAATTAAAGCATATATCTCCCATATTCTAAATGAACATGTGAGCGTCTCCAGTCATAATTTTATTATCACCATTTTACAGAATAGAGTTTTAATTATGGCCCTTCTATCAGGAGAAGCCGTGTGCTCAGGATTAGGAACTCGCTGCTCTAACTAGTCTTGTTAAAGAATATGGCTTGATGCATCCTGTGCCGAAACTTTTATAAAAACCAATGGACACTTCTAATAACACTTTTCTAATTTCATGGTTCAGTGCACAGTCAGTAAAGATTTAAATAATTCAGAAAGAAAGCCTATTCTCTTTTCTTTATTAGAAGTTTGAGTCAAGCAAATTCTTTGACATTTAATAGGTTTTTAACCCTTTTAATAACTTCTTATAATGAAATTTATTGGCAGTTGTTTTAAAGAAAGGGTTATTATGTTAGTATGAATAGCAGCCAGTAGTTTTTATGATTAGTTTTGAGACCTTGACTCTCTATGACTCAAAGTATGTAAAAGCATAAACGAGTGAGGAATGTTAATATTAACTGAATCAGGTGTGCCAAGAAATATACAGACTGTATATAACTGTGTTCGTGCAATTATCTAACAGGCTATAAAATTTTGGCAGACAAATATTCGAAACGTAATTGTTTTAGAGGAGCTTAAGGTCACTTACAGCGTCAGACCCTTTAAAGGAACTGAATGAATTATCATTTGCCTGGACTGATTTTTCCCAGGTTATTAATACCATGCTCGACAGGACAGGATTTCTAGCCTTTTCCTATCTGGGTTTCATGCTATTTCAATGTTTTATAATATATTATTAAAAGGATTATTGGATGGGTTCCATAATAAAAATCTAATTTAAAGCTGTACTTTTCTTCCAATTTCTAATAAGCTGGAAACATACAAAATCTGCCCAGGAAGTTCTTTTATAAAAGCAGAGTGTTAATTCTGCTTCCTGAGATGGGCCTTTGACTGGGTGCCGTGTGTCGCCAGCGATTTAAGAGCTTCCAGATGAACTCTCGTGTCCCCGTTCTGAACTGACGTGAAGAGGTCAACATGCCACTCATATCTCCATTTCTCCCAGCATCCCGTTGACATTCCAGTGGGAAGGAAGAGAGCACAAGTTAATAGGGTCTAAATACAGTGTGGAGTGTTGTGGCGGCTGGCGCAGGCTGCTGTGAACATGCAGATCTGGGTCTGGTCAGAAAGTCACCACTCAGAGAGCAGATCCCCAGAGGACTTCCTGAGTCCTCATCATTCACACTTCTGGATATTGTTTCAATGCCACAGTCCTCAAAAGCATCCTGAAACTAAGATGCCATTGTTCTATCCTGTCTCTGTGAAAATCAAAGTTCAGGAGGTGTGAACAGGCATGAGCCTTGTGGGATATGCTTTAGACAAGATACTTCTTCTAAGCAAAGCACCACCCACACTGTAATACACATACAAAAGGCACAGATGGGATCCACAAAAGATCAGCTTCATCCCAAGAGCAGATCTATAGATCCTTATTGTCAGAGTGATACATTTCTGTAGAAACTGCTAATTCGCACGTCTTGGGAAACAGAAGGTAGATCACATGGTCCCCAGATTCTCTAGATGAGATAGAGCATTTCACCCATGAGCCACTGTGTCCTGCCATGAATTGGAATTATGAAACTGGAGAGGTACAGGAAACCTTTGCTGCTGTATCTTGCATGTTTCCCTGATTTGTGCTAAGCAGAGGAGCCCTGGAGCCTACTGAAGCTTGGTCAAGCTTGACGATGTTGTCAATAGTTTAAAAACCACACTGGGAGACAGTTACTAATTAATCCCATTAGTTTCTCCATGAAGCATTCAGAAATGTGTTTTCTCAATCCAAGTCAAAAACGTTTGATAACTGAATGGTTAGAAGTCATGCACCATAACCTCCTGGCCATAGTCATATTGAGCAGGAGACGGGGTATGGCCAAGATTTGTGGATGAGAAAGATGTACTATGAATCATAATTCCTTTACATACATTATAATTTTGTTGAACCCTCATCAACCAGGTACCCCAAGCAGGCTATAAACCCAGCCTTCACTGCGGCTGTGTACTTTCTCACAGTGGCACCCTAGGCTCTGTGGCCATAAGCTGCCCTACTCATTTCAGAGACGGTACCACTGATGCAGCTCTTGGCTGCATGGCTTCCTGATCTGTATCAACAACTCTCCATGAACTATAACTCATCAAAACAGGAATAAAAGTAAAATGCCAGCCTAGGCACAACAACGAAGCTAGGTTCAATCTTAGGAATGCCCTCTTCTGCCTCAGTTAATACCTCAGTTTGAGACAGTCAAAGCAAATATTCCTATTTCTTCTCTGCTGATTTCCTTATAAAACTCAGCATTCACACACTGTCACTCGTCTGTTGCGCTGTGTTTAGACCGGAAACCAAACTGCCCAGAGCAAAGGTTTCAGTGCAGTTTGCCAGGCACCAAGACCACTGCCACAGAATAAGGGTAGTAAGAATTTGAAAAGTCCTCGCATTCCAAAGGTGGAAAAAGAAATGCCAAATAGGTAAGAACTAAGATGGCTGCTTAGCCACAGAGGCAGCTTGATCGGATGAGCAGTGAATCCTAGTAGTTCCTGCTGTGTTTTGAAAGAAAGCAAGAATTCGAAAATACTAAATCTAAAAGCAAATTTGGTCTTGAAAATTTAGAGTTGAAGTCCAGTTAATCTAAACTTGAAACTTTATAGATAAAAAGGTTCTATTCTTGCTTTAAAACTCATGGTTTTTGTGGGCAGGAGAGATGGCTCAGTGGTTAAGAGCTCTAACTGCTCTTCCAGAGGATCTGGGTTCTATTCCCAGCACCTACATGGCAGTCATAACTGTCCGTAGCTCCAATTCCAGGGAATCTGGTACCTTCATAGATGTACCTGCAGGCAAAACACCAATGCGCATAAAATAAAAATAAATCAATCTTAGAAAAATAAAATCAAACTCACATTTTGTTCATCTTTAAGAATTCAGCTTGTGTAGTATTTAGGTATTTTTGTCTCTTTTGACAATTTTAGTGTTCAGAGTCAAACGCCTAATACCAAAATACTGATACTTGTATAAATTACATATTTGCAAATAATAATGGAACACACAAGGAGATCACATTAGGATAATTTATTTAATTTGTTTAGACAACAAATAATTAAGCTCTCTCTTGGAAATGCATTTATGAAAATAATAAATAAAATTTGATAATTAAATTTACCCATACATTTGTTCTGTTATACGCATTTACATATTAATTGAATCCTTGGCCAAATATGTAATCAAATTGAGGACTTAAATAATATCAACATTTACATTCTTTTTGTAGACTCTTAGAGTGTATAATTCCTTAAGGGGAAAAAAAAAACCTAAAACTACTTGGCCTTCCAGCCCTGATTAATCATGCAGGGCTGCATGAACAACCCAAAGCAAGACTCAGAAGCTTTTCTTTAGATGCTAAGAATGTTATATGTTTGATGATGTACGTAAAAGGGGCTGAGAGCAAGCACTTGTCACAGCCAAAGCCAAGAGCCTATGGCCCTGGGGAAAGCACTCCACAGCGAAGGATATCAGATGTTGACAGCCAGGGGTAAGAGCGAGAACTTCAGCCTCTTCATGTTCTCTTCCTCCTGCTGGACCAGGCACCAATCCAGGAGTTGCGTGCGTAGACCCCAGAATGCAGCAGCTGGTGAGCCATATTAGCAGACAAGGCCTCGGGGCTAGCCCTGCTCCCGAGCTCTGCTCCACAACTGCTGTTCACTTAAATAGCTGGATCTGAGCGAAGGGAGATGAGGTGTCGTCGTTAGAGCTTGCTATGTACAACTGTTTCACTATAGATTGCCTGCTAGAGGCAGACATGATGATAGCTTCCAAGGCTGCCACATTGGACCAGGAAGGATGCTGATGTTCAATGAAACAGAAGACAGAGGAATGGTGATATACACAACTTTGAACACCAACAGCAAGCCTCCGATGTTCTATGTTATTCTGGAATGCAATCTCAGCACCATTAATCACTCTACAGCTAACACTCTTACAAGGGATTTCTGGAATTAGAGGTAATCCAGCTATGCCAAAATTATGTTTTAGAATTATAGTCTTACATGGGCAACATAGTCCTGTGTTTTTCTTTCCATTTTCAAAGAAAATCAAAGTATGCGCACATTTTGAAGTGTGTGTCAAATTTTGTACTTGATGTTGCCCACTTGAACACTGTCTTCAACCGGGAACTTTTCTGGCGTAGGAGAAAAAAAATGTGCCATGCATGTCCATCACAGAGCAGGGCATCAGGCAAAATGAACGCATGGTATCTACTTTGCTTTCATGATTGATCATAATGGAGCTTCAGATTTCCCTTAATTGGAAAAGGGTTTGAAATAATGTGCAAATAATTCATCATTATAGTCTTCCTCCATTATTTTAATTGGCATTTTTACTCCCATACGTATGGAAAATATTACTGTACAACAGCAGCTAGGAAAATTTAAAGAAACAGATCAGATTTGGAAAAGAATGAAATCCAGCCCATTCTCAGATCCAGTGTATTTCCCAAATGATGAGATAAATAGGAAGGTAGAAAGCCAATATAGTACTTTTAGCTGAGAAAAAAAAATAAAGTGTTCTAAAAGAAAAGAGAGAATGAAACCCTCAAGAGATGAGGAGGCGCTGTGCCATGTCAACAGCCAATGTCGTTAGTGCCAGCTGCACCTGACCAAAACATCTCTTCACTGCAGTTCAGGAAATGTGACGAATACCTACTATGTGACAAGATTTTTACTGGACTATTCACAGTGTTGAAGAAAATAGATTCTTTAGTCTATAACCAAGTAGGGTATATCAGTTAAAATTACATCTAACTGCATGCCAAAGATAGCCCTGGTGAAGAAAGTTTAGCAGAGATGATCACATTGAAGACCCTCATGCTAGGATGTTACACGGATCTCCCAGACATCCCAGAGTACTGTGTATGGACTCCAGTGTTTTCTCCAGCTCTAATCATCAGCCAACATTTTTACAAGTAGGAGAAAAAGAGAACATGGAGAATTTTTCACTATTAATGAGATTGCAGTATGAACTTAAAAGACTGAGGTGCAAGCATGAGATTACACACTCATGGATATGTACTGGGGAGACACCAAACTGCTTCAGAAAAAGTGAGCAACAGCTTCCAGAGTCAATGGTCCTGCAGACCTTGTCTGGACAGGATTAATCCCCTAACAGCTCACCATGCCTCAGCTGGGTTGACATCTGAACACCAGTTGCCACCTGCTTCTCATAATCCATGACATTTACAGTCTCTCTCTCTCTCTCTCTCTCTCTCTCTCTCTCTCTCTCTTTCTCTCTCTCTGATTTTTCATGGCACACTCTAAAAATGGCAGACCATCTGTAAAAGTGATGTTTCTCCTATAACTGATTAGTCGGGTTCCTTCATGAATTGTGAGAATTACCTTTAGCAGAGTTGAGCAATAGTTTGTGGTTTTGAAAAAACAAAAATATTGGTTTGGACTAACAAAGTTGGAAAACATATGAGATGAACAAAGCTAAGCTTCATGACCAAGAAGCCAAAGGGCAGCTGCTCAAGGCTGGAAGTGGGGCCTGCTCAGGAGCTGGGTAACAGTCAGCAGCGTGAAGTGACCCAATGAGAGGCATGCCAGGAAACAAGAACACAGGCCAGACCTGCATGGCCTTATTCTAGGTTCGTCTGGATCTAACCAGTGTTGTGAAATGGCTGTTCACACTCATGGAAAGTAGTTTTGCTGCCATACATAGGAAACAAAAACAAAGGCCAGGGCCGGGTTCCTTAGCCTGCCCTCCTGCGTTTTTCCAGGTCCTAATTACATTTCAGACAGATAATAACTAACATCTCGTCTATGTGGAATATTTTTGTCATGCAACAACAGATAGCATTAATTAGATTTTTCGGTTCCATGTGTATTTTAAGCTGTCAAGTCCTTCTTTGCCCATTTGTCCATCTAGACTTGTTTCCTTGTCATGAGCACTTTTTAACAAGCCTTCTAACAGGGAACTAAACAAGCCACAGCAATCAATACCAGGACCTCTTGCCTTAGGTTTGGAGCTGCTAGAGAAACGTTCATTGAAATCCACCATACTCCTCTTAACACAATACGTTTGACCTCCAGATAATGTTCAGTGCTTTATCCCCTAATATGTTTAATTTTAATCCTGCTGAGACAAAAGTCATTGCGTGAATTACAAGAATGAGTCTCGTTAAGGCTGAAAAGCAGTGACCCAGATAACGTAATGTATTAATATGGAAACCTTGCCGTTTTAGAGCCTTGCTTTCGAATCTGTCTGTGTGATCAAGTCACTGCAGTGGTCCATCAGTTGGCTAACACCTGTCCATAGGAGTCTGATAACAGTAGTTAGGAGAGCGTTCTGACTCTTCATTAAAAGATTAGACTGAACCAGGGCAGCTGCAGGGAGAGAGGGTCTTGTAGACATGACATGGATATTGCACCCCTGAAATCTCAACAATATGGTTGACTAAGCGGGGCATGAATGCTGGTCTCAGCAGTGAACGTGCCAATAAAAAGGAAGGAAACTCCACAACCCCCAGACCTAGATAAAGAGTTGTGGGTAGCTAATGGCTGTTGAGAGAAGACGGATCAGTTTTCTCAAGAGACGACCTCACTGATAGGTTATCTAATCCCCACTGGCCAGCACTAACCATACAAAAGCAACATGAAATGGACTAAGCAGGTTTTATGAACATGCACATTTATATATGTGTGTGTTATATATAATAAATACAGAGTGGGGGATGGGAAGAGCTGGGAGAAGGAGGGGTAGAAATGACGTAAGGACAGTGTACTTATTATGAAACTCTCAAAAAAATCAATGGGATTTGTGTAATAAAAATGGCATACAAAAACATATACAGATACAAATACCATCAAAATTCTAACATATTCTTTACAGATCTTGGAAGGACATTTTTCTGTTTCACATGGAAAGACAGAAATTCTATAATAGCAAAAGCAATCTGGAATCATCAATGAACTGCTGGAGAGATCATGAGTTCTCACCCAGGTTTAGTTTACCTCAGTCAGGATGGGTTTTTTTTCTAGTTCCATTTATTTACTGGAAAATTCATTTCAAGATGCATAAAGAGAGATGAGAATTATAAAATATTTTTACATGTCATGTCTACTGTCAAGCTATTTCATGCCTGGCTTGGGGATACTTCACCATGATCACAGCAAATAAAAATAAATCAGAGTTAAAATAAAAAAAAAATCTAAACTGAGAAAATTTGTTCTTATTGTCTTCTAAAACTTCCTTAAATGATCAGAATTAAAACGCAGGGTTTAATGGATGCTAAAATCACTAATGATTTTGTAATTTGAATGACACTCTAACAAGCACCAGAATGTTGACATTTTCATCACATAAATATATATAGTTACAATGTGTAAATATAAATTAGTAGGGTGTCTACTTGTCAAAACAAAAATATAATTACACTAAGTTGGTCCTGATAGACATAACATGGTGTTCACCAAGTTACCAAAGTCTGGTTTGGGCTGCTTAGTTGTGGGAATGAGATTAAAATTCAGACTTTGTTCATGCCACTCACTTCTGTTACCACTGAGCTGTACCCAAGCTTTATTTTTTTGGTATTCTTTGGAGTAAAGTATATATAAGAATTATTATACTGCAGAGAAAATTAATGTGGATGCAACTTAGTAGGACATCTTACCGTCTGCCGGTTACAGAAAAAAAAGTTAGCTGGGCATAATAGCCTGCATAGCACTCAAGAGGCTGAAGAAGGAAGATCATGAATTCCAAGGCAGCCTGGGCTTATGTAGTGCGATCCCTCGTCAAAACTTAAAAACTAAAATAAAAGAACCTTTCAAGAAGCATGTTTCTGAAAGTGTGTCTATCTCTTCATTTATTTTAGATGCAAGATATTGCGAGCCCCGAAGGAGCTCCGTACGGCTCCCATCCTCAGATTGCAGCCATGAGGCCGAGAGGCCAGCCGACAGACATCAGACAGCAGGCAAACATGATGCAGCACGGCCAGCTGACCACCATCAACCAGTCCCAGCTGAGCGCACAGTTGGGTTTGAACATGGGAGGAAGCAACGTTCCCCACAACTCCCCTTCTCCCCCTGGGAGCAAGTCTGCAACCCCTTCGCCTTCTAGCTCCGTGCATGAAGACGAGGGCGAAGACACCTCCAAGGTATGATCTGTGTTTGATACTGTCGTTGCACTGTGAGGAGGGCATGCTTATATCCTCCCGGTGAGAAACATCGGTGGGAAGCATATACTTGGTTAATGACGCATGAGGTTACAAACTAAATTCAACCACACGCTTACCCATGACACTTCTAAGTTCCTTATATGTCCTTTCAATGTATTTACATATAACACAAAGGTTGTGTTTGCTCTTAAAATGTATGGTCTGCATAGTGAATAAGGCTAAAAAAATTCTGTTGCGCTTGACTTCTGCCGTCGAGCCTACCTTACTGCATGCCAGTCCCTGTAGGACCATTTGTCTTCCTCAAACTCCTGAGATGCTGTATAGCTGAGGAGGACCTTGAAATTCTGATGGCCCTGTTTGCACCTCCTGAGTGCTGGGATTAAAAGGGAGCACCACTGTGGAATGCTGGAGATCCAGTTTATGCCAGGAAAGAACCCTACTGAGCTGAGCTTCAGCCACATTGTGCTGTGAGAATCTAACGTCCTGCAGTTCCTGCAGGGAATGTGAGTGAGGGTCAGAGTGTGTGCTGGAATGTCCTTAGATGGCAACCTCAGATCGTCTGACCCGCTCTTCCGCACTAGTGATGGGCAGGGTAAAAGATGACTTTGCAGGACAGAGACCTGGGTGCTAATGTTTTGCGGCTCCTTAAGGTTTTATCACTAGATGCCTTTCTTTGAATCATTGAGGGGGAGGATTGCTTTTTTAATGCCCTTGCAGGGGAAATTTGGCTGAGTTCCCCTTTAAATTCCTTTGAAGTTGTTTAAGGAATTGTTCCTTTAAAATATAATACTTTAAAAGGAGAAAAGAAAAATAAATGACTTCACCAAAACCCTGTATGCTTTTTTTTTTGCCTGAAAACACCAAACGCTTGCTTTCCCTTCCCTGATTACCAATGAAGCACTGCCCAGATTTAGCCCAGTGAGAAGGCTGTGTGTCTACCGGATGTGAAAATGCCCGCCAGTACACAAGTACTTTCTATTTGCCCTCTTTTTTAAATATTTATTTTAATTTTGATTATGCATTGGCAGTGGGCGGCCGATGTGCAGGAGAGTTCAGGTACCCAGGAGGCCAGGGGCTTTGGCTCTCACAGGGGCTGTTGCTACAGGCACTTGTGAGCTGCCTTCAGTGCCAAAAACCGAACTTGGTTCTCTGTAAGAGCAGTACAGGCTCTTACCTCCTGCTCCTCCTCTCAAGACTCCTCTTTTATTTGTTTAAGAAATTTCCTAATAGTCAGGTGCGTCCGCTGCTCTGCTTTCTTCTCGCCTTCGTGAGAATTTGGGGAGGAGTTAAACTGCCAACACACTGATAGGCCATGCTACAGGATCTGATTATGCAATTGATTGCCAATGTTTACACTAAACTCTTAATAGTCCAGAGGATTGTAATCTATAGGTTAATTCAATTTACTGACAGCATTGAAGGTACACTGACAATATTTTCTTACTTCTGAACTCTTGATGCGCTAGTATTTGGGAGTTCTTAATCTCGAAACAATGATACAGTTGGACCCCAAAAATGACTCCACTCTGAGGCCCCTGTGATATACAAACCAGCCAAACCAGAGCTCTCACACACCATCCAGTATTTCCCTGCCTCATACCAGGGCCAGGGCCAGCCAACAAAGACCAAACCAGAAAAACCCAGAATCTGTACCAAGCCTTTCCCCTGTTCTCTCAGCATATCCACAGAGCCTGGTAACTCCTAGCCACAAAACTGCAAGGCATGTGCTGTGTCCTGTGTTACCCCAGTCCTCTCTGTCCCTCAGGGACTCGGATCCCTCCCCAGGTGGCCATGTGCTCAGCTGTGACTCCTGTTGTTCAGATCTGTGATTGTAAACTTCTCCCTTCCTGGCAGTCATTCCCATGTTTTGCTGACTTCCCAAAGAAAATAAAATCAGATCTCAGGTACAAATCTCAGTGTGTCTGCACACATGTCTGCTTGTCCTACCCTCGTAGTCAGGCCTGCGGTGAGGTCATGTGCATGGACAGCGGTAACTACTAATAGAAGTCTAATTAATCATACCATAACTGGGCTCATGAGCGCCTGGACATGAGCTATCTAGATAGCAAAGACAGTTTTCCTAAGAAAATGTCCATTATTCTAATAGTACCCAACAACCAGTAAGCCTGGATCCAAATACGAACACCAGCTGTATGCTTGTGGCCAGAGAGCCGTGGGCTCTAGACCGTCACCTAGACAGAAATGATATGTGTTGTGTTTTACCGGGAGATCGATGTTCAGCTCACAGTAACGATCAATTTTTACATCAGGATTATGTCTTTATCAGACTTCCTTCCTGACAATTGAAAATATCAATGCAAAACTTGTAGTAGCGTCTGCTACCAATAAAATGTATACAGGACTTATCTTAATTACAGCAACATTCTATGCGCTCTGCAGCTTACATGGTGGCTCAGTAGACAGGAAGCTAAAAGTCTTAGAAGTACTTTCTGCCGTTTATTGTTAACCCTTTAGGAGCACAGCTTGTCACTGTCCCAACGCATGAGTTTGTACATTATAAACCTCCATACTGGTGTGAAATTTTACTGGTGAGTTTCCTATCCAGTCACCTGATATCCACATCTCAAAAACCTGTATACATCTCTAAGTGGCGGCAAGCCTGTATGGTTCTTAGCAGCGACTCTTGGGCTACTAGTGTGGCAGCAGGGGAGAGGGCTTGAAGAGATGGATTTCTCAACAACATTCCTTTAAAAAAAAAATGGATTTTTTTCTTTTACACGTCTCAAGAAAATTCAGCTGCTATTACAATTCTGTATGCCGTTGCTCACTGTGGATTCAGAATTCCTCTCCCATTTATTCAACTTACATGTGCTAAACTGCTAGAAAAATCCTCTGCTGAAAGTGCCTAGGCATTTTTAATGACAGTTAAGAGTTAAACAGCACTTTTTTCCTTTATATGTGTGTGTGTAGGATTTGTGTGCAATGCTGTATGTTACAACAACTCTAGTTAAAAAGTGAAATAGCACTAAGCAAAACGATCATTGAAATCATTTCTAACAAGTGAACCAAACAGGAATATTGAGTTCCTCCCCAGAGAAAAGCATCTTAGCACACCAGGCTGTCTTTATGCAATTACATATTGATTCCAGTTTATCTAATTGAACAATTAAATGGAATACCTCTGTTTTGGCAGAAAAAATGTATTGTAAATACACCGGTAGAATTAATTATCACCTTACAAACACCACCCATGGCTTTGAGAGCTCTGGAGTGGAGTTGACATCTGAGTTACAAATGAAGCCTGCAGAGAAATAGTGAAGACATAGAAACTCAGGCTGTGGCTCCAAGTCTGTAACCCTGTTTTTGTGAGTTAGCAGACTCTTCAAGACGTTTAGAATAACTGGCATTGCATGTGTATTTGAATGTAGTTGTTCCTTTAATTATCCATTAAGGATCACAGTAGATATTTTCCTTCCTTTTGCTTTCACTTTTCCATTGAAAACATCCTTTATGTTTATGTATCTCATAATGATGTATAGTTGGGTGATCTTTGGCTCTACAATGGAGCCCTTACAGCCCTGACACAGACATCTGCGTCTCCTCAGTGTATTGCTTTCTATTTGCAAAGACGTTTTAAATTACTTGTTCTATCTTCTTTAAAATTTTTATTTTGCTCATCCAATTTTTCTGATTATAAGACTGGAAACTTGGTGTTCTTTTTTCTTTGTTTTTATTAGCTCTTTGAGAGTTTCCTGTAACATGTTTTGGTGATGTTCATGTCTCCAAGCCATCTCTAAACCACTCCCCCTTCCATCTCCACCAACTTTGTGTCCTTTTTCTTAATCCCTTCAAGACCAATTGTGCTCCCAAAATATCCTTGGTTGTGTGGTCTTCCAATGGATTGTGGTGGACTTTCGTCTGTATCTATGCTCTTAGAGAAAACCAGTTTTCTCTTTCCCAGCAGTCAACAAGTGCTAAAGCTCCATGGTTAAGAGCCAGGTGTATGCCAATTCCTCTTTCCACACTGGGGCATGGGCTAGCACAGGTTTTGTATAAGAAAGTTGTAAATTATTTTATGTCTTTACATTGCTATTTAGGTAACTTTTAAGTCTAAATACTTTCCTTCTGATTTATATGTTTATAGTTTTTGTTAATGTTCATCTTAATTATATTTTTAAGTCCTTTCACATAAAAAAATTTATAAAATCCCATGTACATTGTTCTAGGTAATTCTTTTTCTTCCAATTTTATGTATATGTACCATTTACATCTAGCATTACTTTGTCTTAGCTTTAAGGTGTTCTTCCGGCATCAGTCTTATTGGAACATGCCTACCATAAAGAACCTTTCTGCTGGATATGTTTCTAGGTTGACAGTTACTGCCTTTCAGCTTTTGGAGGCTGTCATGTTATTCTTTTGAGACCAGATTTCTGTTGTTGCTTTTGAGAACTACTTTCTCCATCTTTCCTTGAAAGTACCCTGACTGTCCTCTCTGATTGGTTTGAAAATATCTTACTTTTGATGTTCTTCAGCACCAAGGTGATGTATGTGGGCTTCTTCACATCTATCTTGAATTTAATTATCTCTGTACTACATCATTTCAGAAATATTTCAACCACTTTTTTTTCAGATGGTACCTCTGCTCCCTTCTCATTTTGTAATTCTGAGAAGGATTTAATGCTAGGCTTCCTATCTTATCCTCCACACCCCCAACCTCCTGTGTGCAACTTTGTTACCTGCTAGACTAGATTAATTTATTTATATTTATATCTTAGTTGGCAATTACTTTTTTCATCTATATCTAATCTGAAATTGGAAATGGCAATTTCAAGTATATTAAAAATATATTTTATTTTTTCTAGACATTTTCTTAGTTATTTAATATTTTCTCATATATTTAGTCCCTTTTATTCATAAATTTGTTGCACACCCTCTGTCTTCATTACGTTTGATTGCTGTGACAAGACACCATGTCTAAGGCAGTAAATAAAGAGAGAGAGAATCTATGGCCATCATGTCAGGGAGCACAGCAGCAGGCAGGCATGGATCTAGAACAGTAGCTGAGAGCTGACATCCTTAGTTGTAAGTCAGAGGCAGAGAGAGAGAGAGAGGGAGAGAGAGAGAAAGTTAACCAGGGGTAGTGTGGGCTTTTGAAAACTGAAAAACAAACCTCTATTGAGATTCTTTTATCATTTATGAAAAATAAAACTTGGGTATAAATGTTAGGGAATAAACCTGAGAGATCCATAGAACAAGCGAAACATGATTTCTGCTCTCAGGACAGAGGTTGAATCTATTGGTGGTCTTGGAACAATCAGCACCAACAGATCTCCCCAAACAGACCCCAGTGACACACCTAATCCTTCGCAAACAGTTCCGCCAACTGGGCTCATGAGACGGCTCACTTTCCATGCCTATCTGAATTTATTCACATAGGGAGATTAGATGGCACTGCTAAGAAAGGAGAATGGACAGAAGCAGCAGGGTTTTCACATGTAGAAATGGGACATGAAAACAGTGCTGTGGTGTGCCCCATTTCCGTGGTGAAGACTTTACAATGTTTACTTGATATGACGAGCGTTATAACTGGAGTTCTGTGCTGTTTGTTCAGCCTATTATGCAGATGGTGCTTGATTAAAATCTATTTTAAACTGCAGCGATTACTGCAAGATAGTGTGCATTAAAGAGCTCTCCTGGCTCCATTAAAGGCTTCACGACCATGGCAGTTTATTTTAAATATGCTTATAGACATTTCTAACTTCTCCGGAGACGCTTCAATATAAATGACTCTCTTTCTGTGTGTGTGTGTGTGTGTGTGTGTGTGTGTGTGTGTGTGTGTGTGCGTGTGTGTGTGTGTGTGTGTTTACCTTCAGTGTTTTGCATACTAGGCAAGGGCTCCAACACTAAGTCCCACCCCTGACTCTTTCCCTGATATTGCTAAAGTCTTGCATTCTAGAATAGGGAAGTATTCTCCAAGCAATATTCTGAGCACATGTTTCCTTTAAATTAAGAGATTATTATTTCCTTGTAATAAGTAAGTTACATGAACCCATTATAACTAAGCAATAATACCTGACAGGAGGTGGCTTGTCAGAAGCCTAAAGATATCGTAGAATTATGATAAATACATCTTTCCCTAAGTAAGATAGAGGAAAGCATGTGCAACATAAAGCTTTTGTGTAATATTTATGAGTAAGATATATGTATTTTGAATGTATTTATTAAATAGTGCTTTAATTGAATATGAGAAAAAACTGTAGGTAAACAGTTCGGCCATGTTGTTAATTGCTATCATTTTCATAAAATTTTTAAATGCACTTCAAATCTTTGCTTTGCAATGATGAACCTTTGCCCGTTGCTGTGCAATAGAAGAGCAGGCATATATGGTGAGTCGTTGAAAGACACCACATAGTGGAAAGGGGGTAATGATTCATAAGACTTCTCATTTTCAGTGGGCCTGTCTTCTTTGGAAGGTGATTTTGTGATCTAAATGGGATACAATGGAAGTGAACTTTACTCTCTAGTTGATAAATGCTCTAGAGGAGTGTTCAGTGCGTACTTCTATCTCATCTAGCGTAACAGCCAATAGTCATCAGTGGCTGCTTAGATTTATATTTAGTGAGTTAAGATTAAATGCAAAACCTTTCAACTCTCAGTTGTACCAACTTTATGCTTGTGGTGTATAGTTATATGTTGCGAATGACTACTCTTTTGACATGGCAGAGAATATACCTATCAGTCTAGAAAGTTCTATGAGACGGGGTATTATGGATTATAGAACCTAGAACTTCTTAGAAAGTTAAGGTCTAAAATTATAAGCTTTCATCCATAAAGCCAAAATCCAGACAACACCCAGGGACATATTGTAAATCCATTTAGCTAATTTTTTTTCCAGCTCAACCATACTCATTCTTATGTTCATTCTAAATAGTTTGTGGTCAAAAGAGCCGGGTACTTTTCAAAATACAATCCATTACTGGCATGTAAATGGTTCCAAATTGAAGCAATGCTCCTTTCCGAGGACGCTTTGCATGTGGCCAGTGACTATGTGCTTTTCACATGAGGAACAAAGCTACTGCTAGAAAGTGGGGGTGGGGGTTACCATTCCCTGCTCATTAAGCAGACTCTAAAAGGGTCACTCAATTCTGCATGTTTCTTAAGTATGAAAAGTGGTGACAATACAAACCACACATCAGAGGACTGTGCCTTGTGTTGCGAGCAAACATCTTGACCAATCACTGCCAAGGTGCTTGAATGCAGAAGGCGTCTAGCCATGTCAGGGAATTTTCATTCTATTTTATTCCATCTAAAAAGGAAAGCCATTGTGTCCATGAAATAATCTTTTATGCAGAAAGACTGAACAACATAATGAACAATGCTCTCTGAAATGCATTTTCCTTGCATATCCCTTTCCCCCTTCGTGTGCATCTGTGGTGAACAGTGGGGCACTATGTCAAAGCACCGTGGAGATACATGCAGGCAGTTCTATGAGGAGTCAGAAGATTACAACCCAAGATAGTTTGGATGACCTAGATTAATTATTGAAGGGATGACAGTGAATCTTGACTAATGGGCGGCAAATGGCTATCTCTGAGATGGGTCCTCTCTTATGCCTGTCAGTTTTCAGGCGTGGAAGACAATTCAGAGCAATAGTGGACTGAGTGTGTCTCTAAAGAGAAGGCGTGGCATGCTGGTGACTGAAAGATGGGTTTGCTCTTGGTTTAGCCAGAGCAAAAACAAAGATGATGTATTGGTATGAGTGTATGAGTGGCCTTAAGGGCTGGGTGATACCACACATTCTGGTTCTCAGGAATGTCAGATAAGTGACCAAAGACTCAGAGGAATACTCCATGGCGCATGGAGTCTCTTGTGCCTTCAGAAAATGGAGGTAGAGATCATAAAATGCTTCCTTCTAGTAACAAAATCTGACATTAAGACAAAATGTACCCTGCTCAACCATACAAACCAAGCTAAGAAAGTCTGGAAAACCTCCAGACAGCTAACCGGAAAGGTTTAGGGGTTCCTAGAATGTACTATGCATTGCTTCAAAATTATTGTCTGCATTACAGTCCATATCACTGAGCCTTTTCTGTTACAGATTGTTCTCTTTAGTCAGTTGTCTTAGTTAGCGTTTCTCTTGCTGTGAAGAGATACCAGTATCACAACAACTCTTATAAAGGAAAGCATTTCATTAAGGTAGCAGCTTACACTGTCGGAGGTTTAGTCCATTATCATCATGATGGGAGCATGGTGGCAAACCAGAAAACATGGTGCTGGCTGCTTCTTGATCAGAAGGCCAAAAAAAAAAAAAAAACCAATAGACTCAGAAACTGGGTGGTATCCTGAGCATAGGAAACCTCAAAGCCCACCCCCACAGTGAGACACTTCCTCCAACAAGGCCAGACCCCCTCCAACAAAGCCACACCTCCTAATAGTGCCACTCCCTATGAACTTATGGGGCCAATTACATTCACACTACCACATTAGTCATCCTAAGAAATAGAATATTATTATGAAACTGAGAGAAGAATTATTATAAGACCAGTTTAAAAATAAAATGATCCTGAATTATTGTGGCTGGAGAAAGGAAATTATTTAAATAGTTTCTGGGAAATCCTTTAATAAAAAAATTTGTTACATGATTGATTTATCTCTTGGCATTTGATTATCTTCTGGAAAGACTGACATAATTGTCAGTCACAACTATTTCAGTTTGTCCCTTCATTACTATTTTAATTAAGTTCTAAAAGGATATAGGTAATATTCTCTTTGAATAAGCAGTTACTTATCTGTGCATATGTGCATCATTGAAAGATGACTACAGTCAAGATAATTAACACACCCACCACTTTATCTTACCTGGTCACTGATTGTTGTTTTCTTGTTATTTTTTTTCTGTTTGTTTTGTTGTTAATGAGGATGTTTACAATATACTGTCAGCATATTTTAAGTGCATACTACAGTATTGCTTACTGGAATGACCATGCTGCACACCGTACCCGCAGAAGTCACCCACAGTTGAATACTGGTCTCCTTTGGCTACTCCATCTTTAATATTGCTTTTTTTCTAATATGGTTTCAATTGAAGTAGAATTAAATCTCTCTACCTCTACTTTTCTCCCTCCAGCCTTTCCCAGCTACCCTCCTTCATGCCCACCCCATGTCCCCTCCACTCGCATGTTTATAGCCTCTTTTCCTTTGGTTATTGTTACATGCATACATGTGTATGTATACGAACGCATATGCACAAAGATATCAATATAACCTGCTGAGTTTTAGAGCTGACCACTCTCCATTGGACAGGTAGTAAGGGTCTCAGCCCTTTGGAGAGATGAAGTGTTCTTCTTCCAGCAGTCCTGGAACTTAGTTGCCTATAGTTGTTTGTCTAGGGGTAGGACCCTGAGAAAATTTTCTCCTTCCACATTAGCACGTCCAATAAATAACCATTGTTCTGGTCTTGTTTATGCAGCTGTTTCTAGAGGAGACTGTTTCATAGAGGACTTCCTGATATTGTGTATCTTTTTTGTTTTTTTGTAAAAGCAAAGAACCTTTACTCTTACACAAGTTTGCAAACTCAAACTCTCCACGGGTCCAATGTATTGGAGTGACCGAAGAACTCTGAACTCAGTTGGGGTTGGCTTTTATAACAACAAAGGTAGGGATGAGGGATTTCTAAGGTTCAGGACCCCGACTGGCAGACATGTGTCTATGGGTATCCTGGTGAAAAGCAATGCGGTGTGTACTGGCAGGTGATCCTATCTACAGTGGTCAGAACATTGGGAATTTCCTTTGGATGGTCTGTTCCTAGGTGCCACCAGCTTAGGGCTTTTCCTGAAACCCAGTGCAGCCTGCTCTGTGCCCTACATGGCCTGGGCCCAATTATGTGTGGTCAGGCTGCCCTGGGTCCCACATTGCCCCCTTTTCACAATTACCAATGACGGGACCCAAACATGGGTCCTGCTTGCCTAGGGGCTCAAGGGAGTAGTATTGGGACCTCAATACCATTAGCTTACAGATTTTTTTAGGGCAGTGACATTTGCATCTATTGCCATTCTTAAAGCCCTGTAACTGTGATATTTGAGTACAGCCACATTATAATCCTGAATGATTTATATAGAAATAATAGTTTAAGGCCATATAATACCTCTTTGGTTCTACATAAAGAAAGTCAAGTGTCTTATCTTATTGCAGAGTTACTTTAGTTAATAAATCTAACAATGGACAATTTGGGGTCTATTTTTTTGGTATGTCAATGGGCACTAAAGGTAGCCATTTTGTCCCCCATGCCAGGGAGTTCCCCCTTGTCTCAGCATTTCAACCTATTTTTGGCAGAGAACATGGGATGATGTGTTCTTTTCTGTAACTACTTCAAGCTGACATTGGGGCATTGTTATCAGGGCCCAAGAAGGCTGAAAGGCTAGCCAAAGGTAAGGAGGGAATTCAGGAAATGGGGCATTCATCAGAAGCATCTGTTGATGAGACAGGGAGCGTTCACATCAGCTGGACTGGTCCACATTAGCGTTCAGCAAGTCCAGGGCTCACAGTCATTCAGAGCAGGTTGTAGTCAACAAGTGATGCTTAGATGTGTCTGCCAGCCAAGAGGAAACCTGTTGAGATAAGTTTAAACTTATTGAGATAAGCTAAAATTTATGGAATTAAAGGAAAATAATACATTTGAAACTTTTAGACCCATATTGAAATCCATATCACAGAAATAAAAAAGCAGATAATGGGTATCTGTAAAACAGCAGCAATAGACTCATACTTTTGAGTCCTAGCCAAAACTACAGATTTTGGTTAGAAGCATATAGCTTTTTCTACTGTCCAGAGAGTCAGGTATGGATAGGACAGAGATGTTTTTGGCCTGATTAGAAACATCTTCAAGTCTATACCTAGATGACAACCAAAATAAATGACCCAAACAGTAAGTAGTCATTGCTCTACCATCTTATCAGAACTATACCATTGAAGGCGAAATAAATCAGAAATATTTTCCATATCTTATTCTATTGTAACCTGTATTTATATTTTACATCATTTCTGAGACCCTCAAAGCTTATGATCTTTTATAGCCTCAGATCTTTACATATCTTAAAACAATGTCTTTTATGAAGAGACTTAGTAGCATTAGAAAAAGCAAAGTTTGATTTTATATATATGAAATGAGTTAACAAGCTGGCCATAACCTTGTGGAAGGATCTGGATACCTGCTGCTGCTAAGCTAACAAAGTTATAGCTAGCCTAGACGTCAATACTATCAGAGATCCCAGAAGGATAAATAAAGTATACCTGAGCATACTTCTGAATCTATTAAGAATGACAGGGACCAGAGTCCATACACAGTTAGCCATACCCAGGTCTCCACAGCATTGGAGGCAGAAGTATCAGGACAGCAGTCTTACAGTCTTAGCTAGGCCCGTGAGGTGATTTTTTTTTTCCCCTGTGGAAGAGAAACATGAAAAAGACTGACCTTATTTTGTCTAGGCAAAAGTGGTACAATCAATTTGCCAGGGTTCTGCTGTTTGTCCACAGTCTAGGCCGGGTCCTGGCTGCAGGTGTTGCACTGGAGCAGCTTGACCAGTGGTCAGCATCGTCATAATCCAGAAACATCATGTTGTCCCATAATCTTCTTTGGAGACCTTGGGTCACAGCTAGGATCTCGGAGTCTCTATCTAATATATAAGTGGCCGGCTGAAGGCTCTACAGGGTGGTGATTCTGGTGCACATGCAGATCTCAGAGAGCCCCCAAATGTTATGCCCAGATCACAGAGTGCCCCCAAACTAAGTAGGAGACTGAATTCTGTATATAAAAGCAAAGAGTCTTTATTCTTACATAGGTTTGCAAATTCGAACTCTCCATTTGCCCAATGTATTGGAGGGATCAGAGAGCCCCAAGCTCAGTTGGCATTGGGTTTTTATAGTAGTAAAGGCGGGTGAGGGATTTCAGTATTATGATTCTTACAAGCTCTTTCCCCCCTCTTCCTCCATGTGCCCTGAGCAATAGATGTAGGAGCTGTTATGTAGATGCATCTTTTGGGGCTGGGTTCCCCATGATCTGTTGATCTCTGTATTGTACAAAGCTATGGTTTTCTGTGCTGGTCTCCATTTGCTGAAAAGAGAGATTCTTTTCATGAGGGGTGGTAACTCCACTTATCCAGGAAAGGTGGTTCACACGCCCAGCTTTAACATTCTACATTGTCAATCTTTTTGACTCTTTTTGTTATTCCTTTTTAAAAGATTGTATTGTTATGAATGTCAATGGGTATTTATAAAGTTAGACATTATAAAAACTGTAAAGAATAAAATCACAAAGATACATTCTATAGTGCAAAGAAATTGCTAATAAGGTTTCAAATGCTTTTTAAATAAAATCTGTTCAAGTTTTTTTTTTCTTTTCCTGCATATTTGCTTATTATCCTAAGTGCTCAAGCAAATCTTTGGGTAATTTCCTGTAACAGGAACCATTTGTACTTACATTCATTCATCCTTCCTGTCAAAGTATTATTTTATATTACTTTATTTACTAGTGCTATAGCAACTGCTAAGTACTTATTGTGTATTTCAGAAACTACCTACATGCTAGTGTAAGCAAAAGTATACCTGACTCCCACTTGGGCTGGGGAAATAAAGCACAAACACCATGTGCCCATCATTGTATAGTTCGAAGTTTGTTACATGCTGTGGATGGAAATCTAGGTAACTCAAAAAGCGCATTACAAGAGCCTGACCTGAGTTTGAAATATTATTAAGATTTTCAGATAGTGACAGCAAATAATAGTTGCTTACATGCATGTCAAATCAGGGAAGCCCAGACTTAACAACCATCCAACCACAAATGGTAAGAGAAACCTATGGGCTTTTAAGATTCCTAAGGGAAGAGAGTTTGCAGCACAGAACTCTGCCCGGCCACCCCAAAATGGCCATGCATGGGAAGATGAGCCAAAGAAGTGATCCTGAAACCCAGCAAGGCCAGCCAAGTAAGAGAAGAGCCCAGACAGGGCTGGTGTCCTAGCACTAGGAGAGACACACCTTCCCAAGGAACTTGGGTTATCCAGTAAAGACGTTGGTGACTTTATAAAAAGCTGCAAGAATCGGAAGCACCTAGAAGTGTTGGTGAAGGAGAGTGTACAGCCAGGGCAGAAAAGGGCTTTGAGGAGGTGGTTCTAAAGAGGAGTAGATCCAAGCGTGTGTCACCTTGGTGGACAGAAAAGGCTCGCTTATTTCTCCTTCCGTCTGCTTATGTATCATCAATGGAGTTGAGATGTTGGCTGAGAGCCGCATCCCATGCCGAGGTCTGTCAGGACACTTGTTCAAAGTTGGTCCATGGGCCACGATATTTGATGACCATCTCTTCTCTCAGAACTGTAGCGGACTCGGCAGTTTCATGGAATCACACCTCGATTATAGACTAGTGTTAATCTAAGTTACCTTGACTTGTTTCGGAACATCGTGTCATTATGGGGCTTTTTGATCTCCCGGAGCTGGCAATTTCAGAGCAGCCAACTCCTTTTTTCTAGCAGAACACTTTAATTGTTCGAGAATTTCACACATGCGTGCAATGTGTCGCAATTAAGTCCCCCATTCTCTCCTCTCTACTTCTTCTCCTCTGGCCTCCCTCACTTTACTTCCTGTCTTAGACACTGTTCTATTGCTGTGAAAAGATACCATGGCCAAGGCGACTCTTGTAACAGAAAACACTCAGTTGGGAGCTTGTTTACAGTTGCAGAGGTTAGTCATTATCATCACAGCAGAAAGCATGCAAGCAGGCACGCAGAGATATTCTTGGAGATTTGGTGAGAGTTCTACATTCAGATCTACAGGCAGCAGGGAGACACTCTTGGCTTAGAATGGGCTTTGCAAACCTCAAAGTTTGCTCCCAGTGACATGCTTCCTCCAACAAGGCCACACCTCCTAACCTTATACTTCTTTCAGTTATATTCTCTGGTGACTAAAGATTCAAATATATGAACCCAATGGGGTCATTTTCTTCAAACCACCACACCTCTCAATTTTATGTTTTCTTCTTAAGTCCAAAGTGCTACATGTATGTACAAGGATGTAGGACCATTAATGGAGCATGGATAGCCAAATCACTGTAGAAAATCAACTATCCCCCTTCCAGCCACTATCAATTAGCAATAGCTAATTGTCATCTTAACTGTCATTCTCAGATCTCTATCTTTCTCAAATGAAAACAAAGCAAAGGATTCACTAAGTCTTTCCTGTTTCTTATTAGTACTTGAGCAAATCTTTTAAACTGGCTTTACATTATCAAAAACAAAAATGATGTTTTTGCATTTCTTTGATGAGTTCATTTTTAAAGTTCCATCAACTGTAGTTGAATAAGCTGTCAAATTTTTAAAATACATAAATATGTACATTACAGTCATCATAAAAATAGATCTGGAACTAGCTTATGGTAGAAAGACGGGAGCTCAGGAAAATTGCTTTAAGAAAGACAACACAGCTGATAGTTAACTAAAGGAAGGAATGAGCACAGGTCTTGTGATATTTCCATAGGACTCTTGACTGAGTATGTGTCCTCTGCACAGTGGGGGTAGTCTTACACACGTGCATCACCAGCATCTTACGTGGATAAGACATACATTAGCCAATGGTAGGAAAAGCACAGAACAACCATAGCCGGTAAGGAGATCTGCTGGGAGATCGTGGAAACAGGATTTAGGTCAGTGGGACAGGCCCTTGTGAACAGGAGTCTTCCCAGGTAGCAACATTATATATTCCTATCAAGTCTCACAACCTTAGAGCTGGAAAGAAATCCTTACCCAAATCCTCATTTTACAGAGATAGATTGAATGACATCATGGTTACTTAGCAACAAATATGCTATTCACTTGCAGGTACCTTAAGCGCACTCAGTGTAGATTTTCTGATTGTGTCAGAATAACAATTTAGATGATCTCAGAGCAGTGAAGAAAAATTGATTCTATTTTTAAATGGAGTAAAATGCTAATCTAGGTTGATATAGAAATTTCTGGAATCTAGATTTTGGTGGGGGTATCTAATATGTTAGCCATTGGATACTTGTTGCTAGTATAATTTGAAAAGGGATACAATTCCTCTCATTCACTTAAGCATTCATTACCACCACGTGGCTCGTGAAAGGCAAATAGGACAGTGTAGATTATAGAATTTGCCATCAATGCAGAAAGTACTGCTGGATAGTAGTGATCCGGATTCTAGGGTCTGTCCACTCTCAAAACCATAAGCATCGCTAGATTCCCATCCCCAACCACATCCACTGACCTAAGTTAAAACACACTATTAGACTTTCTCAGACTTGCTGACCCAATGTTTAAAGTCATAATTAGGAAGCTAAGTTAGAAGTCCACAGAAGAAAGCAAGCCCAGTAAGATCCCAAGAAGGTTGCTGCTGTCACAAGTACAGTGACAGAGAGAGGATGAAGGGAGATAAGAAGTAGCATTTAACATAGTAAAGTGCTTGCTGACAAGTGTGAAGACCTGAGTTCAAATCCCCAGAACTCATGTAAAGGCAGACATGTTATCACACTTTTCTAACCCCAGCAATTCTATGGGAAGATGGAAGGCAGAGTTAGGCTCACCCATGGATGCACCAGCTAGGCATGGCATACACAGGTGAAAAAAACACCTCTATGTGGGGATTGTCTAGGGTGGTATTTTGTGTCTATGTCAAAGAAGAATAGCAATATGATTCGGCCACTGACTTTCTAGTTCCTCCATAACTGTCTTGATTTTTATTTCAGATCAATGGTGGAGAGAAGCGGCCTGCCTCTGATATGGGGAAAAAACCAAAAACTCCCAAAAAAAAGAAGAAGAAGGACCCTAATGAGCCCCAGAAGCCCGTGTCTGCCTACGCTTTGTTCTTTCGAGATACTCAGGCTGCCATCAAGGGCCAAAATCCGAATGCTACTTTTGGTGAAGTCTCTAAGATTGTGGCTTCGATGTGGGATGGCCTCGGAGAAGAGCAGAAACAGGTAAGAAGGCTTTAAAATGGATGGCATCGGCTTGATCACAGACAGTGTGTACAGGCTTCAAAAAGAGCTTCAGAAAGCATTAGGGAAAGTAGCCAGATGCCATAACTGTGACTTAGTGTCCCTACCTAAACCAGACTTTAACATAAGGCCCTTAATCATGCACTCCCTTTATGCTCTCCAATAAGTAGCGTATTAGCTCCCTTGTTTCAAGGTTTATTCAGCGTAGCTATGTTTGGAAAGACTTCCACATACCCCAGCCAGGATTACCTCACTTCTTAATGTTGACAGCCTGTGCATAGTGATTAAAAGTCCCCCTTGGAAATCACCCATGCCTCTCGTCAGCACTCACTGTTTACCCTGTTGTCAGCTAACTCTCTTTCTGCTCCTTGCAAAACAAACCTCAAATCTAAGAGCTTCTCTCCTTGGCCCTTGCCTGAAGACCACCAGGATATGTAATTTAGCCCATGTTTCCAGGCTGTGTTAAATGGGAACAGATTGCCGGATTCCCTTTCTTTCCTTATGCATGGCCATGGTGTGACTGAGGGCCATGCTTAGGGAAGGGCACTGAGATATGCCAGCAGTGCCACAGTCACCTGGGAGATCTTGAAGAGGGTGAGGAGTAAAATTTCAGAAAATAGCTGGAGCTTGCCCACATGAAGAAACAATACCAATCCTGTGTCTAACTTAGAGGCTAGATGGTCGTTGTCAAAATGTAGGATTATCGCCACAAACATTAAATAAGCGTGATAATGAATAAAATTGTCAAAATGACAACATAAGCACAGCAATTGTGAAATAAAACAAAGTGCACTGATCAAGTATTAGGGTCACGTTTGATTCTTGATAGAAATATTTGCTGCTCTGCCCCATATCCGGGGAGTGTATTTAAAATCACGGGTGAGGTATGTGCTGCGTCAGGGTGAAGATCAGAGTTCAAACCACATAAAGAACAGAACCCCTCTAAAGCCAGAGAGGGTGTCACATTCATGTCCTAGCACTTCTACGGTAAGATGGAGGAAGATGGGAACCTAACACTTCTGCAGTAATGTGGAGACAGAGATAGGGATATCCCTGGAAGCTCATGGGCCAGCTAGCCTGGCATTCAGAGCAGAGAACAACAGGAGACTCTGCCACAGCAACATGGAAGGCCATGGCCAGCACCTAAGATGGTCCTGTGACTGCCATGCAGGTGCTTGGCATGCACAGGACCATACATAGCCATTCTCTCCCTCTATCTATCTATCTATCTATCTATCTATCTATCTATCCATCCATCCATCCATCTATCTGTCATCTCACACACACAGTGGAGAGTAGATTGGGACTTTAAAAAAAAAACCATAGGTTCTCAAGGAATCTTAGTTTATGTCAATATATATGCTCTAAGTAGGATTTATACTGTTAAAAGATATTTGTATTATTTCCTTTGTTCTACTCAGTACTCACGGGTCTATAATGAATTGTCCACAATTTATGAGATAGAATGAAGTAGTAATAAGTTCATTCATTTATCTAACCAATTTTTGAGCATCTGTTTGCCAAGCACTGTCTAGAGACGGTAGATTTGGCAATAAGCAAGACAACTGGGTCTCCACTGTGCGGTTGATCTCTCAACACCTACATAGCTGGGACTTAGCCACAATGAGGAGACCTTGCCATTTAACTCACAGTTCTCCCCTGACAAACTCTCAGCGGTAGTGATGGTCGCCACGATAATACCAGATGCCAAGAAACAGAACATATCCTCCCATCCCCCAACACCTCTAACTACTGAAAGTTACCCTTAATGATCTGGAATTTCTACACATGTTCTTATGTCTTCAAGGTTGCTAGGCAGAGGGAATGCCAACAAGACCTTCTCTGCAGAGTACAGGGAGCTAAGAGCCATCTGTAATGGTAGTGAACATACCCTGAGAACTCAGTGTACTTGATTAGGATAGCAACTTGACTGGTACTGAGCAGGTAACATTGTAGTGTCTACTTCTAATTGAATCCTAATATGATTATTTCAGAATTTTAGAGTCAGTTTCTAGATGGTTCCTAACTCAGATCAGTTATCTCCCATACTCCCTGATCTTAGATGAGGTTTCCAAATGGGGGTGGAACTGTAAAGATGGCTTCCCTCCAGTTACTAGGGAATTCCTGAATGACAGTCAAAGTCCACATGGATGAGAGAGAGCCCAGTCCTTGTCCCTTTTCTCCAAACAATGTCACATCCATGCCTACCTATTCTGCTCTTCTGCTAATCCTCCATGTACTCTTGGAAATGTCCTGAGCATCTCCCTTTGCCCTCTTCCACTCGAAGATGAAATTTCCTGGAGGAAGCTCCAGAAAGTGCCCTCTCCCCAGGGACTGTGCACCACAACTCTTGTTCATCAGAAGGTAGACATGGTTCCCGTTTGTTCTGCCTTGCCTTCTGCTCCTTCAAAAACATCCTTTTCTCAGGCTAACATCTAGTCTCTGTGGTCCCAGTTGGCCGAAGACTTTCCTACGTTCAAACCCAGGGTTTTCAAGAGAGTTATAAAGACTTTTCATAACCATGAGCTGCCCTTTGCATTTCCAATATAAAAATAACTATCTGTACTCTTCTTTCTGGTGGAGAAAAATAATAATCTTCATTCAATCAAAACCAGATAATTCCAAAAGACAGCAAGGGTAAAGAGCCAAGTTTCATTCGCTGATTGCATTATAATGATGATTTGTACTTTTAATATAACAAGAGGAGAATATTAAAATCTTTCAACATTCTTTTTGCCTAGCTATATAAGATTGTGTGTGTGCAGAGGGAGTGATTACATATATATGCATATGAGTTACATATATATGCATATGAGAGAGATTTTACATATGCATATGAGAGTGAGAGGAGAGAGGTTGGAATGCTACTATCCACTGTCATTTTAAAAGGGAACATTAGTCCCATCCCTGACTCTAGGTTTTAGAGTAGATATGATTACAGTTACAATGTAATAGTCAAGACTTCTTAATCAAACACCTACAATGTCAAGACATCTTCTCTTCTCTTTTACATTTTACTTCTCAATAAGTAACTCAAAATGAGTCTTCCCCGAGTTCTCGCGTGTGGAGGTAGTTAAGGTTTATGGAGGGGTGTTGGAAGGCAAATGCATTTGGTAGATAAAGAACAGACTCATATAATAGTTAGACGATACGATTCATATCCCAGAATCAAACTCTGCTGACTGAAACTGGTTTATGCCAAGATTGTCTAAGAAAATACTTCTACTGATGTTTCTTGAAAGATGTATTTTAAATTTTGAGTACTTTTTTTGAGAGTTACCCAAACAAGGTGTTGTGAGCAATTTAGGTTGCCCCGAGATGGTCTGTGGCCATGCCTGCTGTTCCCTGTTGATGCCTCAGGGATCTGGGAGTACTGATTCTTTCCATGTAAAGATGCTCTGACTTAATAAAGACACAGGCTGCGCATTACTCTCTCTGCGTCCCTCACACACAGGGCACAGGCCCATGGCTGCACTCAGACCATTGGTGTCCTCTGGTCCAGCCACGGCTCCGCTGCACTGTGACTGACTGTCACCGACTGCTTGCAGGGGATGCGCTTGAGGCAAATGTGCCTGCCTAAAAGACACTTTGGAGATCCAAAAACTGTCAAAATTATTCCAGGATGTTATATCTGCTGCATTACCGCCCATTCATTCCCTGTATTGTGCCAACACTCTGTAATATCTGCTTCAAACTTAAAGGAACTGTACTTAACTCTTGTTTAATATTCAGATCTGGGGAGCCTACCTACTGTTCCATATTTTTAAAGGAACACTCCTCAATTAGTTTAGACAAGCCCACAGGATGGTTTTGCATTGTGTTGGCAGTTTTACTAGGAGGTGGGGCTCTCGTGTGCTGTAGTGAGTTGGAAATCCTGTTGTCAAAATAGCCCACAGCTGTGAACGGCTACAGCTAGAAACACAAGCTGGAAGAAATGGGCAGGGTTACCAATGACTTATTGGGGACTCAGAAAATTACAATATTTAAGGGAAAACATCATTAGTGAGATTAGAGTTGAATAGTTTTCTGCCTACCAGTAGGAACACGCCTAATAGAGCTCTCTGCTTCCATGGCATGCCTGCTCAGTGTGGCGTCCAGGCAAAGTGGAAACCCAGCACAGAGAGCAGGTCTTTAGCTTCTAGACTCCATGCAGAGTGAGAAACTGTGTGTATGCTGGTTCCACAAATACTCTTTCAAGGAGGAGAAATCCAAGGGAAGTGATAACAATTCTCAAGAAACGCAAAATCTCCTTTATGGATCTTTCCCTCCAAAGACACTGAAAACACACCCCATCTCAGAGATGGCTCCATTTGAATGCTTGAGAAGACAATGCAGAATCTGGAATGCAGTGAAAAATTGTGTGCTTGGGATTCCAAAGGGAGGGTTTTAAATGCTAATGACTCAGAAGACAATGAAGAACCCATCTCAGAAGCTTACCGAGTTGTTTAAAAGACACCAGATGGAGGGGGGGGGGGGGACATGAGGATGGCCGTGATGCCAGCTTTGGCTGCTTATCTTCCCCTGACTCGACCTGCAGAACAAGGAAGATAAGTTAACCATACCATCCTCCTGCATCGTGGTCTTGGGGTTTCAGCAACCCATGACATCTTGTTTATAAGATTCTGTCTAAATTTCTCCTTGCTCTGTTACTTTGAAACGCTCTGATTCTGGTCACTGGTGGTATAGGACCTGAGCATATAATGGCGATATAAGACAATTCCGAGGCTGTAAAACAAAGAGGCTGGTCAGCTTTCCACAGAACATGTTGGCCCAGAGAGCCATAAAGGGTTCTGGAGTTCCTTTTAGTCATGGAAAGTCACCTTAAATCAGAACCAGATGTAAATGACTAAATGAACCTTAAGTTCCTAATTGGAGACACAGTCGGGCTGTAAGACATTTAGCAAATTACAAACAAAATGTTCTTGTTTACATTCCGTTAACTGGCTTTAAAGCTGCAGCCAAGAGCTAAATAAACTTGCTGTTGTGATAAAAAAAAAAAAAAAAAAAAAAAAAAAAAAAAAAAAAGGAGTGGAAAGCCTACTCGGATTTGGCATGTTCAGGGGAAACCTCAGCCCACGGTGCCCGGAGAGTGGGTTTTTGTAAATGCTAGTCCTGTCGTGGAAGAAGAGAGTGAATTTACCTCGCAAGGCTTAGCCTAATGAGCAGATATCACTTGCAGGGAGCGCGTTTGAATCCTGTAGCATATGCCTTCTTTCGGGATGCATAATTCATATCCAAGGATATTAGCCCCAGCAGTTCAGCTCATAGCAGCACCTCATTATTTTATCTCTCAGTATTTATTCCTATGTTTGACGCCTCATGAAATTACTGTTAATGTGTTTATATAAGGGCAGATCTGGCACAAGTGGGAAGAAAGTAATTTCCTCCTCCTCCTTCCTGCTGCTGTGTCTTCTTCCCGAGTAGAAGGGGCAAGTGTAAATAGTTAATTTGCTTCAATTAGGAGCCTGTCCTGCTAAATTAGAAGCAGCAGGGATATGAAGAGCCAGAATTATACTTAGTAAGCTGCTGATAAATCCTCGGAGCCCGCGAATCAAATCATTTACTCCTCGTTGCTGCTCAGACACCCACTACATAAAGGCGGCTCTGGTGTTTGCCCCTCATCTTAGGACGAAATGTGGATTTTGTGTCAACTATACTTAAGGTTAACCAAAGTCCTGACACACTATAGCACTGGCACTGTATAAGCTTATCTTAGTAATTTATTTATAAGCATGTCATCTTTCCCAGCCTCTAAAAGATGAAGCATAAGGCATACATAGGTAGAACAATTGTTCATTCAGAAGCCTCAGCTCTTTACCCAAGTACACAGGGCAGCACTTAATACACACCGCACACACACACACATACACACATTCAAACACACGCACATGCACACACACGCATACGCATTCACAGAGGAAGAGAACATAGGAGTTAGAGGAGATATGGACGGGTAGATATGATTAAAATACATTTCACTCCTATATGATAGTCTCAGAACAAAACAACAAAACTATAAAAAATAATTATTCATGAAAAATTTATAATATTCAAATAATATATAAAGGAAATCTTAATTAGCAAAAATAATAAAGACCACAGCCTGTAAGCAATATTTATATTCATAGAAATTTGCAAGTGAGCAATTAGATTATAACTTGAGCTTCAAAAGCCAAGTATTTATATATACATATACATCCTGACACATTAATGAGAACGTGCCACAGCATCATAGGCATAAACAGGAGTGATTCAGGTGTGTGAATATTTATATACTACACGCAATGGGAGCTGATAATTCATTTGAAAGTTTCCATAGCTTTAGTGAGGAGATTACTCCAATATGATATTAATTCCATTCAAGTTTGCTACAACCTACCATTTGTTCATATGTTCGAGGTAGGTTACATGTCTATCAACTTCTCTGTTTCCATTGACATATGTTTTAATTTTGAAGATACAATTTAGTGGTTTATCCTTAGCATCCTTGCTAATGCTGACTCAGAAAATGTGAAACCCCATTGCAGGGACTCTTATTCACTAGAGATTGTCATGGGAGGGCATGACACTACCGCTGTCAATATGAGCTCTGTGGTCAACAGTGACTGTGTGTAATTACAGCCTGCTACCATTGCAATTATTTTATGTAAGTGCACCCTGTTATGTCAACACCATAACGGCCTCTCCTGCCAACACATTTCTCAGAATCCTCCCGATCACTTGGTGATGTCTGACTGTGTTTCCTGAGCACCTATTATGCATCAGGTACTGCCCAGCGTGCTGGGCTCCTACCATGAAGAAGAGATCCATTCACCCTGTAGTTTCTAATTTCAGGAGGCTCCTAAAGTTATTTCCACAGCTAGGGGGAGACAGTGAGCAAACACAGATGACTGGCTCCAGATTGCTTTGATTCGCTCCTGATTCTGCCCTGTTTCACTGGTGTGTGGGGGGTATGGTGTGTGTGTGTGTGTGTGTGTGTGTGTGTGTGTGTGTGTGTGTGGTGTGTGTAGTGTATGTGTGGTGAGTGTGTGCATGAGTGTGTGTGTGGTGTGAGTGTGTGGTGTGTGTGTGGTGTGTGTGAATGTGTGTGTGCAGTGTGTGTGTGAGTGTGTGTGTTATGTGAGTGTGTGAGTGTGTGTGTGGTGTGAATGTGTGGTCTGTGTGAGTATGTGTGTTTTCTGTTCTGTAAAGTGGGTATAATAATACCAAGGCAACATTCTTGTTGGAGGAACTAAAGATACATAAAAGAAAGCACATGCTGACAACCTGAAACACATAGTCAAAGAATAGTTTAAATGTTCTTTTGTTTTGTGCCCTTCGTGCTTCACAATACGTTAGGCACACAGGAACCAGTCTTTTGGTTAAGATCGAACAACGTGATATTCAGCTAGCCATCTCCATTTAATATATCAGTAGATATGTTTTATAGCAGTCTCTAAAGCCAAGCTGCCTGTTTCTGGCCTCTAGCAGCAAGGGTGGCACCATGACCAAGTATATCAGACAGTCTTCAGAAGGAACCAACGGCAATATTTTTGACACATCCTATAACATTTTCAATCCTCTGAACACTACCTTATGAAGTCTTTCCAGTTAGGGTATCCTTAAGAAAATGTGAGCAAGTTAGACAAGATGGATAGGTCCCTGTATTGAAGGACCACGCCGTGTGTAAAATACTGATACCTGTCTCTGACTGACCTAAATAATGGCATCGCTGAAAGTGGGTATACACATGAAGTTTCTAAAGATGTGTCTCTGGGAGGGTGATGAAGTTATTCATACATAATTCTGTTGCTAAGCATTTTCTATAAATATGAAATGGCAGTGGTTGGGGGAGGCATTTGCACTTATCCTAAAAGGAAAACACCTTGTCAGTGTTTAAATGGGGTTTGAATAGAATTCAAAGTCAGAAGGATTTTGCACCTTTTCTTCTTATGACTGTAACGACTGTTGAAGTAAACTGGCTGGAGGTTATGAGGACGAGCCAGAAGAAAGGGGAGGAAGAGGGAATTAGCTGGTATTTATAAGACTTTGGTTTTCTCCATTAGCTGGGTGGATTGTTTGTGGAAGAAGAATGCAAGAGGGAACGAACAGAGTGCCTCAGAATTTTCTCCTGTTTAAGTGTGTCATAGTCACTGGCATTGACCTGCTGATTTTAATTAGGGATTATCAGCCTATAAAAACCCATGTACTGAGAGGTATTTAGAGCGTCCAGTGAATCACGGGATCATATGAACAGGATGTGTTCTCCAGGACTGCCATCTGATCTCTATCTATGTGTGTTTCGGGTGAGCTGTTATATATGTTTTAGTTTAACCAACTAGATGCAATCCTTAGATAGGAAATGGTGGCTTTCTTGGAATAACAAACCACAGCATATAAGTACATTAAGGCAGGATGGATTCAAACGTGTTTAGATGGGTTGGGGAAATGATAAATGCTGTATTATGATTTTTAAATCCACTTCTGGCCAACTTTGGACTTTATTTCAAACAGCTGTGGCCCATTTGGAAGCCAGTTTGCAGCTCGGCAGAACACTAATATTTACTGTAGGAATCACATACCTTTAAAATATTTGTCTTTTCCTGAGAGAAACTATGGCTTTCTCAAACTTAACTTTGACATAAATCAGATCCATCCTCGCAGGTCAGGCCCATGCGCTTGATCACAGAGGTGATTTCTCACTGCCGAATACAATCCCACAACCCCTTTGGTTTCTGCAAATGAAGGGCTTTCTCCATCCATATCGTAAAGTTTTGAAACATCTGTTAGGAATTTTTTTTTAAACCAGTTATCTTGACACTTCTGCTCTAAAGTAAGAATTTCCCCTATTTCCTTTACGTATGGAATTCTTACGTATGATTATCATTGTCTCGTGTTTGAAGCCTTTGGACATTTCCTTTAATACTGGACTCAAACAGCACCCTAGCCCAATGTTAGAGGGCCGTGTTAGTGAGGCGTACACAGCATGTAGTATTGGAACCATTAAGCAATTCTCAAAGGTGGAAGGTCTAATTATTACTGGTAGACAACCTCAGATTTTCGCTCTGATCTGGGTTAGCCTCCTTTAAATACAGTTATAGAACTGTGCCTCCTGAAATGACCTCCCCCCCCCCCTTGGATTCTCCCACTGAATGTCTGCAGCTGTTTGGGAACCTGTGGACCCATCAATCCCTGTAATGTGAAGTGATGGGCTTACGCTGCCCTAAAGTGGTGTTTGGGCACTTACACAGTGATCCCGACATAGCGGATCATCAATAGCCAATGGGGAGCCATTTGTGAAACAGGGATCTCTGAATGCTAGTCAGGTATCCCATAACAGCATCGATCCTGGGTGGAACCACGCCGTACGTTCAGCCTGCAGTGGGGGAGTTACGCGCCTCTCTGTCCAAGTTGTTAATCAGCACATTGTAGGAAGTGTTAACGCTTTGTGTGATGCTAGTCGCCAGCAGCCCCACAAAGGGTAACGGCATGCTTACATTGTTGCAGTTCCAGTAGAAGCCAAGGAGAGACAGGAAGTGCTAGAATCATGCCGTCTTACCTTTCCTACTTAGGAAACAATACTTTGGGGAAGACTAGAAAGCAGCATAGATTATAATTCTCTCTAAAAGAAAAACGAATGCTAACCAGCTAATGTGACACACGCCATAGCATATTAATCAAAATCATGATATAATTATTTAGGACACTTAGAGGTGTCAAAGTTTTGTTTACTAAGTATTTTCCTCAAAGTCCGTAGACTTTCTAAGATGTCTGTGTGTGGAGGAGAAAATACCTCTCAAAAACATTGTGTATGTGTACATGTGCGTGATGCATGCATGCACATGAATGTGTAGGGACATATGCCCCTATGCATACATGCAGAAATTACAAATGACCCTGGGTCTCTCCCTCTCTTGTTCCCTGCCCTGTTGCCTGAGACAAGGTCTCCTTCTGAACAGTCAGCTTGCCATTTAGGCTAGGCCTGCTACCCAGCAAGCTCTTCTCTCAAGATCTCCCTGTCTCTACCCTGCGATGCTGGGGTCACAGGCATGCACAGCCATGCTGAGAAATTGACATGGCTCCTGGGGATTCCAAATCAAGCCCTCATTCTTGCAGCCAAGCACTCTTCGCACTGACCTACCTACCATTCCAGCCCCCTCAGAACTACTTTAAGGGAAAGAAGAGAAAGCAGTGTGCGTAAAGCCGTTATTTACAAATTATGTCCTGGAGAAATGGGCTGAAGGAAACACTAGTAGGAGAAATCTCATCAGAAGCGCTCTGTTCCTAAATGTGGCTGGACCGAGTAAGGTCATAGTGTTCAAATTCTTGACTCTAGCGGTCATTTATATTCATGTAAGAATTTCCACGGAAGGTTCTGGATTTAGATTCTGCAATGGTTGTGAATCAATGGCAATCCTATGCTTTAATCAAAAGAAATTAACTTTTTTATTGTGAACAATAAGAAAAGTCCTACACAGGATTTCTAATTCTGTTTGGTTTCTTATGTTAGTAAAGACGGGAGGATGATCAGATGATCATTTGCACTGGTTAATGCGCCTTTGCTGTAGTTCGCTCTTCTGTACAAAATTATAGCTGTGAAAGTCAAAACTGCAGCCTCCCTAAAGAGGAGTAATAGCATTCATTTCATAGGTCCTGTTACAGTGTCACTGCGAGTGTAGTTATTTGTTTACCTGGGCAAAATGTTCCGCTGGAGTTAAAATATTCATGAGTAAGTAATAGTTCTCACATCTTGCATTTCAGAGTCTGGGCACAGCAAACCTCTCTCTCTAGAAAGTAAAGATCGCCCTCTACTGCTGGCTGCTTGGCCTTATACACAATCCTTGTTTACTTCCCGAACAGATTCTCCACTTCCCAACATCAACCTCAGTCTGAGTTAGATTCTCCACTTCCCAACATCAACCTCAGTCTGGTTAATATTCACAGTAGGGGATGCATTCCCAGCTCCACGGTGAATGTTAAAGAGCATCTTGTTCATCTGAACTGGTTTTTAGAAGATTGCAGAACTTTGGAACCTTGAAAACTCAGTCTCAGGGAGGAAGATGAAGCCCTCTGTACCCCGGCATGGCCTCTGTTTAATTAGTGCGCAGTGACCCCCGGCACACAGGAGCTGGTCATTTCCCAGGTCTCAGTTTCCGCTTTTTATTTGGTTGCCAAGCCTCCGTGAGTGTCTGTTCGTTGCGGACGACTCTTACAAGGTCCCCATAGCTGTCATCGTGTTTCTGTTGGAAAGTACATGATGTGCAGATCACATGGCGTGGCGGGTTGCGTCCTGACCCTAGCCAGCCACCATTCCCATCTTAGCCCCATTGTACTCTTGCCTGCCACTCCTGACTCCCAAATCCTTGGAAATATAACTTGGAGGCTCTTAAAATTGTGATGAACCCGCAACTGCCAATACCTGTGCGTTGATTTCCATACTGAATACGATGCATCGTCCTTGAATCCCATTTTGGTTTTGTGTTTGGCACGGAGTGCAAACGTTAGAATATTACTGTGCTGTTGAATTACTGCCTGCTGTATAAATATGAATGTCTTATTCCTGGGTGAGGCTTCATCACTGCTGCCATTTATTTCCATGCTCACCAAGCCTTTCATGCATATTCTGAAAAATGCAAAATTTTACAATTGCTGTCTCTTTTCTTACAGAGTTTATTTTCCTTCTTCTTTCAGACCTGTTTCAGGAAGAAAACACCCTCTTTGGGAGCCGTATATTATTATAAAATTATCTCTATGGGTGTACAATTGCCGTTCTGCCTCGTCCATCCCTCGAAACAAAAGCAGACACGCGGTCTAATTGAAGACTTTCTGTTGCTCTCACAGGTCTACAAGAAGAAAACTGAGGCGGCGAAGAAGGAGTACCTGAAGCAGCTAGCAGCTTACAGAGCCAGCCTCGTATCCAAGGTAACGTGCAATTGTGTGACACTGTGACAGACTGTGGCCATCTCCATGCAGACTCTAATAGTCGCTTAAAAGCACAAACGATCGTGTTAGCATTTCTACACCATTTTCTTTGTTTAAAAAAAAAATTACATCCAAACAAACCTCTGTGCTGTGGAAATAAGTCCATCCCCGGAAGACCAGAGCTATAGCTGGCCTGTGTATGGTAGGCACCATGTACCTGTGGATTGTTGTTGGTTTTGCAGCTAAGCACAGCACCTTCTTCATCAGGAGCTGACCCTAGTCTAACCGGTACGCTCCTTCCGCTGTGTGGACCATTTCTAAGGAGACACCACCCACCTTCATGTCCAGTTTCTTTATATCGGCATCAGGATACAAAGTCCCGTCATCCTGTTCCTCAATGAGTGTATGGAAAAATGAGTGCTTCAGAATGTTTATATGCTAGTCCTTGCTTATTACAGGTAGTAGAGAGTTAACTCTGTTTGGTTTCATGTTACTAAAAACACACTTCCCTTCTCAGTAGGGTGACTACTGAGACTGGTGACGAGAAGGGCTTGATGTAGCAGCTTATCAAATTCAGACTGCTAGCATTTCGTTCACTGTGGCCATAGGCTCTGGACTGCATTGCATTTGTCCACAAAGAAAGAAAGAAAGAAAGAAAGAAAGAAAGAAAGAAAGAAAGAAATGCTTTCTTTTTCTCATCCACAAATATCCATTTCTGTTCTGGTAACCCTTCAAAAAGTACATACATAGGTTTTATCAGTCAAAATACACACTGAACGCGATGACGCAGGGAGGAGAAGAGAAGGCAGATGACAAATGCAGGAAGACGTCAGCAGAGTGTAGCTCCGCTCCGACCTTTGCTGCACATCGAAGCAATGCCACTGCAGGAAGCCTGCTGTTTATGTTGTAAAATCAGATTCTTCTTTCCCACCATGGCATTCAAGTTCTAATTTGTCTAACTGCTTTTAAACGTGTTTGTATGTTCAGCTGAACTCCCAACTCAGTATACAAGCAAAATGCAGACAACGCCCCAAAAAGTTCCCGACAAAGGAAGCCCCCATCACATGGAGGATCCAGCTCACCCTTAGCCACACTGCCGTTAGCAAATTCATATGCTCCGAATGTAAGAGAATTTAGCTCGCGTGATTTTCCGTGAGAGAAAAATCAACATGGGACACATCAGTTCTGATGCAAAGCCTTCTGGCTCATGACATGCAGGTTACTGCAGTAGTGCCACCGTACTGACTAAGCCTTCGCCTCCAAAGCATGCGTCACTGCATTGGCTCTTAGCTGCAGCTTTCCTTCCTGTTCAGCCTCCAAGCTGCAACCCTCAGAACATGGCAATTTGTATAAATGCTACAAATTGCCGTTTCCACATTTAAGAAACCAAGCACATTTTTCTTACGGCTTACTCTGACATTTTTCTTCTCTTTAGCGGTAGGAATTTTTGCTGGAGCTGTTGAATCTCTGTGTATGGTTCTCAATGGTGTGTATACAAATTGGAAGTTTCAATCAGTCTCCGTGGGTCGAAGAGATGACCCTGAAATGCTGCTTGTGAGCAAGTATTTGCTACATAGCCTTCTCCACGACGACAGGAAATGCCCAGCCTGTCTCCCAGTGCATGCGGCACCGTCTATAGAAATCTAGTGTTTTTCCAGTTTAATTAGTGAGACAAAGTAGGACCACTCAAATAGAAATATCAGTTTTTCCATGTTATAGTCTTGTACTATATTATAAATTTGAAGCAACAAAGGGGTAATTATAATTCCAAGGCTCTACCACGTGCCGACTTCATTCTTTTTCGTTGCTGTTGTCCACTAATTCATGGATATGGTAGCAAATTTTCCTGAGCATGTGGATGAACCCCATGGCAGACAGTAGGCAACAAGCAAACTGGACTCTTCCTATAAAAGGCGTGTTTTATTCGTGGAAGGCCACCCCAAGGCCACGTCACAGAAGCTTGGCCAGACTCATTTGCAGAGCCTCTTGGGAGCTGAGGGTCCACAGGAAACTAGACCTCACAGAGCCAAAATGTCCACAGGGAAGCGAGGATGACAGCTCAGAGAAGGCCAGTGTGGCCTCACCTCAGTGGCTAGAGTGGCTGTGAACGGAGCTGGGATTTGGTGTTGGTGTGGGGGTGTGCGTGAGTGAGTGGGCATTGGTAGGGAACTGAGCTGGAAGGGCTCCCTTTATGAGAAAGTGCTCACTTAGAATCCACAGGCTTTATTCCTTGGGAGAGGCTTAGTCACCAGCATACCACCAGAGAAGGAAAGAGCAAGGAACTCAAGGCAACGTTGCTTTTGTTTGGTCCTTGTCTTTCTCTGGGCTGTGTTATTCAGGGTCCTAAACACATCACTCTCCTGTATGGTCCAAGTCCCCGCTCTCCTGAAGTTATAGCATGACAAGGCATATTCTCTCTCTCTCTCTCTCTCTCTCTCTCTCTCTCTCTCTCTCTTCCCCAAAAGGTCATTCTAGCCGTGAATCACTGTGTTAGCCTCACCTGTGCATCCTGGGTCCCTGTCAGTCTCTTCGTGTCTCATCCCTGGAAGTCCACACTTTGGTTATTTTCTATTCAGTGCATCCATTTCTCATGCATTCTGAGCCGATCAATCTCTTTCATGTCTGCTACTGTGTACTGTTTCCATCCCAGGCCATACCGTGTGCCAGTCCGGGGCTGTAGGATGCTACTCCATGTCAGGCTCACTGGAAGATGCTGAAAGACAACACAGATAGGCCAGTCCCTGGGGAAGGTTTCTTGATACTCAGAAGACTTGAAGCTATTCTCTGAAATTAGTTGCTTCTAACAGAACATAACCAAAAATAGAAATATCAGTGAGCCTGAGTTGTGGGAACGACACCTCTTAGTCTTCAGGTTACTTGTACGATGTGGAATATATCCATATGTCCCTTAATACAGCTCCAGACTTGAGTAAAATTGAAATTTACCCCAAAGAAAAAGTCCCAAAGATAGTAAGTGACTCTTCGTACCTCTGTCCTTCAAAATGACAGTCCTGACACATCCTTGGAACTTGCCCCCAATAATAGCATAAATAGGAAAGGCTCCTTGCTGCTGGGTGCCCAGCCCCTCAACCAGCCATTCCTCATGTTAGGCATTGTTCATTGTTCGTAGACTCCTGCTGAAATCACAGCCGCCTTGCGTAGGGTCCATAGGCTTGAGTCCCCTTCCCAAGCAGAAATCAAATGTCTTCCTACCTTGAGGACGGGGCTGGTATTGACATGGAGGAATCACAGCAGTGTCTTATTCTAGCTAGAGCTTCTAGGCTTTTCTCTTAGAAGCTATACCTCTTCCATTTTTCCTAAGAAAATTCTATGCCGACTCTAATCTATTGCTGCGAGTGAGGCTGCCTTGGCTGAAACAAGGCTGGCATCTGGAAGGCTGTCCCCTCTCAGCACCATGTTGTCACTCTCAGATTCTGATCAAAGGTCTGAGGAGTGTGGGAATCCTCACCCACCATCACAGTGCTCCAAGTGGGTGGTGTTTTACCTAGTAGTGTAGTGGAGTGGGAAAACATCATACCAGCCGCTTCTGGCCTCTTCCTACTCCCCGAGCATGCCAGAATTGCTGGGGGCTTCAACTTGAGTCCTGTGTGCAGACAGCGCTGGGAAAGGCCCACAATGATGGATGTAAGCACTATTATTCTTAAAAAGGGCAAAAGGAAAAACACTGGGGTAAAAGATAGTAATAGAGAAAAGAAGATTTCCATTTCTACTCGATGTTCAGAGACATGAGGAGGTTGGAGCCCACACAGGACACCGGGCTACCCACATGTGGCGTTTGGTTTATCTATAGACCAGGTGAGGGGACATTTTAAAGGTAAGGCAGGAGGTCAGGGGTGATTGCCAAAGTCTCAAAGTGCAAGATATAACAATATCTTTTTCTTGAAACTTTTTAAAAATAAAAGCAAAGGTTGTGATTAAGTCACTAGAGGGGCTTCTGAGGTACCTTATCGGTGTTTCTATATGTCATTAAACGGACCATTTCAGAGGACTTCATAGAGGACACCATTGTCAATCTGGAAAAACTTCCGGGGGAAGGGGACAGAAAAGTCAGCAGGGGCTGGATAGATAGCAAAAGAACCTGAGTTCCAGTTCCAGCTTAACCCCTTCCTATCTGCCTGTCCTTAGACAGATACTGAGGCATTCTAAGTTTTAGCTCACTCCAATATTAAGCAGAGAGGATCACAGGACCCTTTAAATAAACTTTCCAGAATAAAATTAAAAGAATCTATGGAACTCAATTTTACAGTTGAAGGCATTATACTGGATGAAGTAAGGCGGTGACATGCGCACCAAGTCCTGGACAGCTGCCCAGGTAGTATCTAAAATAGCCAGGCTCACAGACTTAAAAAGCAAAAAGGTGGTTGCTACTTACTGGGTGAGAAAGAGGAACGCTAGCCTGCGGGCATAAAGTTCCAGCTAGCAGGATGAATTAGCTAAGCCAGTAATGGGCAGGACCTTTTTTTATCCACTTAAAAAGCATGTGAAAAGGGTAGATGTGGTGTTAAGTGATTGCACCACAATAGAATAAATTTTTTTAATTTAAAAATCAGCTTAGGTTTAGGATGTTGAGCAAGGGAAGTTCTTAGTAAATACAAATAATTCGTAGTTACATTTTAATATTATTGGTAAGTATGCATAGGCGTAGTGAAAGAATTGTGTGCGGTTGGAAAGTTAGCTGAATCATAGTTCCGATTTGGTCACGAAGTTATCTTTTCATACAGATATTCTAAAGGTTGCAAAAATAATTTGTTAATATTAACTTAATTATTTAATTTTTTTAAATATTTAATTAATTTTTTTCTGTAGCTCCATCCCATTACAAAGATAGAATTGTTGTAAACGTAAGCAAAAATACATTTGTCTCTGTAGGCTTCTTAATTGAAGTAGGCTTCCTGAATCGCGTGAAGAAGACTCTGAGAGACTAGAGTCTTTTTAGCTTAGGCAGCTTTGTTCACGATGGAAGGTCAGACTGAATTGGGCTATTAAATACAGCTTAAGGAAATATACCTTTTCCATAGACTAAGAAATTCCTAGACATGAGTCTAAATCATTATACTGAGAGCAATACGGAACTTTGAAGCAACGAAAGTGGTTTCATTTCACCAGGATTTATATTCCCCCAATGAGTGTTGCATTCAAAAGAGTCACCTTGGGAGGCCAGAAACTCATTTTTTTATTGCTCCCAGGGTTCAAGAGATGTTTTTCAAACTCCTGGGTAGATCTGCAGTCAGGAGAAGTTTATGAAGCTCTCTAAAAAATCAATCTTGTTACATTATTTTCACACCTCATTCTTTTCTCCAAACATCACCAAGATAGAAGCCACAACTTTGGCTTCAACTCACTTTTTTAGCTAGTTCTAAAAACTGAATTCACCATCAAAAGACAAGAAAGCTGTGTGAGGATATGTGAAATTCCAGCAGAGAAGTCCTGAAACATCCCCCCCCCCCCCCCCCCCCCCCCCCCCCCCCCGTGACAGCCGCAGTCCTGGATGAGAAGGCAGCTCAGAAGACAGCTCAGGAGAAAGCCTTTGGGAGCCTGTGTACAGATAGTAAAAGCAATGCCTTCGTTGCCTGGGGCCACCCATAAGTGTGACATTCTTATTTGTAGAAGCCATGTTAGGGTCTCCATTGCTTTGATGAAACACCATGACCAAGGAACTTGGAGAAGAAAGGATTTATTTGGCCTACCTATCCATAGTCCTGGAGGCAGGAGCTGACAGAGGGCCAGGGAGGAGTTTGGCTCACTGACTTGTTCTACATGGCTTGCTTAGCCTATTTTCTCATAGAACCCAGGACCAGCAGCCCAGGGGTGACACCACCCATAGGGGTGGCACCACCCAAAATGGACTGGGCCCTCCCACATCAATCACTCATTAAGAAAATGCCCTACATGCTGGCCTATCTTATAGAGGCATTTTCTCGACTGTGGCTTCTTTTTCTTTAAGTTGATGTAAAACTAGGCAGTACAAGGGGCAAGGGGCAAATCAATGTGTGTGTGTGTGTGTGTGTGTGTGTGTGTGTGTACATGTTTGTATGAAAGAGTGTATGCCACAGTGAGCCATGTGATAGGGGACAATCTCATTGTGGGTCCCCACCCACCTTGTTGGAGACAGGCTGTCTTTTTCACTGCTGGGCTCTCCAAGCCCGTAAGCTTCTGGATTCGCTTGTCTCTGTCCACCTCGCTGTAGCTTATCGCTGCGTACTACTGCTGCATCCACCGAGATTTCTTCCCAACCTTAAGAAGGACGGTGTCAAAGCTTAGGACTGTGAAAACGCTTCCTTAAAAAACATATAGCACAGGATGGTAGCTAAGTAAGTAAATTAAGCTCTCTGAGGCTGTCATCCATAATAAAGAAACTCAAGGCCTGGTTTAAATTAAAGCAGAGTAAATTAGAAACAAAGCAATGTTTTCTCTTTTGGAGAATGAGATAAAGTTGCAGAATTCAGAATGCATACTGTGGAGGGCGATTGAGACAAACAGTAAGTGCGAATTTGCAAATGGGATGGATCATTTTATAACTGGTAACATCAAATCTGAAGCTCTGAGCCAAGATTGTGATTTAAAGACAATAAAATCTCATGCTTCAGTGTATAAGTTAATCACTGGCAAGGGCCAGGAAGGATTTGCTTCCCAGAAGTAACAATGGACAGTAGAGGAGGTGCATAAATTTTGTTTAATTTTCAATGCATCAAGTATTGGTCAGTCCTGAAAACAAGAATCAAATTAGATAGACTATTAATTTGATTTGGTCCAGCAACTCTTATATTATTGCTTCCACTGAGTTTTATGTCTTGTATTTATACTTGGCTATTTTAAATAACAATTATTTTTTCAATCTTTCATTTTTATAGCGCACATCATGCCAGAATGGAGGCATTTATACACTCTGTAGCATCATCTTCATTATACAAAGTAAATAAGAATATAGTTCTCTTGGATAGTGATAACTTGCTTAATAAGAACTCTTCTTAAGCCATTTAGTGCTGGACCCTTTGTACGTTTTGCCCATATGAAAGAGAATCTTCATGATAAGACCCAAAAGGTCTCTATTGTTACTAGCTCTCTTTTTTCCCTAAAGATGTCAACCAGATCCCATGGTTCAAATTCCAAGAGGACAGAGAACATAGTTAGAAGCCAGTAGTGAATGACAGGCCAGACATGATGTGAGGTAGAGCCCTGACCTAGCACGATGGGGTCTTGTGTCCAGTCCCCAGCACTGAAGAAACAAATGTCTAATGAACACATCTCTCCTCTAAAAATATCCAATGCCTTGGCTAACTTTCAGTTTATACTAATAACACCATGTTTCTCAGACACTCAAGATGAGTCATTGCAAAATGAAGAAAAGGCTGAAAGTAGAAACAAACTTAAGTTATTTAACACATATGAGAGAGTCCTTCTGATTTCTAATTGGCAGGTATGGAGACCTTATATGTAGTGCAGCTGATGTTCAGAACTGTTGCATTGCTTTTGCATTTTGATTGGAAGAACAGTGAAGGAATACTAAACATATGATTTGACTCGTTCCTTGCTCTCTTCCCTCAGAGAATGAAGAGCTAGGTGCTGCCCCAGGAGGCCATGCCAAAGGGCTAATCTTCAATTCCTTTCAGCTTCCACTGAAAGATCTGGTTTTTAAGTCAATTAAAAGGATATTAGGTGTGGAAAATTTAGGGCAAGATTATATTAATTTGTGATGGCATCTAAAATATCAAAGAGAAATTATTTTTATCCACTTCATTAGGAGGAACAATTTATCACCAATTTATCAGCAACTCCTTTTCTAAAAATAAAGAAAAATCAAGTTCTGTGGTTCCTTTGAAGACATGCTAGTCTGATTTTCCATGAGTTTTGGAAGGCATTTTAGACCTCTTCTGTAGCCACGGCTCTCACTGTCCTTGTTTTCTTTGTGAAAATACCTAGAGCCCAGGCTCTGTGCAAACACAAAGAGAAGAAGCTAAGCTTATGATCAGTGGGAGAGCTGAACTGAACTGCTTGGAAAGTGAGATAAGTTAGTGATAATGGTGTCCTCCTGCATCTTTTATCTGCCTCTTGATGACCAAAATAGTCCGTCATAGTCGAGAGTTTAGGCAAAGGGAAAAGATTGAAAAGTCATTACAGTGTGCTTTGGATTTCATAGAGGAGGTAGAAACTCGGTGTTGCATAAGTTACATTAAAAATAGCAATAGAAGGATCCTTAGATAAGAGACACAAGAATAGTCACAAGTGTTGATTCTCATGAAAGTCCGTGAGAAAATTCACAAACATTCTGGGAGTAGCATCACGCTCAGAGACCTGTCTCCTAACGCTGCTTTCCTTTGTTCCCTCTGCAGAGCTACAGTGATCCTGTGGATGTGAAGACATCTCAGCCACCCCAGCTGGTCAACTCGAAGCCGTCAGTGTTCCACGGGCCCAGCCAGGCCCACTCAGCTCTGTACCTAAGTTCTCACTATCACCAACAACCAGGAATGAATCCTCACCTCACCGCCATGCACCCAAGCCTCCCCAGGAACATAGCACCCAAGCCGAATAACCAAATGCCAGTGACTGTCTCCATAGCCAACATGGCTGTGTCCCCACCACCGCCCCTCCAGATCAGCCCGCCTCTTCACCAGCACCTCACCATGCAACAGCATCAGCCTCTTGCCATGCAGCAGCCCCTCGGGAGCCAGCTCCCCATGCAGGTCCAGTCTGCCTTACACTCGCCCACCATGCAACAAGTAAGTCTCTATGCTTGGGTTCTGCGCACCTCTGGAGGACTGGGGGCAGGGAGGGCTGTCTATCAAACCAAGGAGACAAGGGTAGTTGTTCTATTGAAATGGAGAGAAAACTGTGGGCATTTGTCAGACTTACATCTGGAAAATGTCACTTATAAGTGGAGCGTGGTCAGAGTCACCATCCCAGGCACTGATAGCCCTCCCTTTCAAATCACTGGTTTCTTTCCCAAGACATATCAACTTGGTGCTCTCTTGCTGCTGCCCCCTTTGTTTCTGGTTTCAGTTTCTTTAGTGATTGCGTGCGCTAAGATGCCATGTGTACCACGGATCTTGTTGAAACCGTCTGCAATTTCTTTTTAATGTCATTAGGAAATGAGGCTTTTTGACTAGGCCGACCCTTGAGTTCAATAATTAGTATGAAATAAAATCAGATTCAATACCAAATTTAGTAGAGCCCTAAAATGCTATGACCCAAACAGTAACTGGAGCTTCATTTTGAAATGTACATAAGGAGCCTGTGGGGAGAGGGGTATTTTGCCAGCAAGTGGCAGGCCCTGCATTTAATCCCTAGCATTGCAAATGCAAGTGTGTAAGTGTGTGTGTGTGTGTGTGTGTGTGTGTGTGTGTGTGTGTGTGTGTGTTGGGGGAATCTGTCTGCACAATTTAGAAAGCGGGAGAGGTATCAGGATAATCTTGTTTAGTTTTTATTTGCAAACAAATTTTATTTTCATATTTTTTCAGACATTGGTGCTCTTTCGTAATTTGAGAATTAGGAGCATCTATAAATTCAATGGAACATAAAATATTCAAAACCCTGAAAGCTCACTTTAGAAAAAGGTTAAAATCTACCAATCATAGCCACCCTAACCACCGCCTTTACCATTCAACTATGTTTTTCCTAGAGTTATGAGTAAACACATAGGCACAGCCTCCTGCAAAATTCATATCTTGTTATGGTACACAGAATGCATGCTTGCCTGAACAGTAAGGAAAGGGGAGGCAGAAGGATGAGTCATGTTGAAGAAGTCTAAAATGTCTTGTATTATGATTATTATAGACAGGGTTTTTTAAAGCTGGCTACAGTAAACCCAGTACTTAGCGCTTAAATTCTCAGAAAGCTCACAGTGTGGTTTCTAGTCCTGTCTTCATTTTATGGATAGATAAACTGAGGCTTGGCAGGTAAGAGTTTTGAACTCACAAAGTGAGAACTGGATTCAAATGCAGATCCAATCAGAGCTCAGAAGCATCATTCTGAATGTTCAGGACTCGCCTCTCAACCTCATTCTTTCTTGTAGATTATTAACAGATTTGTATCCGAAAGCCTGTGTCTTCAAAGACAACTTTTAAATCTAAGTTACTTGTAAAATCAAATTTTTATGAAACAAAAAAAGAATTCATCATCTCACTGTCTTTCTTGATTCCTAAACCAAATATATGAGTAGCTATCTTTCTTACCTACACACCACAACCTGAGGCTGAAGCTGAATCACTTAGAAGGAAGACCACAGTGGTAACAGATCCCAGCCTCCAGCCCTGTCTCCAAGTGCTTTATGACCAAGAGAAACTTATGGGGTAGAAGCCTCACCCTGTATGTACATCAGACATTACTCAGGGAAATGGACTTAACTGAATGCCTTTGTACTGTAGTGAGTCAATGGTTTCTGCTTGAAGAATAAGCAATTTGAGGGCTGTCACCTTCACTTGGGTGGGTTGACACCAGCTTGCAGGTGCTGTGGGCTCCAAGCACATGTGTTGATCACTATGCTATAGTTCATCTGCTTCTTCCAGAGAGAAAGAGGCCCCTAGGCAAAGGGACAGACCTATCCAGAAAGGGAACCTTTCCTAATTTGTCCATGCAGGAATGTCTCCTTCTTTTTCTTTTGTTGAAACCTTGGATAAGATAAGGGTCACCAGGAATAGATTTCTGCTATTTGAGAATTATAAAAGATTACTTGTAAAACCTCAAGAGATATAGTTCACCAGACAGAATCTAAATGGGGATGGAGTAACTCATGTTATCTTGAGCAAGGTATTTATCAAACTATAAGTCAGCTTTGTTAGTGTATCTCAAAAGGTGTCTGGGGTTAGAGCTCATAATAAAAGATAATGGCAGGAGCTCAAAATGAAAAAAAATAGCTATAGAGATGGCATTGACTAAAATCATTTTCAACAATGTAGGCTCTTAGTAAAATAACTATGGAATAATAAACCTCTAAAAATTAAATGGTTAGTATGCTATACTCCTTGGAGAAATTGTAGTCTTAATTCCTTGAAAGTTAAAAAAATTATGATGATAAAAGTAATTTAAATAAGTCCTAACACATGTTAGGCACTGCCTGGACTCTTCTAGGAATCTGGAGAAAGAGACCCATGCTCCCTGGAATTGGAGCACGGGATGCGATAGCAGCAAGGTAACGAGCAGCACTCCAATAGCAAATAGACAGGAAGACACTGGCTTGAGGAGAAAGGCAGAGATCACTTTCACAGCCCTCTCAACAGCTGCAGAGACCAAAGATGCAAAGAACAGCAAAGTTAAAACACACGGGAAGTGGGTAGTAAGATTGTGAGGGAATTCCAGGAAAGACCAGTAACAGGAAAAATAGATTCCGGGAGATGAGAAAGATGGGGACAGTATCTGCATCTTAGACAGGTGCACAGAGCAGGGAGCCAGCAGACCATAAGCCAAGATGGAAGAGTTGGCCCCAACAGATTGGATGCAGCTGACTCTCAACAGCTTGTCGCGTTCACTATTCTCGTCACGAATGAGAGGTTAGCCTGTAGATTCAGGTTGACCTGCCTGATTTGTCACCCAATCCACCTTCATCCTGAAGGTGTTTGCTGCCTAATATGTTGACCACCTTCCTATCTAAATACCGAAAAAGAGAAAGAGAGAAAAGAGAGCTAATAGCTACTGTGCGCGTTTTAAAGATGGCCTCAGATTCCAGTTTTACTCTTGATAATTTATTATCCCTCTGAAAATGAGTGTTGCCAACTGTAACAATAACGAGAAAATGATCGTTAGTTTGTGTACCAAGAGTGATAGTTCCATTGTTTTCTTAACAATATCTTATACACTAAGCCCACGGACCTACTTTTTTTGTTTCCGTTTTCTTTCTGTCTCTCAGTGCACTTTTATTGTGGAATGAGGTCAAGAAAAAAAATCATTCATATCTGTCACTTTCCTTTATAACCTTAAGAAAAAAATCTTTGTAAGGTACCACAGACAGATTTTCAATTTTCTTGTGTAGTAAACAGCTGCTTTAGGATTTGGGTGTAATTTAAAGTTTTTTTTTTAAATCACATTGAGATTGATGAATAAATCAGTCATAAAGACAAAACATTGATGCCTGTTGAAAATACCTCTCCAGACAGGCAGGAAATGAAATTAGTTTGCAGCGTGGTGTGGCTATGAGGATCACTGCTTGGTGGTGCTACAGGCTTTTTCAGACTTGCTGTGTAGCAAAGGAAAACTGGGAGGGTTATGGGAATCTAATTAAAGAGCAAATGTCCCTTCTGACATCAAATTCATCTTTATCATGTTTCCTATTTTTATTTCAATCTGGCACCAGAAAATGAAATTTAAAATTCCAGGCATGCTACAAAACAGTTGGTGATTTTTCTCCCCAGCATTAAAATGCAAAATATTCAGTCTCGTTTAATTAGACTGCTAAGCAAACATTTTTCAAAAAATTTATCTCATCATTGTTGTTTCCTAGTTACATCCATAATGGGAGTGTACTTAGCTCAAGGGTTGACCTCAGCATCTCCTTCTGCAGTGTTCTGAGGCGTGTTTCCATTTCTATTTTGAAAGCAAAATAATATTAAATACTGTTACTTTGGTCCACACCTATGTTTTTCTTGGTCCTTGGTTGTTTGGACAGCTATTTAAATGTAGATTTTGAGGGTAGCATAATTTTCCATGTTGGAACTTTGTAGATATCACATGGTTTTGTGTTAAGCTAGTAATTTAAAATATATTTTCCTTATATTCTGGCTCAGCCTGTGGAACTATTTCCATTGTGTGTATTATTTCTCCTCAGGTCCAAACCTTCACCTAACTCAGGCTATTTCCAGTTCCTTTTTATTTTGATCCTTGTTTGCTTTTAGGTTACATTTTGTCAGTTGTGTGGAAAACCCAACAGACAACTTCACACTACAAAGACAAATTAGCCCTGACATTTACATGTTCACTTTGGCCTTTCTTACAGTAGCATCAAATGGTCTTTATTTCTTGAAAAACACTATTTCATTGCTCTGCTGTCATAGGCTGGGCCCTGAGAGGACCCAGTAGGCCCTGCAAACACTGATCACCGTGTCCCCCAGGCACCCTGGAGATGGGCTCCATGGTGAAAGGAACCAATAGAGAGAGGGTCTCTCAGAACCTTTCCCTGCTTTCCACCTAGCCTCACACTAGACACCAGGAAGAAAAAAAAACTGAGAAGGTGGGCAATAGGGCAGGACCAGAGAAATTAAGGTATTTCACTGAGGCCAGTGAGACTCCTTCCGTGTTGGAAACCCAGGAAGACCAAGAGAAGGGTGAAACTGCCTTCCCCTAGGAAGGTGCTTCCCACCTGAGCTACAGGGATCTTTCCTACTTAGGAAATCTATTGCTTTTAGTCTTCATTGGAACAACTACCAGTGTTACTCAATTCTGGTGACTGGTTTCCCATCATCCTGAATTCTGTCTCTCTGCAGTTTCTTGGGGGTAGAAGTGGCCATGGCTCTGCAGCCCTTATCTTTGGAATGGCAAATCAATGGACCCCTGAAAGCCAACCAGAATATTCAGGAAAATTGACCTGAGATGTGGTCTTCAGATCGCTATGTGAGGGACCACCCACATATGTGTAAAAATCCGAGGAAAATATTTTTAGTTAGAGATCCACCCACTCACCCCCTTGCTGAGTGGAAGGGAAATCATCGATAGTATTTCACGTCCAAAGCTCCTTGCACTTGAAGCAAACAGAGCATGGTACGTTAGTAATCAGAATTTCTTGGGTGTTAAAAACCATGGCTAGAATCTGCTGCAGAGACAACCAGGAGATTAAGGAAGGTGCTTTCTGCTGCTTCTGCTGCTCTTGAGTTCACCAAATAAACTAAAAATATATTGTGTATAATATTTTTTGTTTACCAGATATAGCTATATACTTCAGAGATCCTGCCCTTGAATTTTTAATAGCTTTACTGGGATTAAAAGTCAACACTTCACTATACTAGCGCATTAAAAAAAAAATCTTCCTGAAGTCTGAGTATTGTTGCCAGCTAAGAGACTTCAATTAAAAATGTTTGCTGTCTTTACACGTTTCCTTCCCTGTGTTTTCCAATGGCAAGTTGCTTTCCGTCTCCCTGAATTCATCCAACAACTGATTAAAAAAAAATAGCTTTGGTTGAAATGTTTAGCTGATAGAGAAATACAAATGAAGAAAAAGGAGAAGCAGATGGCCCCATTGTGACTGAATGGGGAATTGTGTGAATAGGTGTAGGCTAATAAAACACTCAGCCACCTGCTGCCTGAAGCCTCAAGAAGACTCTGTTGCTTGTTCTGGGGATTAGCTATTAATGTATCTTTAGGTTGATGGAAAACATCAGCGGTGAGAGGCTTAAGCTCACTGTCCCTTTGCTTGGCTTGAGTTGGCTTTTCTATATTTTAAATTGTTTCCCAACTCAATTTATCTGCCCAGGGCTGTAATGAAAAGATTTTTGACACGTGGTTTGGCGGGCGATGGAAGGGTAAGAAGAATAAGGTGATGGATGCTTTTTTTCTACTTTACGAGGTGGGGAGGGTCCTTCTGTGGGTTGCTGCAGAAGCAAGGGGCCCAAGATGTTGACAGGCGTAGATAACTATGCCCTTGCTTTCCTCTTTCAAAAGCCACTGCCTTTCTCAAGTGAGAATTTGCTTTTCCCTCAGGGATTTACTCTTCAACCCGACTATCAGACGATTATCAGCCCCACATCTACAGCCGCACAAGTTGTCACCCAAGCGATGGAGTACGTGCGCTCTGGGTGCAGAAATCCTCCCGCACAGCCGGTGGACTGGAATAACGAGTACTGCAGTAGTGGGTGAGCTGCCAGCCATTGCCACCTGGTGGCCGTGGGTCTCACAGCGCATGCGCGCCTGGGCAGGGGCAAAGGTTCCACGGGACAGGGAGGCTTCAAGAAAGTAAGGTCCGAAAACATGGGGAGCCAGCTTCTAGCCTTTCCAAGACTAAAAGCCTTCACGTTTCTCTTTGCTATGGACTTAGGTCCACTACCTGCGCGCTCCCCACCCGACCTTACCCCGAGCTAGAACAAATACGACCCTCACCCCACCCCCGGCCGCACCACCACCCACTGTGGCTCTGATTTTCTTATAACAGTGTTTTCTCTGCACACAGGGGCATGCAGAGGGACAAAGCGCTGTACCTCACCTGAAAACCTCACCGCCTCTCTTTTCCACTGAGGAGTTCAGGGAAGTCTTTTCATCGCGGATTGCAGTTCTTCATTTTATTAGAAAATTCAAGTTGCTAAGCACTTAGGACCATGTGAGCTTGTGGGTCACCCACTCTGGAAGAAAATAGTCATGCTTCGTTATTATTTTTTTAATCTTTTTCTGGACATTGTTCCTCTTCCCTGCAGGAAGTATGGACAGTTCTGATTTCTGTTGGGTTTGCTGTGAAGTGCTGCGCTCTAGTAACTGCCTTAGCAACGGTAGCGGTCTGGGGTAAAGGTCCGGGGTTTTCCATTGGTTTTCAGAATGGGTGTTTATATGGAACTACTAAAGACTTTTTAAATGGCTTGATGTAGCAGTCATAGCAAGTTTGTAAATAGCATCTATGTTACACTCTCCTAGAGTATAAAATGTGACGGTTTTTGTAGCTAAACTGTAATTTGAAACTGGCTCGCCCCAGTTGGTTTATTTCACAGAGGGGTTAAATTGGCAAACATTCATATTTTTACTTCATTTTTAAAAAAACAACTGATTAATAGTTCTATATTTTCAAAATACTTGAAAAATATTCCCAAATGATTTTAATTTAAAAACAAATTGGCTTTGTCTTCTGATCAGACACAAAGAACCTAGTGTGGAGGGAAACGCAAACACATTTATTTTGTATTCCAGAAAAAAAAAATCCTTTTTGTATCACTTTTGTGTAATGATTAGTAAATGTCATCTATCTGAGTCCTTTGATGTATAAAGCTGCCAAATGCTCGCCCGGGGTCTTCGCTGCAGAACCAGGTTGGGAAGCGCTAAGTGATCATCTTTAAGGCTCTGTATTATTGTTTCCTCATACCGTGTCTGTATTTAATCTTTTTTTATGGAACTTGTTGCGCCTATTTATGAAATAATAAATATAGGTGTTTGTAAGTAAATTCGTTAGAATTTGAAAGAGGTTTCATTGATGTTTTAATTTTTGCTGGCAAAAAAACCAAGTCCAGGCTTGGTGTGAATGCACCAGGCTTGGTGTGAATGCACCAGGCTTGGTGTGAATGCACCAGGCTTGGTGTGAATGCACCAGGCTTGGTGTGAATACTTATTTAGTTTTTACAGTGACATGAACAAAGCAAACTCTGCTTTTCATTTAATAGCAAATTAGAGTAACGAACCCATATTTCTGCATATCTTTTGTTGGCATAAAAGAAAAACAGTTCTACTTAGCAACCTTCTCTTTTTGCACAACACAAAAGAAAAATGGCCCAGAAGTCTCACACGCTCCAAGCCTAAACCAACATACACCAGCGCACCCTCTTCCTAAAAAGAGATGGCTCTCACTTCTCAATCCCAAAACTTGTGCTCCCCATTTAAAAAACAAATTCAAGTTGAGTCACCAAAAATTCCTCAAGTCTCATGCTCCTCGCGGCATCCAGGAAGCATTTAAGAATTGACCAAGGGTTCAGGAAGAGATCAAAAGAAGGCATAGTGTCTAGAATCAACCTAGAAATGTAAGGCGAGCTACCAGACAGCCAAAGAAATAAGAAAAGCAGCCAGAAGTGGAAGCTTTTGCTAGAAGTTGAGAGTCCTTCTCTCTCCTCTCTCTCTCTCTCTCTCTCTCTCTCTCTCTCTCTCTCTCCTCCTTCTCCTCCTCCTCCTCCTCCTCCTCCTCCTCCTCCTCCTCCTTTCTTCCCCTTTCACCTACCCTGGGGCCCTACTGAGATTCGCTAAAGGGGGAGATGGGGATTGCAGCACATAAATTAATCTGGTTGGAAATCAAGAGAGAGCTGTTGTGTGGAATGGATGGAATAACGGCAGCTATTTCAATACAAATAGATTATGTAATCCGGTCAGAATTAAAAAGACAAAAGGCGTGCTTGCTTTGGAATGGTTTTCAGGCATTGTACAACAGTGATCACTCAGCATGTAATAACTAATAAATAATGCAGATCCAATGTTATTATTAAAATGACTGGGGCTGAGAGCTCGAGTTTTCCTGTCTTGATATTGTCTAAGAACTCACATGACTAAGATCACAGTTTATTGCTTGGCTGTTTAGTATTTTAGAAATATTCCAGCACTACTAATTAACTAATGTCTTCTATTTGTTACATTATGAAACAGGAGAGCTTTCTCCTGCACGAGGTGTAAACTGAGAAGTGAGGCCACCAGCTCAGTCAAGAGGTTCATCCAGGACATTGTCTGCAGCTTTTCCCAGCAGGCACATGATCGGGACAAAAGGAACAAATATGCCAAATATGAAAATAGATTATCAATAAAGCACATGGCTGTGTTCTACTTGGAGATGCCTCCGATTCTAAAGGATGTGCCTAGTCAAATGAGGAATCCTATGTAAATTTCAGGCCAGAGATAACAGAGCACAATAGTCATTAATAGTCGAAATAGCTTTAGAAGTTCTTTTTCAAAACTCCAGGAGTGTCTCTCTCCAGTCAAAGAAATCCACCGTTTTTAGTTCTGCCATCTTCAGACACAGACAACTTAGACTCAACTAACTTGTTACCCAGAGGAGCGGTGATTCCTGGGTAGAGAGCAAAGACAGTCGAAGACTCAACAATGGTACTGAACATAACGTATGTTCGCTAGCATATCCCAAATCAGAATTCTTGCTAAGCAGAGAAAGAAAACAGTGTGCCAGTGAGTGCCATGGGGGGACTGGGCTGAGTTTTTAACCAAAAGAAAGAATGATGCTCTAAAACCCCCGGAAGAGAGTGAGCTGACAACAATAGGAAATGGGAAATGATTCCGATAATGGCTTGCACAGGATCCAATTAAGGAACACGGCTAAAGATGACGTTGTCTTTGAGAATAATCTTTATCCGCCTTCTACATGGACCCTTAAGCTATGCACAGAGCACCAAAATTAACAAAAGCAGTGCTTGCTGCTGTCCTAGCAAAGATTCACTGTGAATAAAGTTTTTAATCAAAAGGCAAAGCCTCGAGTGAGAGCCTCCATCTATCTCCTTCTTCCATTCCCAAGAGTTGCCCCACCCCAGGCAAAGCCATTAGCTTGACCCTTGTGACATGGACAGTTTTCGCCCTTTTCAAAAGCGTGAGAAGCCGTTTCAGACGGTCCACCTGAAGATGGAGGTAAGAACTGGAAGCAACAATGCTTCCAGCTGTAGCTTTAAATATAATCAATAAGGCAGCTTAAAGTACTTTACAAAGCACTAAGTGAAAACACTCGAAAAGTAGCTGATAGGTTGCTGACACATTACCCCACTTAGAATCCGTGTTAGAAAGCTATGACCATGAACAAATATCATAAACTGGATCAGTGCTGCTGTTAGAAGGAACTTGTAGATAGAAATTCACAATAACCATCTTGTCTACTGAAACGCGAAAACAGTTAGACATAGCTGTTCTGGTAACACTGTCTGTAGAACTGACCTACAGTAAGTATTCTTCTACTGTTAATTCTCACTTGAACGTGGGCATGGAAAGACAGCAAACTCCCTAACTCTGATGCTCATGGCTGGATACTGAAACAGTGACAAAACAAAAGTCAAGAGCAAAATAAGTCTAGCCTCTAAGTATATAAATCAGTCATAGTCAAACAACTCCCCCATCCCCCGCTGCCTTCCTCGAAATTAAGTGGTTTTCATATCTTTTACTGGGATAGCACACCGTACTACATAGTAAATAATGTTGAAACAAGCAAGAAAACAGCTAGGGAGCAGTGGCGCATGCCTTTAATCCCAGGCAGAGGCAGGTGAATCTCTGTGAGTTCGAGACCAGCCTGGTCTAAAAGAGCTAGTTCCAGGACAGGCTCCAAAGCTACAGAGAAAGGAAAAGCCAGCAAGAAAACACCGTAAGTTAACCTCAACATAAATTATATGATGTTTCCTTTTAAATACAGAAACAAATGAAATAATTTGCTTAAAAGGAAGCATTATTAAGGGGAAAGGATAAAAACACTTCAGCCAGAAACCCAAGACTATGATAGTTTGAACACCTGGGGCATGGTGGCATGCACCTTTAATCCTAGCAGGCTGAGGTAGGAACTACAGGAGTCCAAAGTCAGTCTGGTCTACATAGCAAGTTCCAGGCCAGCCATGACTACAGAATAAACCTTCTCAAAAGAAAGAGAAAGGGGGAGGCAGGGAAAGGGAGAGAGAGAAAGAGACAGAGAGAGAAGTCTAGTCATAACAAGCAAGAGATATATACCCTTGGCACACCAAGAAAAGAAAACACAAGCAAGGGGAAGGTGCTAGACTTGTGGAGGTGCCGAGAGCAAGACAGAAATCTCAGGAAACAAATGCATGGATGCTAAATTCAAACGCTGATGAAAGACAAGGAGACTGTGGGAAGACCTTTCCCAACAAACATATCTCCAGGTACTTGGGGAAGTGGAATTGGGAAGGGGGCTGTGACCCCAGGGGCAGAAAAGCCTTCAGGACTGAGAGAGAGCCAGGGGCATCTGACGTTGGCTGGTTGATACTTAACCAAATCTTTGCATCCAGCGTCAGAGTCCATGTCAAGGGAAGTTGGGGTCCTTGTTCCCTTGTGGACACCCAGGAGCAGTGACGGTTGTATTTCAACATCAGCAGCTCCTAGGCTGATGACGGAAGCCCCCCTGCATGGCTGCTTCACGTTTATCATCGGCTTGCTAGCAAAGACTCTGGAAAGTGAAATTTCACTCGCACTGACGTGAGGCCAGAAGTGAGCGGGGGGGGGGGGGGGGGGGGGGATGACTAGACAATAAAATAGAAAGACAACTCGGCAGGGAAAATAAGAATACTGTTCTCAACATTCTATGAACAAAAGTAGAGTATTTTTAAAGTCTTCTGTGTCCCTGTTTGACAATCGTGTGTTTACAATAAGCCCAAACATAATTGTTGTGATGGGCTGTCAGGGAAAAGATTAATTTGGCAAAGATTAGTATTGACTTGCTGTTTATTAAGGCTTTTAAACAGCTGGATCTGGCAGCATTCCTGTAAGTGACTGTCATCACGGAACAGCAGCCTCAAACTCTGGTGCTCGCCAGCTGTTACTGCACAATCTTCCAGCGCTAGGAACGTCTTTCTCCAGGCCAAATGGCAAGAACAACTATTGCCAAAGGAGACCTTCCCTCCTCCTGTCCCTATTTTTTTGGGGGAGGCAGGGTGGGGAGCTACTCAGCGCTGAAATGTCAGCACAGGCCTGATGGTTTAGCTGATAAAGGGGGCCAGAAACCAGTGGTTGGTTTGGGTGCTGGGTGAACACAGCTCCCCCATACAGTGTTGCGCTGTTAGTCATGTCACAAAGGCAAGAAAACTCAGCCTGCCATTGTTGTTGGTAAAAGGTTTTAAAGACAGAGGCGTGCTATCAAAGGTTCGGAGCCATTAGAATTCTAAAATTCACCAACTTCTGTCCCCCAGCTTGGGATATCCTGCATCACTTGAAAGAGACAAGTCAAGGGGAAGCAGAGAGAAAGTTGGATAGTGCCCATCAGTTTACAGCACAGGCATTGGGGATGGGGAGCTCTGGGACTTCCATAAAGGACAAACCCCTTGGCAAAACACATCCATTGCTCCGATTCAGTGGAAAACTACAGACTGAGACCACTTCACTTGACGTCTCGAAAAGAAAAGATGGATTGAGAATTGTACTGGGCCAGGACCCAAGGTCTTTCACAAGACGTGGAAAGAACAACATTGCTGTGTTCTAAACACCAGCTTAGACACAGCTTCTACAAAGCTTCAACACAGTGGTGGAAGCCATATCAGCCTTCCTGGTATGCCTGGGGTGAGGCTTCATCTCAACATCTCTGTGTCTCATTGGGCTTTGATGAGCTATCAGAGCAGACTCACGAGGACATGGTGCTCCCTAATATTCCTCAGTTGGCATTTCTCAATGCATTAGGGCACAAGGAGGAACCAAGCTAAGAGTTGACCTTTCTAAAAAGGACTTTAAAACAGATGCGGAAACTTCACTGAATCCCGTGCAATTGTATTTTGAAGCCAGCTATTGGTGCAGTCAGATCCCTGATGCTTAAATGAGGATGAAATCCAGTATGTCCAAATGAGATACTGCTCAGTCCCCAGTGTGTGCTCCGCTGCCTCCCCAGACCTTTCCTCACACCATGATGAGAGCAGATGAGAGAAACATGGTACTAGACACAAAAGGCACCAGGTGCATCAGCCAGCATGAACCTGCCTGCAGCTAAAACTCAACCTAGGGACAGACGTGGACGTTACCTAATAATCAGCCTATGGAAGGACAGCAGGGAGTTAGGTCCTAACATAACTCTGAGTGTGTGCATACCTGTATCCCCTTCCTAAGGCAAGAGCCATGTCCAAGGGGCTGTATCCCTCTGAGAAATCTGGCCACAGGATGGGCTAGGCAGATTGCACCCACTTACTTGGTACAAGGCTTCTTCGAACCCCATACCAAAGCAACAGCTGATCGTCCCAACCGCTTTCTGGCCTTCAGTAGGAGGCACTGACCCTATTGCTGCTTTACTGGAAACCTAGAATTCTTGACCTAATGTGCTGCAGAAACTGTCCCAGGTTGGTTGGAGCCTGCATTTTCATCCTGTTCCCTTTATCTGGCATTATAAAATAACTATTTATTATGCTACTTCCTCAGCCTAAGGGAAAGCCTGAGAATTCACTACCACACACCACTTCTAGGCTATGTTTTGGGGGGGTTGTTTTTGTTTTTTGTTTGTTTTTTTTTTCTTTTTTAGAGTAAGGGAGCATACAGAAACCCAACTCTGAGCAGGAGTTTTATACAAAAAGAAAGAAAAGAATCTCTAACCAGAACTTGAGTTCCAGGTAACATTTAAAACTGTGTGCCTACAAAGCCATTCTCATTGTTGAGTGGAGTTTCAAGAGCGTGCATGTGAGAGGAAGTGTGTGAATGTGTGTGTCAGATGATGTGTGAGTGTGTGTAAGTGAGCATGTGTGTGTGTCAGACGATGTGAGTGTGTCTGTGAGTGTGTGTAAGTGAGCATGTGTGTGTGTCAGACGATGTGTGAGTGTGTCTGTGAGTGTGTGTAAGTGAGCATGTGTGTGTGTCAGACGATGTGTGAGTGTGTCTGTGAGTGTGTGTAAGTGAGCATGTGTGTGTGTCAGACGTGTGAGTGTGTCTGTGAGTGTGTGTAAGTGAGCATGTGTGTGTGTCAGACGACGTGTGAGTGTGTCTGTGAGTGTGTGTAAGTGAGCATGTGTGTGTGTCAGACGACGTGTGAGTGTGTCTGTGAGTGTGTGTAAGTGAGCATGTGTGTGTGTCAGATGATGTGTGAGTGTGTGTAAGTGAGCATGTGTGTGTGTCAGACGATGTGAGTGTGTCTGTGAGTGTGTGTAAGTGAGCATGTGTGTGTGTCAGACGATGTGAGTGTGTCTGTGAGTGTGTGTAAGTGAGCATGTGTGTGTGTCAGACGATGTGAGTGTGTCTGTGAGTGTGTGTAAGTGAGCATGTGTGTGTGTCAGACGATGTGAGTGTGTCTGTGAGTGTGTGTAAGTGAGCATGTGTGTGTGTCAGACGATGTGAGTGTGTCTGTGAGTGTGTGTAAGTGAGCATGTGTGTGTGTGTCAGATGATGTGTGAGTGTGTCTGTGAGATTTTGTATGTGTGTGTGAGAGAGAGATTTTTGTATGAGTGTGTCTATGACTGTGTGTATGTGTGTGTGTTTGAACATGTGTTTGTATGAGCACATGTGTGTGAGTGTGGAGGCCAGAGGTACAGTCCACTTTATGTTTCTTTTAGGCAATTTGTTTGCCGGCCTACAACTGCCAAGCAGGGTAGGCCGCCTGGCTAGCTGGCCAGGGATCCCAGCCATCTGCTTTTCTTCACACCCTGTCCTGGGACTCTATGCCACCATCAAGACTTTGTTGTTTGTTTTGTTTTTTACTTTGGTTCTGGGGACCCAAAACTGAGATCCTTTGGCTTGCAAGGCAAGTACTGCATGGACTATACCCAACCAGATGGGACCATTTCCTTCATGACAGGGTTTTAGCAAACGGAAATAAAGGAGGTGACAATCCTTTCAACTAACTCCCTGGTTCTTTCCAAAGATTCCTTGACTTTATTTTCCACCCTGGTTTCTCCGACTGCCTTTTCTTCCTCTCCCCTTCCTTACCCTCTCTCACTGTCTCTCCCAACCTCTCCCCTCCTTCTTTCATGTCCTTTCATTTCCTGTTTATCTATTTTCCTTGTAGGAGACAGAATCTGCAACTTTCCATAGCGTGTCAGTTTCCTGACAGGATTTTGGTTTTGCTTTCTGTGAACATTCACCTCCAGGGTATCCACAGTCAGAGGAGCCAGACTGCCTGCAGCCTGCTCCCGCTGGCCCCCAGCTTCCCTTTGCTGATCACTTTGTTAATTCCCAGATAACAGGAGAACAAGCAGTTTTCTCTCCTCCCCCTTTCCCATAATGCAGTGCGATCAGAGTCTCCAAGGACTTTTCTATATGACTTCCCATTTCACACCACAGATGGTTTAGATAAAAACTATTAGTCTCATTTATTCAAACAGTTTCATCGCACCAAAATGAGCCTATTTATAGCATTTTGCCTGAAGGACTGTTTTCATTTTTTCTTCTCTTTTTGTGGATGTAAAGAAATCCGCTATGTCTCTGGCTTTAATCATCACTCATCCTGCCCAACTAGCTCTTGGACGGCAGTGGATCTGATGAGTACTTGCAAGGGGATTTACTTTTCAAAATAGCACTAGAGTTACTGGACAGATTTGATTTATAGATATTTTCCTGAGAGTCTACATTTCTGCATGATGCTAGTTTTGATCACTTCAATTTCAGTGAAGCTCTACACAGACTCTGTCAAACATGGCTCTTTATCTTCTTTGCTTCGATGTCATTCCTTGGAAAACATTTCCACTTGGCCAACATACCATCCGGGAGAGAGAATAGTAACTAGCCCTTCAAAGAATGTGTGTTGAAAGAGAGAGAGCCCAGACAAGCAGCTCAAATCTTTACCAATTTGGGGTGTGTGGAGAGCTATAAACTTTGGCCTAAGCTCTTGTGTTAGCACAAAAAAAATTCTGATAAGTTATTTAAATTATAAAATATTTCATTGAACTATACGATAATGGAGTCCAGTCACTTACATAGTAAGAACTATAGGGTACCATGAAACCTGACTAATTTCTCAAAACATGGGATGGCTGATCCAAGTTGACTTACAAATCACAGGCCATCTTCCCAGCCCCCCTTTGGAGGAATTTCTGACCTCGTTGTCCTAAGAGGTGTTTCCATTTACCTGTGAACTCTGTGCTAAGGAAAACGAGATACACTTCTGATCATTGAGTCATCAGTGTCCAGACAATTCCCATTTTCTCAGACATTTTGGGAAGGTGTGAGGAAATTGAGACAAGATCTTAATAAAAATCACCTGCTCCAGGCTGGCCTCAAATTTGCAATCCTCCTGCCTCAGCCTCCTGGCTGTTGGGCTTGCAAGCATGCAGCATAATATCTAAATCCCTCCAAAAACCTAAAGACGCTGGGGACTGAATGTCATTATCTAAGATCCACCTAAAGCCTAGCTGCATCTGAGCCTAGTGTTGCTGACCACTAGATTTAAACTTAGTTCTTCAATGAGTTCCTTAAATCCCTCCAGCTATAAACATAATCACACACCCTCACTGTAATGGACATGGGATTATTTATAACTGCTGTTCGTAATTACTCTGAAAGTGCTATAGAGGAATCACACGCTAAAATTTCATTTCCCAGACTTTCAGAGATTCTCAGGCTCCATTTTCTGCTAACATGATATGACCAGTCCAGAAGGATGTGCACTCGCCTGCAACTGTCATTGCTGCTTCCAGGGCATTCCTATGGAGGAGGCTACAGAGAGCTAGACAAGGAGAGGTCAAGCTAAATGTGCCATCAAGTTTGAAGATTCAGAGACTCTCTGATGCACAAAATTAATCCTAACATGAGGAATTACATACTAACAGTGGAAAGAGTCTCCCTATTGTTTTGCTAGATTATCTGTTAAAAAGACTTCAGCTGTCTGTCTTACATAACAGGTGAGAACTGAAGGGCACTCAACAACCCATTTTTTGTCATTGTCACCATGCAGATGGCATCCTTTTCATCCATGCTGCCTGCTAAAGAGTCTAGGAAGGAAGGCAACAGGAGAACAGAGAGGGCAAATGAAAAATAACATTGCCTGTCAGGAAACCACAGTTTCTAGAAATCTCCAACAGAGGTGCACTTGTATCTTAAGTTTCCCATGGTCATCACTCACTGCTCATTGCTCCTTCAATGAAACTAATGTTCTATTGGCAAAGTGGGAAGAAATATGTCCAATAAAATTGGCAGTGTCCACCATGCCGACTTCTGTGAACCCCTACTGGCTCTGTTCTTTCAAATAACTGTGATCATTCCTATTTACCAGTTCTTTTCCTCTTCCTTTAGTGCCCTACTGCTCTCAACAATACTGAAACCCTTCTCCAAGGTTTCTGTCTTACTTGTTCTAAATACTCCGTCACAATTCAATTGGCCATAAATGGACAACTCTACTCTACCCTTCATGAAGATCTGCCTAAAATAAGCTTATAACCCTTCAGGAAAGGTGCTGTCTTGTTCCGAAGCCCTATCCTTGAATGAAGGCTCCATGACATCCTCACTCTGAGCCAAGATTCTCCTTATGCCCATGTATCCCAGAGGTCAGATGCCATGTAAGTGCTGCTTAGTTTTTAAACTCCCGAAGCACTGTCTGCCCATTCATACCCAGGACTATTGCACGTTATCCTCTGGACCCTAACTACAGTAGCACATGGCTGCTCACAGACAGCTTTGGGAGTCTTGTTTGTTTTTTTGGTTGGTTGGTTGGTTGGTTGAGTTTTCAAGACAGGGTTTTTCTGTGTAATCTTGACTGTCCTAGAACTCTCTCTGTAGACAAAGCTGACCTTCAACTCACAGACATCCTCCTGCCTCTGCCTCCCTAGTGCTGGGATTAAAGGCAAGAGCCACCACCACCCAACTTTTTGGTTGCTTCTTAACACAAAGAGTCATTATTCAAATTCCCATGGGTTTTTCCTTGTGTATAGGAGGCCTGTGTGTACAATGACACAAAATCTGGTAACATTTGTTCTTCAATTGCACATCCCAAAATTCTATAACTTCATGATTTAGCTACTTGTCGGTCCTGAATGCACAGAACTCTAAGGAACAGCACCTTATAATCATCCCCCCTTGTACCTCCTTTCTGAATTCCCTTTTCTTGTTGAATGATACAGTCCCCTTTTAACATCTCTACAACACTGTTGCTCTTTTGGAGAAAAGAAAATTGAACATAAATATTTGCTTTTGGGCTGTTTCCTCACTTAGTTCCAAAGCAGCTTTGCTAGTCCATCATGTGTAAGTCCAGTACCAGGCAAACAAGTGTGCAATGAATGCTAGGTCCATTTTATTCTCCCAGGCTCCTTGTCAGCAAAAGACTCAAGGAGTCCTTTTGCAAACATGATGGCGGAAGAAAATGTTTTGTACGTTCACAGTTAAGGGACCAAGCAAGCCCCGTTAAAAAGGTGTGGTTTGGTTTTCCTCTGCTTTTTTTTGTCTGCAGTCACAGTGGACCTGACTTTGCAAAGATAAACCAGGAACTAAGACCCAGAGTGAGAAAGAGCTAAACTATTTGACCAGGAGGGGAAAATAATAAATGGTGATAATTCTAAGAGGAAAGAGATGTTCAGACCAGAGGGAGTGATGAAGAAGAGGGTTGAAGAAGGAAGGGCTAATCGCAGTAGCCAGCAGTGTGAGTGGATGCCTGGCTCTGGGGGAGACAGAACCCAATGTCGTTTTCACATATATTCCTTAAGGGTACAATGGCATGTTCCTTGGAGAAATGAAAAAGAATGCTCATTAAAACATTGCATGTGATTGCTAAGACCAGAAACGACCTAAATTTTCATTACTAGGAAAGTGGACAAAACACAGAATTTTCATAAAATTCATTATAGCCAATTATACACATCCTCGACACTGAGCATGATGATACATACTTATAATCTGAGCCCCCAGGAGGCCATGACAGGAGGATTACAGGTTTGAAGCCAGCCTGAGCACTATAGCAGGACCCTATTTCATATAACAACAACAATCAAAGGGGAAAAACAAAGGCTGGGAAATAATCCAGGACTCTATCTGTTGATGCTGAATTTTAAAAGACACTTAATAATGCCACATATACAATATCAGTTATGTAAAGTTGAAACTATGTAATACAGTAGTATGTAGCAATATATATGCAAAGCATCAAAACATCTATGAGAATGATGAGGAAGTTTCTTAGAGAAACTTTCTCTCAGATGGCAAGGAAGAGTCGGAGAACTCTGTATAGGAACATTTGCTGTCTCTATCATGTTTTCTTTTTAAAAAATGTACCCAGGGCTAAGGAGGTGATGGCTCAGTGGGAAAAGGACTTGCTGTGCAAGCATGAAGACCTGAGTTAGAATCCCCTGTACCCACAAGAAAGTAAGATGCAGATGCACGCACCACACTGGGGAGTGAGGCAGAGGGGCGTATCCCACCACAGGCTCAACTACGGTCACCCTAGCTAAAACAGGGCACTGCACGCTCAGTGAGAAGCTGCCTCAATAAACAAGGTAGAGAGTCATAGAGAAAGACATGCTATGACAGTCTCTGACCCCTACGTTCATATGCCCATGGGCAAGTGTACCTGCACAAACACATGCAAATGCTGTACACACACACACACAAACACACACACACACACACACAATGTATAATTTTTGAAGATAACATAGGCAAAACAATAAAGATCTCCTTGCTGCAAACATATTCTATTACTGTGATTCGTGATAGAGAGTTCCAAAATCATTAAGCAAACATCTAATTATAGCTTGGATAATGAAGGCTCCCTTCTTTTCCCCTTTGTTTCCTCTATGTTAATATGACGTTTCCCCTTGTATAATGTGACTGAACTGGAGAAGAATGATGGGGAAATTTCCAGATGGCTAATTTTATACTTGAAGAAAGACTGTGTTCTGACCCCACCAGAAGGTGTTAAATGTGTGTGTCATGACATCATGGCTGGTAGAAAGGTTTATCCCAGTAACTAAGCAGGAGAACGCTAACTAGATGCAAAAGATTAATCAAAAAAATTCCTGGGGGCACTGGGGATACGGTGCCGTGGTTAACAGCGCTGGTTATGATCAGTTCTATCTATAATTCAAAACTGTCTAAAACTCCAGTTCCAGAGGCTCAGACACTCTCCTCTGCTGCTGTGAGAGCAACAGACTCAAATGTAGTTCACAGACATCGGTGCAGGTAAAACACCCATACACATGAAATAAAAATAAATCTTAGGAAAAAAATATAAGGTAGGAAGACCTCAAACAACTTGTTTAGAAATTTTACATAATGTTCTCATATTCATATATATATATATATATTCTCCAAGCTGGCAGCTGACTTATTTTCAAGCCAGGCATATTTGGGTGTAGATAATTAAAAGCAGTAAAAGAAATCTTAACAGGTAACAAAAATAAAAAAGCAAACCTTGGTCGCCATTGTTAACACTTGAATGTGTCTTGACTTTAACATTCTTGTGTTGGAGGCCTTAAGTCATTGGGGTGTGACATTGGAAAACATTTAACAGTTCTGAGACCCTGAAATTTGCAACACTCTCCCTAAAACTGTTCTGACTCCTTGCCTAGCGCTGTGGTTGCTTCCTGTCCCACAGGGTCCTACCATGGGACACAAGGCCCTCACTAGAGCTGGTGACATTCCCCCAAGCCTCCAAACTAAATAAGCTCCTTTTATTTAATATAAATACAGACTTAGGTATTTGATATAATTAATAGCTAGCACATTAATTCGCGTAACTGCAGACACATCCATTTTTTTGTGAACGTTAATATCAATTTGTCTATTTATTTATTTATTTATTTATTTATTTATTTATTAAAGATTTCTGCCTCCTCCCCTCCACCGCCTCCCATTTCCCTCCTCCTCCCCCAATCAAGTTCCCCTCCCTCAACAGCCCAAAGAGCAATCACGGTTCCCTGCCCTGTGGGAAGTTCAAGGACCACCCGCCTCCATCCAGGTCTAGTAAGGTGAGCATCCAAGCTGCCTAGGCTCCCACAAAGCCAGTATGTGCAGTAGGATCAAAACCCAGTGCCATTGTTCTTGACTTCTCCGCAGTCCTCATTGTCCGCTATGTTCAGCGAGTCCGGTTTTATCCCATGCTTTTTCAGACCCAGGCCAGCTGGCCTTGGTGAGTTCCTGATAGAACATCCCCATTGTCTCAGTATGTGGTGCACCCCTCGCGGTCCTGAGTTCCTTGCTCGTGCTCTCTCTCCTTCTGCTCCTGATTTGGACCTTGAGATTTCAGTCCGGAGACACATCCATTTTATTCCCAAGTCTTTCCAAGGTTGGAGCCAGGGAGCCAAGTGGGTAGAGAACGGTGTGAAAACAAAGGAGGACCTGCTCATCTTAAGATGTTTGTTTGTGGTGATGTGCTTGAGTTACAAACCGTTTTGCTTTGAAACAGGGCCTCACAGGTCCCAGGCTGGCCCAGAACTTGGAAAGTCATCCAAAACGACCTCGAACTTCTGATCCTCTTTCTTCTACCTCCCAAGTGCTAGGCTTACATCTACACCACTACCCATGTTTGTGCAGTGCTGGGCATCGAACCCAGAGTTTTGAGGTTCCAGGCAAGCACTCTACCAACTGATCTGCAAAAAGGTCTCATGGTTTGGTCACACTAAATTTATCCCATGATTCCTTAGGATACAAAGAGGAAAAGAGATCCTGAACATGCCTCTGAAGACAGAAATCCCAAAAACTGAGGTGGAGGCTTCATTATCTTCGCTTTGTCCCGTCCTGGAAGAGGAGACATCTCCCTGTGACCCTTCTGAACTGGTGCCAGGTTTAACCTGAACCTTCAAGTTTCTTCGAAATGTCCCAGGGAAGTAATTTGGGAGAAGAATAGCAACGGTTCATTGATTCTTGCTTTGTTTGTAATTTTTCTTTGCCTTTTCCAAGGCTTTTACTCCTTCACTGAGACATCTTTTTAACTGACAATTCCATCCCCTGCTGCTGTATAAGAGAATGCTACTGGAAGGCTCCAATTTCTGCTCAGTGCTGAATGGCAGCCAGGCCTGTGCGGGCGGGCTGTGCTTCTCGGGGTGGGGGGCTTGCTGGCTCTGCCTGTGCTTTAGATGTATGTGTTAGTTTTTCTCTGGGAATGCTGTCATTTTCTAATTCACATGTGTGTTTTAATGAAAAGCGAAAGCTCAAAAGAGACTCGCTCTCGCACAATGTGAATGTGAGTTTTTCCCAGCCTTCTTTCTCTTCCTCCTCCCCTCTCCTCTCCAGCTTCCTCTCCCCTCTCTCCTCTTCTTCCTCTTCCTCCCTGTTTTTAACTCACCCTCTAAATACCAGTGTGTATACCTACAGCCAAAGGCAACTTTCAGCCTTAATCAGAGAAACCTGTCTTTGTATTGAACAGAGGTAAACACAGAGGCCCCCTGGCCGCACAAGACCTAGAAAATAAAGGACAGTTGTGGGCTCAGCCCTAGACATGACATTTGCATCACTCCCTTAAGGCTCAGCAAACGCAGTGGAAGAGGAGGCAGAAAGACTGTAAAGGCTATGAGATAGGGCCAAGGGTTACAAAATGCCTTCCAACTAAGCATGATATTGCCATGGCAACCAAAAGCTACAGCAGCTGTGCCTACTGGTACCTGGCCATGCAAGCAGGAACCTCCTAATTGTCAGCTATGGATGAAGAAAAGGCTCACAGGGGCCTAGAACTTACTGATGATCTATTGGCAACTGTGGCGGTTTGAAATTGCTGCCAAAGAGAGTGGCAGTACTAAAAAGGTGTGGCCTTGTTAGAGGAAGTGTGTCACTGTGGAGGCGGGCTTTGGAGTCTTTTATATGCTCAAGTCATGCCCAGTGAAGCAGACCACTTCCTGTTCAGGATGTGAGAACTCTTGCCTCCTTCTCTAGTGCCATGTCTGCCTGCATTTTGCCTTTCTTCCCTCCATGATGGTAATGGACTAACTGAATGGTAAGTGAGTCACCACAATCAAATGTTTTCCTTTATAAGAGCTGTCATGGTCGTGGTGTCTCTTCACAGCAGTAGTAACCTCATTTAATACAGAAACTAACCATTTCTAGGAGAAGTACTATATTAACTGGTCAACCCTCAGGCTTGATGTAACCAATCAATTAACATTCCAAATTCTAGGACACACAGGTGGTCCTACTCTGTAGTACAAAGTAAACAACAACAACAAAAGCTAGAAAATATGGGAAAGATATTTGTAAAGAAGACGGGAAACTGGCAGGATTAGAAGGAAAATAAGAGAGGGTAAAGGAGACTACCCAAAATTTGTTATTTACATATATGTAATTATCAAAGAACAAAATTTATTAAAAAGAGGTCTGAGCTCAAAAGCAGGTTACATATAGTGTAAAATAAAAGTCCCCTATGAAGAAGAGGGCACTACCAACGTGCAAAAAAAAAAAAAAAAAACAGAAGTAAGACCATCCTGAAGAACCCAGATATATGCACACCCTACCTCTGAGAAACACAGTCCATTCATGACTGACTTCATCTCATAGGGCTTCTATTTCTTCAACCCAAAATCAAATCAGAAACACTCTAATGCATCAGAGATTGAGAGAAAGCCCATGGAAGATAAGGAAGCATGATGTAGGAGAGGCAAGGTCTTATATACATGAACATAGGTCCCCCAACAGCAGGAACTCACCCACCATAGTAAAGCTTTCTGGCTCCAATTTTGCCACACAGAGAACAGCAATGCCCTAAAACTTGGTGGTTCTATGTATCAAGACCTCTGAGCAAAGACTTCTCCAAAAGGACTCTGTCTTTCCTAATCTAAGAACTCAGTTTACTTTCCAAACCCCGGAGTGGTCATGCACCCCTGAAGGAACATGCTTTCTGGGTCATCTTGTTACTGCAGACAGTCATGGAGTCAGGGCTGTGCACTGTCCTAGACACCTAAATCTGGCAGATGATTCTTGACTCAGACACTTAAATCTAATCCAAAAGCACCTAGTAATAATTGCTCATTTTAAGAAACCTACTGAATTTTCAGTAGTTCCAAGTAATAAAGCCCTTTTATGGAGGTGTGGAAGGAGCAGGAGAACCCATAAGAGTTAGGGAAATACTTCAGTTGGTTAAAAAAAAAAACTTTCAATCATAAGGATCAGAGTTAGAACTCTAGAATCTATCATAAAATAAATAAATTACAGAAATAAATAAATAATAAAGTCTGGGACAGAGTAATCTCAGAGCTAGGGTGCAGAGACAGGTGGATCTAAGGAGCTTCCTAGCCTACTTAACAAGTTTCAAGCAAGCAGGAGACCAGAAAAAAAGAAAGAAAGAAAGAAAGAAAGAAAGAAAGAAAGAAAGAAAGAAAGAAAACTATGAAAGGGAGAAAAGAAGAAGACAAGGAAGGATGGGGGAATACATTTCGTTGGACCCTGATGATGCAGATATCAGAGGGCTGCTCTGTGGTGCCCCTGGACCTCAAGTTCAACACATCTCTCTTCTGAAGACTTGGCTCCTAGCAAAGTTTTTTGTCTGAGAATGCAATGAAGGGAAAACCCTCTCATATTTGACCTTTCTTCTTTATGTACAGAGCTCTCTACAGACTTGCTGGAGGGAAACCCCCCGGCTTCTAGTTATACGAATGTTTTTCAGTTTGATAATAAGAATTGTCTAAATCAGGCCAACGTGAAAGGAAATCCTCTGGACAAGTCAGAAAAATACCCTTCAAAATGCAGCTCTTCTCATCTACAAAGACTGTAAGCTCAAGGGCAGAAAGTCACTATAAGTTAATAGATACTGACTTCCCTTTTGAAATACTATATGCACACAAACCTTTCCTTTTAAATATGAACCATAGCACATCAGTGGTGAAATTGAAACTGGGTGACTGAAATTCACAGAAAAGGGAATTATTTAGATTTGCAATATAGGATCCTGGTCTACTTTGAAGAACTAAAGAAATATGAACAAGAGCTAAAGAATAGAGAAATAAGCATGTCTTCATAGGACCCTATCTCTGTAGATGTAAAACTCTCTCTTGCACTCACAAGACAGTACCATGGTGCTGTGGGATTTCCCTCTATATGCTGTGATTACCATTGATTAATAAAGGAACTACTTTGGGCCTATAGCAGAACTATAGTGAAACAGAATTAGGCAGGTTAAACTAAACAGAATGCTGGGAGAAAAAAGGTGGAGTCAGAGAGAAGCCATGGAGCCACTCCTGGAGACAGAGGTGCTGAAACTTTGCTGGTAGACCACAACCTCGTGATGATGCACAAATTAATGGAGATGGTTTAAATTAAGATATGAGTATTAGCCAATAAGAATCTAGAGCTAATGGGCCAAGCAGTGTCTTAAATAATATAGAATATGGTTTCTGTCTGATTATTTCTGGGCTGAGAAACCAGGAACCAACAAGCAGCTTCCCTTACAACACCACCGAACTCCATGCTGAGATGCAAAACTGAGAAAAGCACCAGACCCTCCTCCCAGGTATTTAAGATACCCCAGGTTTCTAGTCTTCTTATAAGACTGACATAAGCAACAAACACACTTCTATTTTGTATTTAATCCTGATATTTGCTTAACGGCATGAAAACAAACTAAAGGAAAATTATGCTATAGCATCAGTCAAAGTGCATGGATCTCGGGCTCTTGATAGGCTTGACAGATAAAGGTTCATGAAAAGATCTTAGAAAGGATATGCAGAAGAAGCCTGAAATTATAGAAGTGGAAAGTAAAACATACTTACTTGCAATAAACCTTCTCCTCCGTGCTTAGCCTTTCCTGACTGGAGACATGCTGCTTCCTAAATGCCTCCACTCTGCAAATGGAGGTCCTGAGCTGCCAGAAAGACTATGCAAGGAATAGATGACCTAAGAAAGAGACTCAACAAAATATCCTAGCTGATATGTGGCCTCAGTCAAGGGGAGGGTTGAGGAAGCAAGGCAAAGGGATAGTGTTTCGTTATCAGAAATCAGGCAGATTCCTGGGTGCAGGACAGATATTGAAGACTATGCTTGGGGTCCACTGAAGTAATAAGGGCAGCGGGGCTGCATCCCCAGCACCCCATCTGCCTACACGGCTAGCTTTTCCCCGAAATAACAACATACAAACTGTATTCATTTAATCACTGCTTGGCCCTTTAGCCCTAACCCTTACTGGCTAATTCTGTTATCCCGATCAACCCATCTCTAATAATCTGTGAGAACTGGTCTTACTGGGAAGATTCTAGCCTATGTCCATCCTGGGTCGGAGCTTCATAGCGTGCGTCTGCCCAGGAGCCAGGAGCATGGCGTCTCTGCTGAGGCATCTGCTCAGGAGAGCAGAGCTGTGGAGTCTCTGACCTCACTTCCTGTTCCTCCCAGCGTTCTGTCCTGTTTTCTCCTCCCACCTATCCTCTAACCAATAAAATGGGCCAGGGCAGTTCCTTTATTAGCCAATGACCTTCCTCCATCAGTCCACCCACCATGCCAAGTCCTGGAAGGAGAGAGAAAGATGGCACGTCCATCTTTTAAAAGCTGCCTAGGGGCTGGAGAGATGGCTCAGAGGTTAAGAGCATTGCCTGCTCTTCCAGAGGTCCTGAGTTCAATTCCCGGCAACCACATGGTGGCTCACAACCATCTGTAATGAGGTCTGGTGCCCTCTTCTGGCCTGCAGACATACACACAGACAGAATATTGTATACATAATAAATAAATAAATATTTAAAAAAAATAAAAAATAAAAGCTGCCTAGCGCATGCACACAGGGGGTTAACGTGGCTATGTCATATGCAGATGACAGGACTTACACATGCGTGCAAGGGCACCTGAAGGGATTTGGAAGAAAATTCAATATAGCCCTTCCCCTTTATATTTCTTTTTTTTTATTAAGAAAAGAAGAAAAAAAACATAAACAAAAAACAAGTTTCCACCTCCTCCCAGCCTCCCATTTCCCTCCCCCTCCTCCCACCCTTCTCCCCCTCCTCCCACTCTTCTCCCCCTCCTCCCACCGTTCTCCCCCTCCCCCCACTCCTCTCCCCCTCCCTCTCCAGTCCACAGAGCAGTCCGGGTTCCCTGCCCTGTGGTAAGTCCTAGGTCCTCCCCCCTCCGTCCATATCTAGGAAGGTGAACATCCAAACTGGCTAGGCTTCCACAAAGCCAGCACATTAAGTAGGATCAAAACCCCGTGCCATTGTCCTTGGCGTCTCATCAGCCCTCATTGTTCGCCATGTTCAGAGAGTCTGGTTTTATCCCATGCTTTTTCGGTCACAGTCCAGCTGGCCTTGGTGAGCTCCCAGTAGATCAGCTCCACTGTCTCAGTGGGTGGGTGCACGCCTCGTGGTCCCGACTTCTTTGCTCATGTTCTCCCTCCTTCTGCTCCTCATTGGGACCTTGGGAGTTCAGTCCAGTGCTCATGTGTGGGTCTCTGTCTCTATCTCTATCCATCACCAGATGAAGGTTCTATGATGATATGCAAGATATTCGTCAGTATTGCTCTAGGATAGGGTCATTTCAGGTTCCCAATCCTCAGCTGCCCAAGCAACTAACTGGGAACCTCATGTTGGGCACTTGGGAGCCCCTCTAGGGTCAAATCTCTTGCTCACCCTAAAGTGGTTCCCTTAACTAAGAATTGTGGTTCCGTGCTCCCCTATCCACCTTTCCTTTATCCCAATTCTCCTGATTCCCCAAGTCCCCCCTCCTTCCCTTCTACCTTTTCTCTCCCCATCTCCCCTTACCCCCATCCCACCCCACCCCCAAGATCCTAATTTTCTCCCCAGCAATTTGGTCTACTTCCCTTAGCCAAGAGGATAACTATATGTTTTTCCTTGGGTTCACCTTCTTACTTAGCTTCTTTAGGTTCACCTATTGTAGACTCCGTGGCCCTTATTTATGGCTAGAAACCAATTATGAGCGAGTACATCCCATGTTCATCTTTTTGGGTCTGGGACACCTCACTCAGGGTAGTGTTTTCTATTTCCATCCATTTGCATGCAAAATTCGAGAAGTCATTGTTTTTTACCGCAGCGTAGTACTCTAGCGTGTATATATTCCATACTTTCTTCATCCATTCTTCCATTGAAGGGCATCTAGGTTGTTTCCAGGTTCTGGCTATTACAAATAATACTGCTATGAACATAGTTGAACAAATCTTGTGCAACCACTGTGGAAGTCAGTGTTTCGGTTTCTCAGGAAATTCGGGATCAACTTACCCCTGGACCCAGCAATACCACTCCTGGGAATATACCCAAGAGATGCTCTATCATATGACAAAAGCATTTGTCCCCCTTTATATTTCTAACTGGGAAGCCATTCCTTGTAATCTTGCAACTCTTAAAGAAACACTGCTCTGTGAAACCTTGGCCTCACCTAAATAACTGATTATTTAACCTTAGTGTGTGGGGTCCAGAGTCCAGTTGGGAGAGTTAACCTCACTATGGTGGAGTTACAGGATTACAGTTTGCATATCGCTGTCTGTTAGGATACTCTACTGGGAAGGCTGAAACAAGCAAAACTTCCCCTCTAGGAAGGACGAATGACAGGCTGGGTGTCTATTCCCCGGCTTCACTCTGTGTCTTTGGAATCACACTCAAAAGTGATATTCACTCAGGCTCACCTCCAAACCAGATCATAGTTTGAAATCACACTCAAAAGTGATATTCACTCAGGCTCACCTCTGAACCAGATTATGGGCATTCTATTGTTGGAGTCAGGCCTTGATCTGAAAGAGATTTTCATTTGAAATTCATTAATAAACTTAATCTAAATTTGTTAATGAATTTACATTTTGATACAAGGATATATTGTATTTTGATCCTATTGCCCTCAACATCCCTTTCTTCTCCCTCCCACCTCTTGGTACTCTACTTTGTCCCTTTGAGCAATTTTTCTTCTGTTTTAATGACATAAACATATGAACTTGATGTGTAATATAAAATGTAGGAACCACAAATGAGAAAAATCATACATGATTTATCCCCAAGACTGGCTTATTTCACTTATGGAATTATCTCTAGCTCCATCCATTTTCCTTAAAATGACATAACTTTATTCTTCATAGCTGAATGAACTTCCATCTCATGCATATATCTTTATCCACTGCTGTTAGACACCGAGTTGGTTCCAAAATGTAGAAATTGTAAGTAGTCTGCAGAAAACAATGATGTGCATGGATTTCTGCGACACATTAGCTTGGAGTCCTTTGGGTAAATATCCAGGAGTGCTATGTGTGAGTGACACTGAACTAAACCCAAGGCTTTGAAATACTGGGAAAGTACTCTATGATTGAGCTGTCCCCCATCCTTTCGTGTATCTAGGAAAGCACTTTATGGCTGAGGTATTGTCCCATCCTTAGTGTATCTAGGAAAGTACTCTATGATTGGGCTATAACTCCATCCTTTGTGTATCTAGGAAAGCAATCTATGACTGAGCTGTCCCCCATCCCTTCATGTATCTAGGAAAGAACTTTATGGCTGAGGAAGCTCCCCTAGAAAAGCACTCTATGATTTCTAGCCCCATCCTTGTGTATCTAGGAAAGCACACTACATCTGAGTGATTCCCCATCCCTTTGTATTTTTCATTTTGATACAAGGTCTCACTAACTTACTCAGGCTGATCTTGATATCACTTTGTAGCCCAGGCAGGCCTTGAACTTGTGATTCTCCCACCTCAGCTTTTTGAGTAGTTAATACGACAGGCTTATGTCACCAGCTATAACGGGAAAGTTTTCGTTTCTGTAAAGAATAGAGACCAAAGTCCAACAACGTTATTTCCTGTCGTTGGTGGAGCAAGGATTACTACAAGCTCCTCTAATATACTAGGGTATATGTGCACTTACATTAAATCGCTTCACCATAAATGCACAGCTTCGATACCGTAAAAATCACTGACCCTCTGTTCAACTCATGTGAATTGATGAATATTGCAGCTTTGACACAGTGATGAAACTGTTTAATACTCACCTCTGATGGCTTGTCTTCTCTTTCTGGATATTTAGTGTCTTCAACCTCAATCCAGGGAATCACACACAAATCTTGCATATTACAACTAATAATTTCTAGTGCTTACATGCTGTGGAGTATCCACCACTCACTCTGTAGACCAGGCTGGCTGCAAACACAGAGATCCACCTGCCTCTGCCTCCCTTGTGCTGGAATTAAAGGCATAGGCAACTACTGTCCAGCTTCTAGAGGCCTGCTCTTAATCCATGTCTCTCTCTCTCTCTCTCTCTCTCTCTCTCTCTCTCTCTCTCTCTCTCTCCTCCCTCCTCCTCTCCCTCTTCTTCTCTCTATGTCTCCTGTGCTCTATCCTAGAACATGGAACACATTTCTCAGTCATAAATCCAAGCCCTCCCCTGTAAACGTATTCAGTACTTTGCCTGCTTTGTTTGATTTACCAATTATTCTGAACACCTTGTGGTTGATTGCTTAAGGACTTCCTGGAGCTGCTACATGATTACAATACAGAAGATGTCCAAAATATTTATTCTGATATTCTCATGCAGTAAAGCTACGAACACAGGTTTGTAAATTTCTTTGGTGCTTTTGTCTAAAGTAAAAATTTTACTATCTTCTTTCATTTTTTAAAAAATTTTCTTTTCTAGCTAAACTCAATATTTTGCCTGATGTCTGACAATCTTTTTTATTTTAACTTACTATAGAATTTACAGTTATATGTAGGTAGATGTAAAGACTACACAAAATCTCAGAATCTGATGTAAAATTTATCCTATTGTTTGGGATAGCATCAGAAAATGCTAAAAACATTCCTGTGGATTTGCTATTGTTCTAAGTTTTGACAATACCGTAGGAGAAGAGGAAACGGCCATGAACTATAATAAAGCACCTAACTTGTTTTTAGGTGCTGCTTGAGCCTGAGATGGTTAGAAACCATTGACTCCTCTATTTGGTTGGACTAATTTCCTGAAATTTTTCTTGAGTCATCCACAACAGCTGTCTGCACACTGGAGATGCAGAGAACCCAGAAGTGGTTCAGTCAAAGAAACCAGAAGCCTTAGAATAAATGGGAACAATAATATACTTCTAGTCCAAGGCTGAATAGGGTCCTGGGAGGTCTCCAGAGAGGCCCTGCTGCGACGCTGCACTAAAAGGGAAGAAGAAGGAGTCTGGAGCCCACAGGGGACCTCAGCAGTTATAGACCTGCTTGCACTCACTCGAGAATGGAGCTGGCACAGTCTTTTCTGGCCAACACGCCCGTTTTGCCAATCTTTGGCTCTGCCTTTCACACTTGATCCCCCTACATTCTTGACTGAAAGGAACCGGCAATATCCACAGTGTGGCCTGAATGCTGGGATTCTTGGAGATTTCTGGAATGATTGACAAGTTCATCACATTTAAAGTTGACTTCACTCAAAGCCTCGTGGCATGGACAAAATACAGTCAAGTCCTTTGCCGGAATGAAATACCAATGGCCTGTAACCCAATTCCTGATAGAATCCCCATTTCTACCCAGAACCTCAGGGGTACGGTCTCACTAACACTTTGTCTATGTCAGACTATCACTGTGCCACTGACGTTCTGCAGCGGATGCATTACTACTCTCTGTTGTACCGGAGCCTTGGTATAAACAACACACTTTCAGCTACGATGCTCTCAGTTTTCAGGGGATCCATAAGCTTGCAACCCCATCTTAACTCCAGGAGCATGTGAGTCAATCTTCACAACAGAAGCAGGGTTTTATAGGAAAGAGAAAATGGAAAGCTTTCTCCTATTTTAAGATTTATTTAAGCAATGGTTTTCATACAAATTATTGGATAGAGAAGTCAATATTATTGTCTCCATCTTTGCACATTGTCTTAATTTCTCCATGATGCTGCAGATTTTTAGGAATGAAAACACTGATCATGAATTTAAAAACTGAATTTATTGCAATGTTTCTGTGTTTATTTGGGCTTTAAAGACATCCTTTAATGTAGACTCAAGTCACTCTGTGGGTCGCAGGATGGACAATATTGCATCTCCGGGGAGGCATCATAGACATCTCACATCCGTTAACCCTGGATCTTCCCTGAAATGGAAGGCTGTGCCCACTTCTCTTTGGAGCCCAGAATTATTTTTGTAACTGTGGATCTCATTCAACTGCTCTGCATAGCTATCACATAGGGAGCTGCTTCCCCCAGTATGGGTTAATATCTCTAGAAATCAATGGAAGGTTATAGGTGGCATCTATTCAAAGTCATATTTTGAAGTTAATATGGATGGAATTCAGGTCTTCTATTTTCTGTTGTATGTCCTCAGACTTCCAAGATCAGGGTATGAAAGAATGCTCCACAGTGGAACACAAGGAATAGAGCCTAAAAGAAGACATATTTGATCGGCCATGCCACCAGCCCAGAGTAAGGACACTGATGGCATCCTGTGGAGCTTTGAAATGCTATTATCTTATCCGGCTTCCCTTTAATGTCTCTTAAGCATTCTTATTTTACTTTAAATTCTCTGAATAGCAGGGATACATTCTCCCAGAAATTATCTCAGCTCTCTTTAATGTCGTTTATGCTTTTAACCTTGCCACCGCCATGGTCAGTATTTCACACCAGTGTTGTGAGCCCGGACCTGAGCCGATTTTTCTTTCAGGTTTCAGCTGTATCAGTCACTTCTTCTCCACATTTTTACGTATCACTGTTTCAGTCGCCCACGGTCAACTGTGATCTGAAGAGATTAACAGAAAGTTCGGGAATAAATGAGCTCTAAAGATTGAAATGTGCAGGTCTCAGTCGCGGGATGAAATCTCCCAGCATCCTGCTTTGCTATGTCATTTGTCTGACAGAGCAACACTGACTTCTGCGTGGAAAGGAAAGGGACACGACCCTCACATAAACTTTATCACGCATTTCTGTAATCGCTTTATTTTGTTATGAGGCATTTCTCACTGTGCAAAACTTATAAATCAAATTTTATTCCCTGTAGTGTAAACACGGGTCAGTACTATCTGTGACTTGCACCACCCACTGTGTGTCTTAGGATACTTTTCCTGTGGGTAAGTGGGGGATGCTCTCGGTGTTCTGAGGTTCAACTAAACAGTGACTATTTACTCCTCTATGGTTTGGAGTTGTTGAATACCAACCTTTTTCTCATGGTGCCACCGGGGGCACATAAAGAAGAGAACATGTAATGGCTCACAAATAACAAGCTCATTTCTTGCCCACATGATTCTGTCCCAAGATAGGGTAAATAAGGGGGAGGTGGGAGGAGGCAAGGAAGTTTTCCACATTGCCATTAGGAGAGACAGAAGCCTACAGGGCTTAGGGTGCTGCCCAAGGTAGGTGTTCTGAGCCAGGCCTGGAGAAGATGCCCTAGATATCTGCTCACAAGGAATCCATGGGTTAATATGCACTGTGTCACAGATGCTGAGAAACGCCATCCTGACATATGCTCAGAGACAAGCAGGTGTAGTCTGCTCAACAGCCAGCCCGTCTCCAGTTATAAGTCTTGCTAACTACTAAAAGGAACTCCATATTATCTGGCCTACTTTGTGTGGCACAAATCAAATGTATCTGAAGGCTGACTAGAGCTCAGGATCACCCAGCTGGCAGCTTTGCAATGCAGAAATGTAAGTGTCGGGATTTGCACCTGGGATGTTGGTCTTTGCAGTATTGAAATCCAAACTCATTCAACAGGTCACATGGTTGCTTCAGAACACAGTACTTTTTGTTATTGTTATGCAATTCTCTTAATTACTAAAGCATAAAGCCAGCATGTCCATAAAGCACAGCTGGCCTTTGGTCACCCATGGGAATAGGTCCCAGGATCCCTCACAGGTACCAGACTCTGGAGACACTCGACTGTTTTATATAGAATAGCGTATCACTTGCATATAACCAATGAACACCGTCCTGTGTACTTTATGTCATCTCCAGATTAGCTATATTACCCAATGGAGAGGAAGTGCTGTGGGATAACAGCATTGTTTGCCTAGTAAGGGCAATGAAGAATAGTATGCAAGTGTTCTATAGGAAGCCTTTCATTGGCAAGCCATGTTAATCTTCAGTTAGTTGATGTAGTATATCTAGAACCCGCCGACATGGAGGGTCAGCTGTATTGAAACTGTGCCTTTCTCCCAATGACCCTAAGTCATTCAGTAGCAGTCATGCCTCACTTTCTTTCCTTTCGATGATTTTCTCAGAACAACCTAAAGTCACGTTTGACTCCTTTCCAGCTGATGGGAGACAGTGGGATGGGGTCCTGAGAGGCAGAGGCGATGGCCATGCTGACGCTATGCCGTGGTCTCTAGGACCCTCCTTTGCATCCGTCTCCTTCTTTCTCTTCAGCTGTGAAGCAGCGTTTAATACGTTCTGAATCCATCATACTTAGAAAATACCAACACCCCCAAAAGGCTGTTTTTCAGACGAAAGTAATTGCTAAATACAGGTTTTGGTTTCCAGTCACTTAACACCATCTCCTTCCTGTCTACTCTGTAACAGACGAACGAGCAGCTTTGCTGAAGGTTTTGATCATCTTTAAAGTTGCAGATCATTACTGAGGAGAAAAACACTTTTCTGAAGATTCCAGCGAAACAACTCCTGAAGTAGCGTATGCTACTATAAGAATTTGCTCAAGGAGAGAGACTGCTGGGGCGCGCGGGGGGGGGGGGGGGGTTGGGGGGGGAGTAAATTAGCTCAGCCACTAGGAAAGGAGCATGGAAGTTCCTAAAAGTCTTAAGTGGAACCACGTGGTGGTAGCACATGCCTTTAATCCCAGGGCTCAGGAAGCAGAGGCAGGTGGGTCTCTGTGAATTCGAGGCCAGCCTGGGCTACAGAGCGAGTTCCAGAACAGCCTCCAAATGATTTAAGTAGAACTACTGTGTTATCCAGCTATACCAATCATTGGTATAACTAAAAGAATAAAAGTTTGCACCCCAAAGGGACCTGCACAGACATCTTTACTGTAGCTCTGTTCATAATACTGAGATATGGAATCAGTCTAGATATTCCTCAACAAATGAACCGATGTGTATAGTAAGCATACACACTAGAATTTTATCTTGCCACAAAGAAGAACTAAATTCTGTCATTAGCAGGGACATAGGAGGAGCTGAAGATAACCATATAAAGCGTACAAGCCAGAATCAGTAAAACAAGTACTCATGTTTCTCTCATGTGTGGGATACAGGCAGTGGTTAAAATGGAGACTGAGAACTAGTAGGCAGGCAGAGGGGGTAGGGGAGAGTAAACGATGCTAATCAAAGGGCATATGTAGCTGAAATGTGATATGTGCATAAACTAAATTATCTCAATGAAATTCATTATCTTCTATTAATTTGTGCAATTAGTACATGGTAGTTTTTAAACAAAGAAGTCCCATACCATGAGACATGTCTAACCTATAGCATGTCAGCCATGTGTGCCCAAAGATAGTTATGAACGTGACCCAACAAAAAATTGTAAACTAACTTAAAACATTTTGAGATTTATTGATGTGATTTATTTATTGTTGGGGAATATTATTTTAAGGTGTGTTGCTTTTGTTTATGCTGCACTTGTTTAACTCTGTGAAGCTGTGATTCTTTGCCTGTCTAAAACACATGATAGTCTGATAAAGAGGTGAACAGCCAATAGAAAGGCAGGAGCAAGGATAGGCGGGGCTGGCAGGCAGAGATTATAAACAGGAGAAATGAGGAAGAAGAGAAGCAAGAGAACAAGGAGAGGACATCAGGGGCCAGTCATCCAGCTACACAGCCAGCCACGGAGTAAGAAGGAAAGAAAGGAGTACAGAAATAGAGACAGATAAAAGCCCAGAGGCAAAAGGTAGTCGGGATAATTTCAATTCAGAAAAGCTGACGAGAAACAAGCTAAGGCCAGTCATAACTAAGAATAATCCTCTGTGTGTAATTCATTTGGGACCTAGGTGGATGGCCCCTCAGAAAACCAAAAGAGTAGAACATCACAGAACAATTTATTAGATTGTTTATTTGTTTTGTAGAGCTCTCAAGCATGAACCTGACATATAACAATATCAAAGTTATTGGAATGTCCAGTGGATGACATAAATCATTTAAAAAGCCCATGGTACCATGGACATATCTACAACAGTGATAGGAACAGACAGCTGGGTGTACATAAAAGTCTTTGAGGAATTTCCTTAGTACGAGTAGTTTTTCATCAAATAATAACGTAAGCAAGGAAAGACATCGATTTAGCTCATTTGTCTGGTGCCCTGGTACATAATAGGAAATTTTGGAAACCCTTGACTGTTCTTCTAGAAGGTACCAGTGAAACGAACTGTGATGAACATTTGTGAAGAAGCACGTTAATCATTTCCAGGGTGAAGCCAATTTATACAGTCTGGAACATAAAGCATAAACCATTTACAGTAAATTATAAAAAGGAGATTAATTAAATACAATATAATGCTAGTTAGGAAAACTATGATTTTAATGGTATTGAAATATCCAAGAGGACACTTACCGAATCGTGTGGCAGAGCAACTGGAAGGGAGTCTAAGAATCGTCAGAGTTACCATTTCGCCATTATCGTTACGCTCTTCTGCATCATTAGCATCATCATTTGGGCAATCGTACCATGCATCAGACACTTAACTAGGCAATTTAAAAATCAGACCTCATTATGCCCCATGACAACTCCTTGTTAGATATCATTATGCAGAGCTTAAAAACGGAAAAAGTAAGACACGGAGATGGAAGTTGGCCAGAGGTTGCACCAATGGGCCATTGAGCAGGACTCCAGCTATCCCATCTGGCCCAGAAGCTCCTGCTCCTGCCAGCCTGCTTTACTACACAAGGAACATCACTCAGCCTCAGTGTAGCAAGTCTACAGCCTAAGGGGGCAGGTATGTACCATGAGAATTCTGAAGAACAATTCTTTAAGAAAAGTGACAATAGTTATTAACACCTACTTATTGCTTACTGTTCCCCGAGCTTTACCTCGAGTGTTTTATATTTAATAACATTTGAATGGCATAGGCCTATGTGAGAGATATTATTAACCCACTTTAAAGAAAGAATACAAATCCTGAGGCCCAATGCAGAATTATCTCAAGGTTACTCAGTTTCGGGGTCTTAGGAGTTTAGCTACTCACACAAGCTCTCGGGTGAAAGAAAAAACCGAGTGAATGGTGATGAGAAGGTCGAGGATAGGATGGGTCAACAGAAACCTGTCAGTGTTCTTGAGTGAGGAGTACTTCTGCCTCTTTTTCTGTTGCTTTCCACAGTCACTCAAGGAGCAGGAGAAACCAGCCCGTCAGTAAATGGCTGTTGAATAAACAAATGAACATCTTGGAAAAGAATTGTGTTTTTCACTAGAGACATGAGCAGACATCTATGCATTCCACATAGGAAGACAACAGCAGACGAAACAATAACCCAACCAAAGTCCATCTTGGCAAATCAGCCAGTTTCCTGGGTAGGGGTCACTTACAGCAGCATGGTGAGGAACTACCTGGAGCAACATGGAAAACATGTCAGAGCCATTACTGAAAAGAGAACTCATCATAACTGCCGATGCTGTGGACCATATGTTCGGAAATTTAAGTTGGACTAGGGGGATAAAAACCTTTGCTTTTTTTTTTTTGGTGTGAAATTTTTTATTTATTAAAGATTTCTGTCTCTTCCCCGACACCACCTCCTGTTTCCCTCCCCCTCCCCCAATCAAGTCCCCCTCCCTCGTCAGTCCAAAGAGCAATCAGGGTTCCCTGACCTGTGGGAAGTCCAAGGACCACCCACCTCCATCCAGGTCTAGTAAGGTGAGTGTCCAAGCTGCCTAGGCTCCCACAAAGCCAGTACGTGCAGTAGGATCAAAAACCCATTGTCATTGTTCTTGAGTTCTCAGTAGTCCTCATTGTCTGCTGTGTTCAGCGAGTCCGGTTTTACCCCATGCTTTTTCAGACCCAGGCCAGCTGGCCTTGGTGAGTTCCCAAGTTCCCAATAGAACATCCCCATTGTCTCAGTGTGTGGGTGCACCCCTCGCGGTCCTGAGTTCCTTGCTCGTGCTCTCTCTCCTTCTGCTCCTGATTTGGACCTTGAGATTTCTGTCGGGTGCTCCAGTGTGGGTCTCTGTCTCTGTCTCCTTTCATTGCCTGATGAAGGTTAATATGAAGGAGGATGCCTATATGTTTTTCTTTGGGTTCTCCTTCTTATTTAGCTTCTCTAGGATCATGAATTATAGGCTCAATGTCCTTTATTTATAACTAGAAACCAAATATGAGTGAGTACATCCCATGTTGCTCTTTTTGGGTCTGGCTTACCTCACTCAGGGTAGTGTTTTCTATTTCCATCCATTTGCATGCAAAATTCAAGAAGTCATTGTTTTTTACTGCTGAGTAGTACTCTAATATGTACATATTCCATACTTTCTTTATCCATTCTTCCATTGAAGGGCATCTAGGTTGTTTCCAGGTTCTGGCTATTACAAACAATGCTGCTATGAACATAGTTGAGCATATACTTTTGTTGTATGATAGGGCATCTCTTGGGTATATTCCCAAGAGTGGTATTGCTGGGTCCAGGGGTAGGTTGATCCCGAATTTCCTGAGAAACCACCACACTGCTTTCCAAAGTGGTTGCACAAGTTTGCATTCCCACCAGCAATGGATGAGTGTATCCCCTTCTCCACAACCTCTCCAGCAAAGGCTATCATTGGTGTTTTTGATTTTAGCCATTCTGACAGGTGTAAGATGGTATCTTAAAGTTGTCTTGATTTGCATTTCCCTGATCGCTAAGGAAGTTGAGCATGACCTTAAGTGTCTTTTGGCCATTTGAACTTCTTCTGTTGAGAATTCTCTGTTCAGCTCAGTGCCCCATTTTATACGGTCTAGTTTCTTGAGTTCTTTATATATTTTGGAGATCAGACCTTTGTCAGTTGCGGGGTTGGTGAAGATCTTCTCCCAGTCAGTGGGTTGCCTTTTTGTCTTAGTGACAGTGTCCTTTGCTTTACAGAAGCTTCTCAGTCTCGGGAGGTCCCATTTATTCAATGAGGCCCTTAATGTTTGTGCTTCTGAGGTTATAAATAGGAAGTGGTCTCCTGTGCCCATGTGTTGTAGAGTATTTCCCATTTTCTCTTCTATCAGGTTCAGTGTGTTCAGACTGATATTGAGGTCTTTAATCCATTTGGACTTGAGTTTTGTGCATGGTGATAGATATGGATCTATTTTCATTCTTCTACAGATTGACATCCAGTTTTGCCAGCACAATTTGTTGAAGATGCTCTCTTTTTTCCATTGTATACTTTTAGCTCCTTTATTGAAAATCAGTTGTTCATAGGTTTGTGGGTTAAAGTCCGGGTTTTCTATTCGATTCCATTGGTCGACTTCTCTGTTTTTATGCCAATACCAAACTGTTTTCAATACTGTAGCTCTGTAATAGAGTTTGAAGTCAGGGATGGTAATGCCTCCAGATGATCCTTTATTGTATAAGATTGTTTTGGCTATCCTGGGTTTTTTGTTTTTCCATATAAAGTTGATTATTGTCTTCTCCAGATGTGTGAAGAATTTTAATGGGATTTTGATGGGGATTGCATTGAATCTATAGATTGCTTTTGGTAGAATTGCCATTTTTACTATGTTGATCCTCCCAATCCAAGAGCAAGGGAGATCCTTCCATTTTCTGGTGTCCTCTTCAATTTCTTTCTTCAAAGACTTATAGTTCTTGTCAAATAGATCTTTCACTTCCTTGGTCAGAGTTACCCCAAGATATTTTATGCTATTTGTGGCTATCGTGAAAGGTGATGCTTCTCTGATTTCCCTCTCTGTTTCCTTATCCTTAGTGTATAGGAAGGCAACTGATTTTTTGGAGTTGATCTTGTATCCTGCCACATTACTAAAGGTGTTTATCAGCTGTAGGAGTTCTTTGGTAGAGTTTTTGTGGTCGCTTATGTATACTATCATCTGCAAATAACAAAAGCTTAACTTCTTTCTTTCCAATACAAATCCCCTTGATCCCCTTATGTTGTCTTATTGCTATTGCTAGAACTTCAAGCACTATATTGAAGAGGTATGGAGAGAGTAGACAACCTTGTCGTGTTCCTGATTTTAGTGGGATGGCTTTGAGTTTTTCTCCGTTTAATTTAATGTTAGCTGTCGGCTTGCTGTAAGTAGCTTTTATTATATTTAGATATGACCCTTGTATCCCTAATCTCTCCAAGACCTTTATCATAAATGGGTGTTGGATTTTGTTGAATGCTTTTTCAGCATCTAATGAAATGATCATATGACTTTTTTCTTTCAGTTTATTTACATGGTGGATTACATTGATAGATTTGCATATGTTGAACCAGCCCTGCATCTCTGGGATGAAGCCTACTTGATCATAATGGATAATTTTTCTAATGTGTTCTTCCAAAAAAAGCCCAGGACCAGATGGTTTCAATGCAGAATTCTATCAGAACTTCCAAGAAGAGCTAATACCCATACTTCTTAATGTATTTCACAATATAGAAAGAGAGGAGTCATTGCCAAATTCCTTTAATGAAGCTACAGTTACCCTGATACCAAAACCACACAAAGACCCAACCAAGAAAGAGAATTACAGGCCTATCTCACTCATGAATATCGACGCAAAAATTCTCAATAACATATTGGCAAACCGAATCCAAGAACACATTGGATAAAAACCTTTGAATGGCAGACAAAAGAGTTTGGATTTTATTAGCAAACAAAGAAAGATTCTTTTGGATAATTTTAGCAAAAGAATAATTGGCAGTAGTTAGCAACTGGTAAGAAAAAATGAACACAAGAATGGGGAAACAATTAAATATTAGCTCGCAGTGCAGAAATATGAGAAGAACAGGAGACAGAAGATATCAAGAGTGTAGACTTGCTAAAAGCTCTCCTTGGACCTGCTCCAAGGAGAGCATGGTGGTTTATGATATATAGCTGCAATTCTTTAGCATCCTCCTTTTGAGAAGGCTTTGACTCCTCTTCTTGAATATGAGCAGCCTACGTCTGCTTTAACCAACAGAGTGAAGCAGAAAGACATGCAGGAGTTTCGAAAACTACATCCTAAAAGTTCGGGTTGCTTCTACCTTTATAGGAACATGTTTGAAGTCTGACTACCCTAAGATCTTATTGCCAAAATTTTTGTGGGGAAGACACAAAGCAACATTTTTCCTTCCTCCCAAGGTGCCAATGACAAACTGAGGTAAGGTTCTAACAACGTTTACTCTAAGGAATCAGGGAATTTATTTGGCTTCCTTACAGAGCTTATGAGATAGTATACTTATAAGACTGTTGGCACCCCTTCCCCGACTGGCCACATCCAAAGAGCCTTACCCAGCTGGAATGAGGGAGGGCATCCTATAGCCACACAGATGGAGTGAGTGAGGAAAGAACTCACGTCCTACGCTATGCCTCCATACCAGGTGTAAACCATCACCCTGGCTAAGATGAGCTTTGACAGATGAACTCACTATGGCCGCCACTTTGTCTCGGGCCCTGCACAACAGGTCCTCTACTGTGGAGAGAGTTAAAGAGAGACCCTCAGGCCACTGCCACAGCTGAACCCAGCCTTCTGCCATCTCCACCAAGGCACAAGAATTCCTGAGTGGAACACCCCTGTGCTGTCCAAACCAGCTCATTTGCTGAATATTTCCTTCAGGACCAATAGAAATAGAAACTTTGCCCCGTTGAGCCCAATGCAAATTGTTTTAATTAAGCTTTGAGAGTAATTTGTTACATATATAGTTTTCAGAGAACAGGACATTTTTGAGAATTCAAGAGAGCATTAATTATGCCCCCCCCCAAAAAAAAGCCTGAGGAGACATGGTTCCACTGCCTATAAGGCTTTGGATAGCCTGTCAAGTATTATAACACCAGCATTCAATTCAGCACCAGCAAACCTTCACTGATTCTGGAAATCAGGTCTGGTTCCCTTCTTTTTTCTTTCTAAAGAGGTTTTAGTTTTTAGTGGGGGGGGTGGGGAGAGGGAAAAAGAGACTAGGGAAGGGGAATATGCCACACTGTACATGTGTGGTCAGAGATTAGCTCTCTTAAGCTGACTCTCTTCCTTCTACCTTTACATGGTGACAGGGATCCCTGAAGGTGTCCAGGCAGGAAAGCAAACTGTGAAGATAAGAATAAAAATTCTTTCAGATTGACTTCATCAACCCGGATCAAGACTTCTAAGGATTCTGATATGAGGCAGCATATTCCCAACAAATTTAAACCCAGTACAATTTGGGGGGGGGGGTGTCCTAGTGAAATATAATTCCAAGTGCACAACACAAGACAGCATAATTACATTGAACTTGTCTAGGGGTACATGCCATTTCTTCCAAGAAGATGAGTTCTAGAGATAGACTATTTGTATTAGCTTAAGGGCCTAGGGAAGGATCTGGCCCAGTCTTGATCATCCAGTTAGCATAGAGGTCATTTGCGCTATTAGCCATCTCTGGGCCTGGTTGTGGGAGCTCGAGGATGCCCTGGTTGTAAAGCCCATTTATATTACTGTTCCCCTCCCGTCCTGCTTGTAGAGCTGGATACAGCCTGGCACAATAGATAATACAGACCACCAGGCTACTGATCACTTCCAATTCCTAGCTTTCTGGGAAAACAGGCTATATGTCTTTCCCTTTGAAAGAAAATCCCCGGGGACTTAAGATTCCTGGGCTCTCTGGAGATTTCTGTGTGCAAGGACCTTCATGCTGTGCTCCATCAAGTGGGTTGCAGGGCTCAAACTTGGGTCACTGGAAAATTCTGGGACAAATCCGTCTAGTCTGTCTTCTTTATCTTTCTTATAACTATGCACCTTCTCTACAGTTAACAAGTTTTTTTTTTTTCAGTACAAGAGACTGAACCTAGCACTTCATACATGCTGAGTGGGAAATCTTCCCATGAACTACCTTTTAAATACAAACTTCAAAATTTTAAAGTGTGTGAGTGTGTGTGTGTGTGTGTGTGTGTGCTTGTGTAAGGGTCATATCTGTGCATTCACAAGCACAGACCAGAGAAGGGCATCGGGTGTTCTCTTGTTCTCTGCCTTCTCCCATTGGGACAGGTTTCTCGACCCCAAAGCTCACCATTTGAACTAGACTGAAGGCCCAGCTCTATTGCAGGATTTGCCTATTTCCATCCCCCTTCTTCCCCATTGCAGGGATTTTCCAATGGGTTCTGAGGATTAGAACTCAGGTCCTCATGCTTGCACACAAGTGCTATTACCCACTGAGCTCAAAGCTGGTAAATCTCATGCATAGAGTCTGACGGGGTCTTAAATACAGTGAGCTTCACCAATGGTGGCCTAGGGGAGGTTTGAGGCAGTCATTGCCTTTATCCCGTCCCCTTCCCAGGCTATAGTAACTTTAATCCCTAACCTATACATCTGCTTCATCTGCTAATAGACTTCAAAAGTGGAATCATACAGCAGAATTCGCTTGAATTATGTCTTTGAAGGCCATCCATACTAATACACAAAGCATTAGTTTCTTCTTTTTCCATATATATATATATATATATATATATATATTTCCATTATGTGACTATACTACAAGCCATTCCACCCTTGAAGATTTTGAATAATCCATCATAGAAATATTATACATATAGCTAGTATAAATATCTTTGTATGTATCATTTGTTTTCACAGCAGATATCTTGAGATGATGCTCTTTTGGTTTTTTGGTCTTTGTGTCTTTATCTATTTGTTTTTGAAATCTTTAACTCTTTAGATATAGTCACCTAACCAGTTCTGTAAAGAATGCTTTACAACTTTTAACAACTTTTTTTTCCCATTTGGCTGCTCTCAAATTACTTAGAATTCTATTTTTTTAAAACCTGGTATAATCAGAAGCGTGCAGGATCTGTGACAGGGCCATCTTTGCCTCACCTTGTTGAGGTTACACTGTCCTAAGTCGGTTATTAATAAAGCTCCTAAGTCGGTTATTAATAGAGCTGACCTTCATTCTCATGACAACACTCATGAATGCCCCTATGTAGGTGGCAGAGTGGATGGTCACCTGAGTTTGTATACTCCAGGCGATGTAGCAATCCGAATTTAGAAGGAGAAGCTTTGTTTTATAAAGAGTAAAGGACATGACCGTGGAGACACTGGGTATGTGTATGCAACCGTATGCTCTAATAGTGAACGCATAGAAATCAGAGGTGAGAGCACTGGCTCCATTTAAGTGTTTTGTCTATAGACCATCTGAAGCATCTTGGCTCATTCCCAGAAGTGCCAAAACCCCAGAATAAAGTGAGCTGGCTTATCTCACCTCAAGCGGCTCTTTCACGGACAACAGACAATTGAACTCAGTGATTTTTTTTAATAAAACTACCCAAGAATTAAAGCAAATTAATAACGAGAGAAGTCCTGATACAAGAGCAGTATTTCCCCAACTTCAACATGTTCGTTTACTTACCAAATATTTCCTGAGCTACAAATATAGGCTGGGCAGAGTCCTCAGGACTGAAAAGCTAACAGTGCCCACGCAGGCTACATGTTTATGGTTGGTAGAAAGTAAGAGTAGCATAGACAAGAAGGGTTTCTACAATAGAAACTAGGAGAGATACTGTGTGATAAATCCCAAAACATGTTTTCATTGCTTGGTTTGAAATAAAGAAAATGCATATAGCATTTGGATGTATATATAAACAGATAGTTCAATCTTCTTTGTAATGAAAGCCATCTCCCCTTTAGCCAAATGAATGTAAGCAACCACCATGCACTCTAGATCCATGCAATGCTCTTGGGTCTTTCTCACGTTTCTATGGGAGACTCTAATTGTGCATTGCCCGTCAGTGAACTTGACAGACATGTTCAATTGTATACATCTTACATTTCAAGTTAAGAGTAGACTAAATCAATATTTCATGTATGCAGGCTTAAAGCCAAATCAACGGTGTTTTATTTCAATTTCCTCAGTACGATCCTTCACAGAGCCGTAAACAGAATAGTGGTGCATCCCGTAGGTGATGGCTCTTCCCTGCTGGGAACATTTATTTCTAGTTAATGGTAATCCACAGGTTCATTTCTGCTCAGAACCAAGGGAACCTCAGTTGAGCCGTTATCTGAGGTCTGTCAAAAGGTTGGTCTCAAGATGTCTGTCCTCTTTAGCCCATTGAAGTCTGTGAAGGGGCCAGCACTGTAATTAGTGTGTCCCACGTCTGCCACATAAAAATGATATGTCACTTGAAGGAGGGAAGAAATGCCTTAATATAAGCAGCTTAATAACAAAATCACAAGACACCTCTCCTAGCAGTCTACATGAACTTGTATTATCATTATCACTTAAAAATATCCAGTTTCCTAGCTGGGACCTATGAGAAGGTGAGAGGGTTACTCTTCCTAAAACTTTCCCTCCTTTAAGCCATATAGCCAAGTGGAACACTAGAGAGAAAATACCAAACCTGACTGTTTAGAGTGGTCCAAGACAATCCCCCATGATAAACCTCCCTAGTCACAGGGTGTGCCTCAGGCTCCCCCGTTCAGCCGTTCACATGCTAGAAACCTATGGAGAAGGTTTTCTCACTCTGAGGTTTCAATTAGTCTCTGGATGAAGGTTACTCCATCCTGCATTGGGCCCTGTGGATGCTGTAGTCCACAGTACTGTCTCCCAGAGAGTAGGCAAGACATGTGTTTATCATGCTGTGTCATACAAGAAAACTTCAAACTAGATGAACTTTAAGGTCAAGAAAATCAACTGGAACCATCATCTCCTTAGTAAATGAAGCGAAATTATTAAGACGAACATTTTATATTCCATTGTTTTCCCCTTTGGCTCTTCAATGATTCCTATTTAACTTAAGAAAGATTTGTAGGGGCTGAGAAGATGACTCAGTTGGAAAACTGAGCCACATATATACCTAGGACCTGAGTATAGATTCTCTAACTTAACCTAAAGAGGTTAACCAAAACCATGAAAATGCTAGGGAATAAATAATAATAATAAATAATCTCAAAATAGCAAAGCAAAATCAAAAGAAGAGAGATATGAACACACACATGCATGCTTGCATGCATGCACACACATTTGCATGCATGCATTCACACAAGCACCACCACCTTAATATCTCCATTCTAGACTTCTCTTCCAACTACCCATTAAAAGTTATCATTTTTTCTTGCAAAGGGAAATGCATTAAAACCTAAGATTTAAATATGCAAGTCATTTTGGAAGAGCAGTAAAACTTGAATAAACCATAAAAAACAGACTAAAAGCCAAAGATGTTTAAATAATATGTAGAAATAAAAGCCTATAGACAAACAAAGGCATGTCCTTTTTTAACTCTTTCGTGTTAATCAAAGTCAGAGACAAAACTTCAAATCACCACAGAAAACTCAGCTTTTAGGTGTTTAGTGGAAGGCTGAAAATATTTGTAATAGGAGTATCTTGCTTTTGTTTTTGATCAGTGATGAAATAACAGCTTTCCAAAAGCAACACTGCAAGATAGCAACAAAAATAAATGGACTAGGACAGGGCAATTAGACACGATTCTCTTCTGGCAAGTTCACCAGGTGAACAACTGTCAGGAAATGCGGGCTCACAGGGCCTTCCCAGAGCTTGCTAGTAGCATCTGTGCTAAAAGCCAAGTCACATTGCCCTCCAATGTTTTCCATTGTGCCTGGGTAACATCCAAACAGAGACAAGCCTTCTAAAAGTGCTTATCAAACACCAGTGTTGGGTTTCATAGCTACAAGCTTCTCGCAAAACCAGAGACTACTGACTGAGGTGAACCACTGTGCACAATAATTTCAGTGCCAGAATTATACTTGTCTTACAAGGAATCAAGCAGATTACATGAGACCAATAGAAAAGGAGCCAGTGGCGCATTGGTAAGGAAGTCTAGGTTGTAGGACAGCCATGACAAGCTCCCTAGATCTAACCGAGTTTTTACGAGAGCAGCAACCCAAGAGGGAAGCATTGCCACACGTGTATCCCATGGTGAAACATTACTACACGTGACTTCTAACACCTCATTGACCTTTCTTTGGTGTGTTTTTCTGAAAATTTCCCAGAACAAATGATCTCTAACTTCAAGAAGTTATTTGAGGAAAACACTTTGAGGGAAGCGCACAACCATTTATCCACATCCAGGTGTCTGGAAAGTGCCTGTAATTATCAACGTCCTTAGAATGATAAAGAGATCTGGATTATTCTAGAGGCAGAGCTGGATTCGTCTCTCGGTGCTACCCAAAGCAAAGCCAAATGCTGCATGTTCGTGAAAACAGATCCAGAGTTCCCTGTCCTCATAAGCAATGTTGGGGCGTGTTGATTTTCTGTTTTGTGTAATATTAGGGCTGGATAGCGTACCATGGTGAAAGGAAGACAAAGCCTTTCAATTAGCATCTGCTACTTTTCTGAGATTTAAAAAGTAAAAAGACTTGGGAAGAGGTGTTGGTTTTATTTTGTTTCCATCTGGTTTTGTATTAAGTTGATGTCAAGTGGGAAAAGGAAACCTAGGCTCCAAATTTGTGGTCAGGAAGTTCCCTGTGTGAAACGCGCTGTACACAAGCAAAAACATACACTCTTCAGCTCTGGTCTTTTCATGATGACCAACTTACTCCAATTTTCTCTAGAATAATAAGTAAAGTTACTCCAAAAGAGAAAAAAGTAAACAAGCAAAAAAAAAAACAGGTTTTAAAACTAGACTCAACATGTTTGTTTAAGAATGCCAAAAAGCACAGCCTAAACTCATTATATAAACTCCGAGCTAATACGTGCCAGTGTTAACTCTCGAAAGAACCACACTACATACAGCCTTGTTCTCTCGGTTCCCTGACCTGGGTCCTTAAGTAAGGGCAGCACCGGGATACAGCTGTTCTAGTTCATAGTCCGCATCCTTTCTACAGAAGTTGACCAATCACATGCCTGAGAGCCACTTTTAATGGTCACACCTAATATGCTATTGTTAATAAAAGTAACGTTGCAGCTGAAGAGATTAAAAGCATTTGTTTTCTTGCAGAGGATCCAGGTTGGATTTCTAGCATCCACGTGACAGCTCTCAACCACATTGGAAATGTAGCTTAACTACATTGCCAAGGGTCCTGACACCTCTCCTGACCACCTCAGGCACCAGGCACAAATGTGGTTCACATAAAACCTGGAGGTGAAACACTCCTACCCATAAAATAACAAAATAAACTTTAACAAGATGAGTATAAAGTATCTATTTTCTTTGCATTTCTACTCTGTAGTAAATATCATGACAGTGGGCAAAGCACCTTTGCATGTGGGCTGTTATTTCATTCTAAATTTGTCTTACATTTTTATTTACTCAGTATGCATGTGTATGTGCATATATGTTTGTACACACATGCATACCAAACTACATATGTGGAGGCCAAGTGATAGCTTATGGCAATCAATTCTTTCCTCACCGAGTCCTAGAGAACAGAACTCACATTGCCAGGCTTCTCAGCAAGCCCCTTACCCGCTCTCCCATCTTCTGGGCCCACTTATTCTAGAACAATAGCATATGAAGCAGGTCCTTTTTCCATGTCCGCTTTGCAAGTAAGGAAGACAGTGCCAAGAATGAGTAAGGAACTCAGGGTCATTATTAAATTTTCTTTTAAATTTTCTGTTTTGTACTTGAAAGGAGAGACTGTGAGGTCTAAATTCTGAGGACTGACCATAACGTCCAAACACTCAAAACGTTCTTCAGAGAAACGTGGATACTTCTGAAAATAACAAGCCCACAGTCTCACTGTACACAGATGTTCCTTTTAGGAAGAATTGCTAGAACAGCTGAACTCAGTGGGTGACCTTGAATTCTGAAGTCCCAGTGACAGACCCAGCTGATTCTTTTGGTTACTGATCTCCAGTTTCTCACATCTTAGAAGGCCATAACACTTTATCTAATTTATGAAAATACAGTTGTGTGCCACTACATGGTGAGGATGTGTTCTGAGAAATATGTCACTAGGTGGGTTTCTGTGAGCACCAAAGAGAGCACTTATCCAAGCTTGCATGGCATAGGCACTGTACGAGGCCTCTTGATGCCTTCGTGAGCTTGTGGTAAAGAAAATGACAGTATCAGATGTCGCCTGGTACTGCCTTAGAGTCAACTTTTTAATAGTAGGAGTATGCTCTAGCAAAACCATCAATAAAAAATAAAATAGTAAACTCATTAACCAGTGACTTAGTCATTCATTACCAGGTGTAAGTTATGTAAGCGTGAGTTCCTGACTTGATTGACTGCACCGTGGTCACCACAAACAGGAGAGGAGTAATTGCTGCTGCACTGAGACTTTATTATGTCCCTAGGCAAAGGGACTTTCAGCTTCCTTACTGTGTCATGGGACAGTTATCATGGACCGAAGAATCATGTACTAACACACGGCCGTACCTTTAGCCATGGGAACCACAAGTCCAGGAGCTCTGGACTTTGCAGAGTGCTGTGACAGCCAGAGGACCCAGCACGCAGCCTTGTGCATAGCCATGGAAAAATGTCCAGGCAATCAGCCCACACCATCTTTCCCTTCAGAGCCATCTTTAGTGCCTTAGGTACCAAGCACCTTTAAGAGAATTGAAGAGTCTTTCCCTTGATCCCATCTGACTGCAGGATTCTCCTCAAAATGAGCTTTGCATCCATCTGGTGAAAAGTCTAGTAGCTGAGATGAAGCTGACCCCCCCAAAAAAAATGCAAAAAAAAAAATCTGACCTGGTTTCACTTCTTACTCCTAAGCTCCTAATGGTGATACTATCACAAGACATAGGGAGCAATACTAAAAGTCACATTGCAGGCGCCAGAGAATCATGCGCACACCACCTCAGACTTCCCTGTCTGCCCTGAGACTTGCAAATTTTGCAGCAGGCACAGCAGTGGTAGGAGTAAGGACACAGTAGACAAGTTGACCTTGAGGGGAGGTTTCATCAAGTCCCTGCAGACCTCACAGGTGTGCACTAAGCCAAGCGAGCTTATTAAGAATATGGATTCTGGGCTAGGAAGATGGATCAAGGTTAAGAACACTGGCTGCTCTTCCAAAAGACCCAGGTTCAATTCCCAGCACCACATGGAAGCTTACAAACTGTACCTCCAATTCTAGGGGATCCATTGCCTCTGAGAACACTCAGGTAGTACGCAGTCAGGTATGTAGGCAAAACACTTAAACACATAAGACAAAACAACAGTTTTTTAAAAGAGAAAACATAGTTTATGAATCAGAAGGCCCTGATACCTTCCTGTGCTCCATCATTGCGTCCTGTTCTTGTTTTGTTTTGTTTTGTTTTGAGGCTGAGTTTGTCTGTGTAGCCTCAACCGTCCTGGAACTTGATTTGTAGGCCAAAAGCCTCACACTCTCAGAGATCACCCACTTCTGCCTCATAAGTGCTGGGATTTAAGGTGTGCGCCACCACGTTCAGCACTTCCTTTCCTTTTGAGACACAGAACCTTCCAAACATTTCAGTTTTCTACTTTGTAAGATAGGAGTACAAAGACTTTTTCCACAGAATGAGAAAGAAAGTAAGTAAGGCTCATGGAGCATACATTAGAAAACATTGCTTCTCCTTTCCTTTTCCTTTGGTCGGTGTATCTGTTGCACATATTAACGCTATAGCACAACTTTTGACTTCTTTCTCCGTCATGGAATCAAGCTGAGCAAATGAGTTGGCCTCGTCTGCATAGAGACTTTATCTCCCTTTTAGACAAATAAGTGTGTCTAATTTATGCTAAAAATAAAGGAGAGACCAAGTCTGAATGTGCTTTAATAATTTATAATCCCAGGTGTAGTAATTACTTCGGTCCTTGAATAATTTCTTACAGATCAAGAAAGAGAAAAAAAAACTGGCAGTCTTAATGGATAGCAATCACTTTTATTTTTAACCAAAACAAATATTTAAAATTTTGAGTAGACCCATCAGCTTTCAAAAGTCCGCAGAAAAGATTTGTCTTTTTAAAATTGATAGGAGCCTGAAGGTTACTCTTAGCTTTTCAGAAATAGTAGTGCATGAATAAAAGATGTCAGCCTGAACACTTTCCCTCACAGAGCTTGAGAGCACACTGCCTACACCCTCTTCCAGGACCATGTGCCAGTAGAGAGGCAGGCAGCAGAGGTCGGTCAGCACACACTTCTCCTGATGGGGATCTTGCTTTTCCACATCCCAACTCTATTCCCATTCCAAAGCGTGCTCTCAAATAATCCCTTCCCTGTTGCTAATTTCACTGCTTTCACCGTCTGCAGCCCAGTGGCACACAATCAACCTTCCCCAGCGGTCCTCAGCAGAGCTGCTCTCTCTTCCAGCACGGGCTATCATTTCCCGCATTCACAGAGACTAGACTGCTTTTACTTGGCAGCAATAGATTGGAATAGTGCCTGTATCCCAATGCATACCCTGCCTGCTGGTGCTTTCGGATCGTCTGTTCTGCTGATGGACAGGCCTGAGCTCAGAAGCCACATGTGGTTTCCAATGAAGTTTCTATTCTATTCTTATGGAGGACAGAATGTTTGACATGCGACAAAAGGCAGGAGTCTGCTTGTTTATCTTAGTTGTTCAATGTGGAACAAATGACCAATATGTCTCTACTTCAAAACGCTTTGGAGGGATGACGCTTTCTCTACTCAACATCCTGGCGAACACAATTCCAAGACTGCTTTCCTTAGCTCTTCCTCCAGTGGTAGCCTCCATGGCAGAATCAGATTCCTATATCCTCTAGGGAAACTTCTCACAGACACGCACAAAGAACAAACAAATGCAGCTTCTCATTTTCGTTTTCAAATTACGGGACTTGGGGGCAGAAAGACTGGCTGGGGCTACAAGTGTCTGATGGTCACTTTTTCCCCTTTCTTGTTGTAGTGGGGAACGTAGCCTATGTGAAGCGAGAACTCCTGGTAATGGAGGATGCCGAGTCTGACCTGGTCATCTTTTGCAGCCAGTCAAAGCTTCCAGAGGTTACATTTGGCTGAGTTGTTGCTAAGGAGGTCCCGTGGAGATCCCCAAAAAACACAGGCTGATGCTAGAACATAAGGTCACTCTCTGAAAACTGACACCGGGGGCCTTCTTGCTGAGGACAGTTCTCACACAGTTCATTGAGCATAAGATGTCCAGCGAGTGCAGGCCGGGATCCTTCTCCTCGACTTTCTAGACTCATTAGCGGCCGTGCCATTACCGCCTGAATGGCCAGGAACCAGAGGTTGATTAGTCCAGAGACTGGGGGCTAAAACAAAACACAACTGTCAAAAATAATTCAATGAACTGATTCCTAATGATATGCTACTTTATGCATAGATCTGCAGCAGATAGGAGCGGATACAGAATCTAAAACCTGACATGCAGAAACTCTAAACTAGAGACTCCATCCGGTCCTCCCCTCAGAGCTCATGGAACCCAGAAGACAAGGAGGAAAATCCATAATCAGAAGAAATGGAAGACACCAGGAGAACATGGCCCACTGTATCAACTCAGCAGGGCTCACACAGACTCACAGACACAGAAGCAGCAAGCATGGGGCCTGCAAGGGTCTGCACCAGGTCCTCTGTGCATATGACTGTTAGCTTGGTGTTTTTACGGGATTCCTAACAATGGGAGCCCGTTTATCTCTGACTCTTTTGCCTGCTCAAGAGACTCCTTTCCTCCTAGTGGGTTGCCTTGTCGAGCCCTGCTTGATAGAACGGATTTTTCCTTGTCTTTTTTTTTTTTAATTTATTTATTTATTAAGGATTTCTGCCTCGTCCCCACAACCGCTTCCCATTTCCCTCCCCCTCCCCCGATCAAGTCCCCCCCCCTCATCTGCTCGAAGAGCAATCAGGGTTCCCTGACCTGTGGGAAGCCCAAGGACTGCCCACCTTTTCCTTGTCTTATTATGTCTTGTTTTGTCTCATTTGACTGTTGTCTCTTGGATGGCTACTCTTTTTTGAGGAGGAAATGGGAGGGGTGGATCTGGGAGATAGGGGAGGTGTAGTTGAGTTAGGTGGAGTGGAGGAAGGTAAGACTTTGGTTGGGATATGGTATATGAGAGAAAAATCTGTTTAAAAATAATAGAAAAATAAAAATAATAAAAAATACATCCATGACTAAAAACAAGAAGAAAGAAAAGAACTATATCATAGAATAAACTGCAGGACAATGGTGAGGAAGGAAAACATGACCAAATCCACCAGAAAACAGAACATCTGTCTGACATGCTAAGGCCATGGAAGGGTTCAAGCTTTAGTACTGAAAAGCATCCCAGGAGCCCAGGATGTGGGTGCACATCAGTCCTGTTCCCCACAAACTCACTCCAGTGAGATCCGCAGGGTCTCACTCACTGATACTGGACGTCATTTGAATAAAACCCCATTGGGATAAGAAAAAAAAGTCTTTTATGTGCAAAACTTTGTCTAGTTATCCACAGGACAAAGTCTCAAATGCCAAAATTCTTTCAGTAGATCTTGGCCAGTTTATGCTTTTATGAGCCCTAAAAATTCTTTTAAGAGCTCTCTTTATCTCTATCTTAAAAAATAAATATATATGTAATATATAATACATAAATTATATACAATTTCAATGCATAATAATATATTATTGTTTATAATACATAATAATATTTTTTTGTTTATCACTACAATAAACTGCTTGCTTCCATGCAATGTCTCCTTAAAACAGTTGCCGTCAAGTTAATTTGTAAACATTCTACTAACTCGGGATTACAGAAGTCGAGTGCTGGGTAACAAAACTGGAGCCAGTGGCAGAACACAAGGAGGATGGTAGCTCCATACCATTAGCGTTGAACAGGAAACATCCTATGGCCTCATGTGTTACAGCTATCATACAGTCTAATGCTGCATAAAACCTGCTTGGTGGTGGTGCCAGCATGGCGACACCCCACTGCACATGTGCAGTTCCATAGGAGACGGACTCTGGTCACTGGTTCCTAGATTTGTTGTACTGTTTTCCTGTGGCTTCCCTGTGCTTCTCCTGCGTATATCAAAAGTGAATGAGAAACATCCTCAGGTGAGTCTTTAGGATCGATCACAGGGGGTATAGTTTTCAGAGGGGACAGTCTCTGTGTGCTGCTGTCCTCAAGACCTTCCCAAAGAATTAAATGTGGTGGAGTATGGGAGGGTATAGTAGAGGAGGGCGTATGGAGAGAGATAACTATGATTAAAGACCTTTTTATCATTTGGGAATCTACTACTGTATACAATAGATACATCAAATATATACACATACATGTAGAAAGCATTTAAATGGAGTTACCATAAATTGGGGGGACAATACCCCATCAAGAAACCACATGCTAACAAATGAAAAGTCCTGGTGCCTAGCACTACAAAAGACCTTTCTAGAACTGTTCCCGAGTTGGAAAGAGCACTATAACTAAGAACGTTGTTGTTAAATGGGTGAAAATACTTTTCTGGGGTTAATAAGGAAAAACTATAATTGTATAAATTTTATAATTGAATTTGTGCATACTTTCTTCCATGGTAACAGAGGTAATTTTTACAGTCATCTTCAGAAAGAAACTGGATGTATGCATCCAAGACAAAGGCCGTTTGATACAACACACATCTGTGGCTACCAAATGCCTGTTTTGAATTACATTTAAATTGCCTGAAGAACATTTGGCAAATGGAAAATTTTAACTTGGTTTAAGCTTTTCCATGGACAATTTAGGTTTTGTATTGTTATTGTTGTATCTGTGCTTCTGCATTCAAATCTTTTCAACCAGCGTGGAAAGAGAAAAACATTGTACTAAGGGCTTTTTAATGACATAGTAACTCCTCTTGACAAGCAGTGGATCTGTTCCATTATCTCATCTGCCAAAAGAGAAATATCTTCCAGGAGGATAATATGTGCTTAATCATGAAAGCCTTCAGCTTTGAAAGCGTCAGTGATAGAATCAGCGAGAGAAACAAGGACTCGCTACCCGAGTCAGATGTGTTCTTTTGATTATCTTGCAGTAACATCTGTGGTAGTAATACTTTCTGGAAGCCACTGTTGGTGTTCTCAAAAAGCTTTACCAAGTTTGCCTGGCTTATTGTGCTAAAAAAAAAATGTGATTTAACCAAGTATGGCATGGCGTTTTCCATCCCCAGGCCTTTTTCTGTACTGCCTCCTGGAAGCTCAGGGTTACTTCTCTGAGTGATGCCATTAGAATATAATAATCCTATTAATGTTTTCCTGTCAGCCCTCCACAGCTGTGGATTCTGCACATGTCTTTTAGGCCAACTGTTGATTGAAATATTCATTAAAAACACATTTGTAATGAAAATCCATTAACTGTTTATTTTTCTTGTTTCCTAAGCAATTCAATAGAGCTATTATGTGTTCTTCATATTATTGTAGGTATTATAAGTCATGGAGACAATTTAAAGTATACGGGGTCTTGTGTCATATACATATGCTGTACCATTTCATATCGGAGACCTGAGCACCTGATGTTCTGGTGTCCTTAGACCACAATGCTAAAGATACCAAGGAGCAACTCCATTCTCCCTGAGAGTGCCCTTCCTGTCTAATCCAGAGAGCAGTCAGCCCGGTAATGTCATCCCTGTATAGTTACAATCAATGGATAATTTAAGGATGTAGGAATTAGAAAGTACATCCAGTTAGAATGCATAGAATGCATTGAGAGAGGTTGGAATGCTGCCTTGAGAGAAGGTTTGTGACAGCTGCCCAGTTCCCAGTGTTAGGCTACTCTGCAAGTGAGAACTAAGGTTACACAGGTCTACTCTTCTTCTTTTAGGTTCAGATCAGAGGCAGCACAAATGTTTGTTACTCTGGAAACTGCTTTCAGGAGGAAATGTTCTGGTTTGAGCTCACTATGAAGCAGCCTATAGACGGAGGCTGATTTTTTGTTTCCTGACCACCAAGACCTAAAAAATCACACAGAAACTATATTAATTATGACACTGTTTGGCCAATGACTCAAGCATGTTTTTAGCTAACTCTTGCGTCTTAAATTAACCCATTTCTATTAATCTATGTATCACCACAAGGCTGTAACCTACTGGTAAGGTTCCAGCATTCTGGCATCTTTCTCCGTTGGCAACTACTTGGTGTCTGCCAGACTCTGCCTACTCGCTATAAATATCTCAGTTCAGATTTCCCACCTAGCTTTGCTCTGCTAAGGCATTGACTTAAACAGATTTATTCATCAACCAATAAAATAAAATAAATAAATAAATAAATAAAATAAAAGCAACACATTTACAGAAGGATATCCCATATCATCTCTCCTTTTCTGTCTAATTAAAAAGGAAGGTTTTAACTTTAAAATAGTAAAATTACATAAACAAAACAGTTATTAAGCAAGAATTATAGTTACAATATTTATATCTAATTTTTCTATGCAACAGTCTATAGATACACATATTTTCCTCAAAATTTTTGTAGGGTGGATTTATGTTCATTCAAAATAAATCAGACATATGACACAAGATTAGTGATAAAAGATACTTCTTTATCTGAATTTGGAAATGCAGAATAAAATGAAATTCCCTAGAAAATACTTGAGGAGGGTTTATATATGTTGAAAAACCCTGACATTATTAAAAGATAAAAAAAGATCATATGAGTCATGGTTTATGTTACAAGAAAAACATGGGCATCTGAGAATTTTGAATAGAGCTGTGGAATTCTCTGCCCTTAAGCGCATGCTCTCAGCAGGCTTGGTATTGCTGAGCATCCTCCCAGCATTAGCCCATTTCTACAAAGAGGCACGTCAGCTGCATGCTTGTGACGAAATGCCTGAGATGATCAGCTTCTCAGAAAGAAAGTCTTATTCTCTGGCTCGTGTTTTCAGGGGTACCTAATTGTTAATTTGAGGTAAGGCTGAAATTACCTAGGTGAGCCATATCTTTAGCTCATTAATGCTGGTGATTGGAACTGGCCAAATTGTTAGTGTAAACAACTGTGCAGTGCTTCTGTAATGGCTGACCTCAAAGGCAGGGTGGACATGGATAGTCCCTCTGCAACGTGTACTGAGGAACGAGAAGCATAGATGTACTGAAGCTTGTCAAAGTCAGGACTATGACCAATACTACTTATCTGCTATCCCGGGTTTTCGACTGTCAGTGGTAAAATCAACTAGACACATTTCCTACATAATCCTTCTGATTAAAAGTGGCTTTTCTCAATGAACTTTTTGTTGATAGTAGAATAGCATCAGATGTGTGCTGAGAGTGATTTTAATGCTGTTCTGTCTTTGTAGTGTTTCCCAAAATCAAACAACTGGATTTCATTAAGACTATGTCACACTCACTTGTATTTACCACCATCACTGGGTATGTGGCAGAGAGTATGAGACCAACATAAGGATAAAATTAAAAAAAAGTAGAGGCCAATTTCCCTGAGAAATATAGATGTAAATATTCACACATGATGCTAGCTAGTATTTTGTCAACATGACAGAAACTACAGCCATCTAATAAAAGGAGATGTCAGTGGAATTGAATCCATCAAATTGGACTGTGAAAAAATCTGTGGGGAAGTTTTTTGATTGCTGATTGATGTGGGAGATCGCATCCACGGGCACGTGGTCCTGGCATGTGCAGGAAAGCAAACTGAGTATGATAGGAGAAACAAAACTGTAGGCAACACTTCTCCAAGGCTTCTGATACAGTGCCTGCCTCCAGGATCCTGCACTGAGTTCCTGCCTTCGCTTCTTTCAGTGGACTGTGAGTCAGGGTATATAAGCCAAATAAATCCTTTCCTCAAGTGGTCATAGCAATAGAAACCTTAAAAAATATATAACATGATTAATTTGTTTTTGTTGGAAGCACACAAGAGTGGTCCAAAATATGTAAACAAACAAGAATTCAATACAGTGTATAAATAAAATGAAGGTGGGAATAACATGATCATCTCAAGTGATATAGAAAGCTGATGAGCGAGTTTAACATCCTTGAATTTTAAAGAATTGAGTAGGAATCCACCAGTGCATAGCATTCTACCTGAAAGATAAAAGAGTAGATATTCAGCAAATGGTTTTCCTTTGTTTATTTTATCTTTTACTAATCATATAAAAAAATACCTGAAGAGGCTAGAAATAGACGGAAAGGCATAATAAATAACAGTATTAAGTCTATATGTAAAAACCTATAGCCAACATTATAATAAATTTGGAAAATGAAGACATTTCATCTGTAATCAGGAATGAGGCAAGTGTCCATACTCTCCACACTTACTTAACATGGTGCCTAAAGGCATAACAAGAGGAGTAAGGAAAGAAGAAATAAAAATATATATAAATAACAATGAAATAAATAAACCTGACATTCAGATAAGAAAAGCCTATACTTAAATTATCCTAAAGACTTCATCAAGATTCTTTGATCTCATAAACACTTTCAATAAAGTATCAATAAATCCCCGATGAAATTCCAATGACATTCTTCACAGACAAGCAAAACATTTCCTAACATTCATATGGAAAATTAAAATAACAAGGCCATACCAAACAAAAGGAACAATACTGAAGCCTCACAATATCTGGTCTCAATTATAAGACAGAGCCATGGTGACAAAAAAAGCCTGATGCTAGTACAAAAAAAAAAAATGACACTGAGCTCAATAAAAATAAATAAATAAATAGAACTAAGTGGAAAAAATGACATTGTAGAAAAGACAATTTCTTCAACAAATGCTATTCATAGAGCTGGATGTTCGCATGCAGAAGAATAAAAACTACATCCATTTCTGACCTCATACAAAATCAAGTCAAAACAGAAAAATAACCTTAATGGAAGTCAAGAAGCAATGGAACTTCTTGAAGAAAATATATAGGCATAGGCAAGAGCTTTCTAAAATTGACTCCAGTAACTCAAGAAACAAAAAATTGACGAACGACATTGCATGAAATTAAAAAACTTACACACAGCAAAGGAACAAATCAAAAGAGTAAGGAAGCACCATACAGAATGAGACAATTTTTCTCAACTATACGTCCTGCAGAGGATTAATATCTAAAATATATAAATAACTCAAAAATTAAATGCCATAAAAATCATGTAATCCAAAATAAGCAAATGAATAAAACAGACTGTTCTCAAAAGAATAAACAGAACCATATAATAACTATGTGGAAATGTGTTCAATACTCTTAACCATCAAAGTAAATGCAAATTAAAACTACAGTGATATTCTATTTCACTCAGTCAAAGTAGTTATCAATAAGGAAAGAAACAAATGAAAGAAAGGGCACAGAGCTGGGCATGGAGGGAAGAGACTGTGGATCTTAGAGAGACCATAGGCGATAAACATGATCAATACTGTATGAGCCGGGCGGTGGTGGCACACGCCTTTAATCCCAGCACTTGGGAGGCAGAGGCAGGCGGATATCTGTGAGTTCAAGGCCAGCCTGGTCTACAAGAGCTAGTTCCAGGACAGGCTCCAAAACCACAGAGAAACCCTGTCTCGGAAAACAAAAAAACAAAAACAAAAAAAAAAAAAAAAAAACTACTGTATGAAATCCTCAAAGAACAAACACAATATTTAAAAAAAAAAACAGCAGCAAATCTTGATGAAAATGTAATGGAAAAAGGAAACATTTTACTCTCTGGCAGGAATATAGGTTAGCATAGCATTAGTATGGAGAGGACTCAAAGAACTAAAAATAGAACTGCATCATGATACAACTGTACTGCTCCTGAATAAATTGAACAATTTAAGCCAACATGCCTTAGACATGCTTTCATGGCCATGTTGTCTGCTTATAATAACCTAGTACCTGAACTGAGTCTCTTGGTTACATTGACACGGTTCCCAGCAACACTCATTTCAGCTAGTTTATACAAAGAGGATTGACAAAGCATGTGGGACTCAAAAATTACCAGGATGCATGAGAGAAAAATAGGCCTGAGGATGGGCATACTGGAAAAGTCTCAACATGTTGCCTCCCTGGGCCATCACCATGACGGTTGCCTCTCTCCAACAAAACACCCAAATCGGGTGACCTATCACCTCTGAGACAGTCACACACTAAAGAGAAATACTTTGCATTCTCCATCTCACTAGGACTTCTATTTATTTCTTTCCTTTATCTTTTTTCATTCTTACTTGATAAGTGTATGTTGTATTCTATTTATGGATGCGATATTATAACTTATATCATCAAATCTCTTTAATGAACATGTCTGTCATCTCATACTTGCCCTTTTGGGTGAGAACAGTTGAACTCTGTTAGTAGTTTTGCTATGTTCAATCCTTTTCTAGCAACTGTGATTGTCTTGAAGTATTACAGATCTCAAATCAATTCCTATCTAACTGAAACTTTGTACTCTGTGACCAAAAGGTCTTCCTCTACTCCCACCCCAAACCCACCAGCATCTGGTGACTACCATTCTGCCTTCTGCCTTTTTTCAGTTTGGCTTTATTAGACTCCACAGATTTAGTGAGACCATGTGATATTATTTGTCTTTCTGTGCCTAGATTATCTTACTTGGCATAAAATTATCCAGGTTTTTGCAGATGACACAATTATCTCCTTTTTAATAGCCAAATAGCATTCTGTTGTTTATAAATACCACATTTCCTTGATCATTAATCTTTTGCTTGTATATCTTCCTTTCATGACTAACACTATCATGCACATGAAAAAGCAGATGATTTCCTTGGTGAGTGTGTGTGTGTGTGTGTGTGTGTGTGTGTGTGTGTGTGTTTTGGGGTAATATACCCAAAAATAATCCTAATCTATTTTTTTTGTTTTTTGAGAAAACTTCATTATATTACAAGTGGATCTGCTAATTTATAGTCCAATGACAGTATGCACAAATTCCCTTTTCTTCACATCCCAAACTGTATGCATGTTTCTACTCTTGTTTAAGGTTTTGTGCTTATGCAGCTCATTTTTAATTGTAATGTATAATTAAGAATTGCAGGTTAATAGCTAGTTATCTATAATAATCAAATTTGTAGTCATATCAGGTATATTTTCAATGTTAAACAGATATATTTTAGATAAAGACCTACAGAATATGGCACTTAAGATGTTTAATAACCTGAGACTTTTTCATGATAGCGAGACATGTCTGCTCCTGGAAGTACTAATCTACTTCATCAAGGATTATGGGCACCAAAGAAACTCCAGTGAACTTTGCTTTCATTTTGGCAAGAAACTGCTCTTGTCTTTACTACTGAAAGTATGCTGTACTAACTGGACAAGCAGGACATGAAGAAAAAAGTTCCTAAAACTTTGTTAAAAACAAGTAGAACAGTCCTTCAAATTTCCTGCTTCATAGAAAATTCTGTCCAATATTTTAGGCCTGTAGGCTGATGATTGGATGCCTGGTGTGGGAAGTCTTCTGTATATACATTGTTTTTATTGGCTAATGAATAAAGAAGCTACTTGGGCCTATGGCAGGGCAGAATAGATCAAGGTAGAAATTCCAAACAGAGATAGAGGAGAAAAGAAGGCAGAGTCATGAAGACACCATATAGCTGCCAAAGGAGAAAGATGCCTGATCTGAAACCTTACCGATAAACCATGAGCCTCATGGTAAGATACAAAATAATAGGAATGGATTAATTTAAGATGTAAAGAGTTAGTTAATAAGAAGTCTGAGGTAATAGGTCAAATACTGAGTGGCCAGAAAGCAAACAAACAGCCTCCATCTACAGTAGCCCCAATCACTGAAGAATTTTGGGTCACTACACAGGCATCCAGATGTCTCTGTGGGTTCTATAGGTTTTGGGGTTTTTGAGGACGTTAAAGACTAGATAATTATAGTTATATTTGTCCTTAGTTATGATAGAAGGTAAATTGTGTACAAACTTTTGAACTCACCAAGACAAGATAAATAATAGAATATTTTCTCTGAATTTTCTAAATATAAATGTACTAGATATTGTAAATATAATCCTTACTTGAAAATTGTACTTGTTGTATACAGTTTTACTATGGTTAAGTTAAAACCCTTTCTTTTTATTTAGACAAAAGGGGAAAAGGTTGTAGAATATTATTTTATCTAAGCAAAGATGTGTTACAATTGTTTATGCTACAGAATATTACTTTAACTGTGCAAAGGTGTGCTACTTTTATTTATGCTGTGTTGTGTTAAGAGTGGCGGGGCTGCGTCCCCTGCACCCAGCCGCCCACATGGCTAGCTCTAGATTATGCCCCGAAATAATTACACGAAAAACTGTATTCTTTTAAACACCGCTTGGCCCATTATATCTAGCCTTTTCTCGGCTAACTCTCGCACCTGGACTAGCCCATTTCTTATAATCTGTGTAGCCCACGAGCTGGCTTACCAGGAATGATCTTAACCTGCATCTGCCTGGAGTGGGAGAATCATGGCAACTCCCTGACTCAGCTTCTTTCTCCCAGCATTCTGTTCTGTTTACTCCACCCACCTATGTTTTAACCTATGCGGGCCAAAGCAGTTTCTTTATTGCTTAACCAATGAAATCAACAGATTGATATATGACACTCCCACATCAATGCTGCATTTGTTTAATTATGTAAAGTTGTGTTGCATGGGTTCCACCTTGCCTGCCTAAGGCACCTGGCTGGTCTAATAAAGAGCTGAAAGTCACTAGCTAGGCAGGAGAGGGGTAGGTGGTGCTAGCAGACAGAGAGAATCAACAGGAGCAACCTAGGTTCAAAAGGAGGACAACAGGAGAGAGTGAGGGGCATGCCCAGAACAAGAAGCAAGACAGATGCCAGTCTGTCAGACAGAGAGAAGCAGTGAATTAAGGCATACAGAAGTAGGAAAGGTAATAAGTCCAGATGTAAAGGGTAGATAAAGAGAAAAAGATTCATTCAACTTAAAAGAGCTAGCCATAAATGTGTCTAAGGTAGGCCAAGCATTTATAACTAATAATAAGTTTCTGTGTAGTGAATTGGGAGCTGGTTGGTGGCTCAAAAGAAAAAGCCTGGTACATACAATAGTAACTGAAGCAATACAAACAAATGCTGAGGCACCTCAGTTCATTTATTGGAAAACTTAATACTGAACCCAAAACAATTTGTAGATTCTGCTTCACTCTTATAGGTTTCCCTGTTATCTTTCACAGAAGCAGAATAACATGTCTCTTCATACAAGAGCATAAAGTGTCTAACAAGGACATTATGAATGAAAACCTTATTAGCTTACCAAGGTCCCTCATGAGCTCATCTTCAGATCCCATCAAATTCGAAATTAGGGTTTCAGTATACACATTTTGAGGGGGCATAAACATTCAATCTATGGCAACTCTTAAGGCAGTCAGGGAAATGTTTTCTGCATTTTAGAAGCTGACAGGCTATAATGAGCAACACATAGAGCTACCGTATAAGCCTATGAAGTGTACAGTGTATGCATTTCGTGGACATTCGGTATTTCATTCATGTACCTTATTTAATATAATTAAGGAAAACCTGAAAGCAATCAGGTAACAGATAGTAATTGATAGCCATTATGTGCAAAAGACATTCTCTCTGTATGAGGTCTGAACCCAATACAGAGATGGATTCTCAAACTCCATACTCTACTAGGTTTCAAAATTGCTGCATAAGCTCCTCCCTTTCCTGGGATGCCCCCCTTCCGTTCTTCCCCAAGATGAATACGTTATGAGTACCTTCATCCCTTTAAGGCATGAGGCAAACTTAACTTCTATGGGAAACTTTTTTATCCGTTAGGAACTTCTGACCACATAGAATGGAATAACTGGCTAGAACAATAAAGCTTTACAATCTAACATAGCAGTAACAACAACAGAGCTGAAGATGGGTGATTCCAGACTTGCAATTTATCAACATTATGAGAGCAATAAGACCAGCAGCTTCTCTTCCCTGACCTTCTTCTATCCTTGAGATGTTAGGGATTATCCTGGGCTTGACCTTGGAGGACCGCAGGAGAATACTGTACACGTGCTTTGGCACACAGGTGTGATCGACACCATCAGAAAAAGTATTTCCTTTTAGCAGAGCAAAGCTTGCCCTGAGACTAACTTCAGAGTACTTTGACATTTCCTTTCTCCATGTTACCTCCTGGACTCATAGCTAAATGAATCATTGACCACAATAATGAAAGTGTAGACATTGACCGGACTCCTAAGCATTCATAGGGAAGAAAAGTGACTCTCATGATTAAGTCATGTCATTTGTGCAAAAAGTAGGCAAGCATGGGCATCAGTTACAGCCTTTCAACCCGAGCTTCTACTCCCATGAGATGTGGGCAGCATCACACCTCAATTACCATAGCAACTTATAATCAGGTTAGTTGTTTTTATCACACTGTCAGCTTACCTGAGTTCCTGACTTTCTCTGAGACTCTCTCAAGCGTGATTTGTTGTTCTTTGTTTCTCTTACTAGGCAAGACTCGGTGTTTGCCACATTGAATATAACCAGCAAATGTCTTCATGTCTTTATAAATATAAACCTGAGTGCAGTAACATGACTAACCGGGGGAAAATTGAATTAAGTTCAGAAACATGTAAACAGTCACACTAAATTTCTGCGCTAATATGATATGTGACAGAAAGGTACACAAATGTTTCCTTACCATTTAGGCAGTATATTTGGAACTTGGTACCAAAAGGAAAACAGAGACAGAATTTACCCTTCATCTGAAATAGCCAAAAATAGACAAGAAAATAAAATGCACATGAGTCAGGTAAGAAAGAACAATTATCTATGAGAAACTGGCAGAAAATTACTTCAGCCCATGATTGCTCTATTTCTGGGACTTGACTGAGTGGCACATAGTAGGGAAGCAAAGGAGCCAGAGGACTTTCGGGTCACGAGATGAGGTTGAAAGTCCTGAAGGGCAAAGACAACAAGTATCCACAGAGTCCTGGAAAAGAGAGCTCTGGGGGGCTCTCAAGAGCATTCAGCAGACTGCAGATCCAGGTGTGCAGATAAAGGGAGCAACAGAAATAACCATGTCCAGGGCTTTCACGGGGGCCAGGAACAGCACTTATTCCTACCAATCCCACTGGAAAGCCATGATCATGAGACACTGAGTAGAGTACCCAAGGCATCCTTGTGGATACTGTGGAAATTATCGCTGACTAGACACAGCTTCCCCAATAAATGCTGAAATCAAGACATCAGAGGATCCGGGCTCCTAATTAACTTCACTGTGAAAAAGGTTCAAGAACATTCATAGGAGTAGAAATATAATACAGAATTTTCAGTGCCGTGGATCTAATAATTAAAATTACTAGGAATACAAAAGTATCCAGCTCAGCTACCACTCAGACCCACATCCTGGGTCTTGGGTAGGTTGACCCTAACATCTACCCCATCTGTAACTGCTGGAGCACATGAAGGAACTGGTCCTGCAGTACAATAGCCACAAAATCTCCACAACTTGGAGCAACAGCAGAATACCCAAGAGGAGTTTCAGTGAGGGCCCAGTGATAATGGTGTACCAGAGGCCTTGAACCAGACCAATGACTCATTGCAATGGACATTTTGTGGGTGGGGTTGACTGGACAAAAGGGTATACTGCGTGACACACCCCAGCTCCCAGCACCACTAGGATAAATGAAGAAGTGCTGGAAAGTTGGGGAAGAATGTGGCTGCTTTTTGCCATTGTCCTAAGAATCTGCCCGAGATTAAACTGAAGAGTTTTCAGTCCAGGTCATTGGCAAAGGAGATTTCAAGACATCCTGGTAGTAACTGTGTCCTGTGGTTGTTAGGGATGATTCTTATACAGACCTAGAATGACAAGGAGCGAGACCCCCATGTGCTGGAGAGGACAGTCAGACACTTGCCAAGGAGAGCTGCATGCTGGGTGCTAAAGGCCGAAAGAGCAGCATGCTACACTCAGGAGAGCTGAGAGGCAAGCAGTGGACATCTGACATGAAACTGCAGAATTGGGAGTTTCGCCTGCTGGGTTTCAGTCTTCCTTTTGGTGCAGGGTTTTCTCACCATGCTCCCTTCCCTCCCTTTTGGGGTGGTAGAGTGGACTCCCTGTCATTGTGTCCTGGAAGTACGTGATCTGCCTTTTGAATTTGGTATTACAGGGGTACAGCTAAGAGACAGTCTTGAGTCGCGGCAGAGACTTTGGACTTTAGACTTTTAAGCAGGGTTGATACTTTTACAGACTATGGGGACTTTTGAAGTTGGACTAAATGTCACAAGTTTATGGGGCGAGGGAATGGAATGCAGTGGCTTGAAGGAGAATTGTGCCCCCATAGGTTCATGTATATGATTGCTTGGTCCCCAGGTGGCCAGAGATAATGGGGACCAGTCCAAAGGATTTGGCTGAGATGAGGAGGAGGGATAACCCTCCAGAGAAAGCACCATCCAGTGGCCTTCTCATCCCTCCCCGCTTCACTGAGCCTCTATCATCATCTGAGCACCATGATAGGCATGCACATCCAAATCAAGAGACTGTTTTGTAGACTAAATTCAGTCTTCACAACATAGTTTAATCTTTCAATTTTGGCACAGAAATTCCAATTTCAAGTTATAGACACAATCAGTGACTGACTTTTCTCCTGTGTCCATTAAAAAAAAAATGTAGGCAGAATAAAACATTTTGAGTCAAATATAAAAGTATTTTCCTCTTCAGACATGGTCAAAAAAGGTCCACACGAAACACAAGGCCTCAGCAACTCTTCTCTTTTCTAGTCTAATAAAATTGTTCTGGATGTTAGATGTGCAGACGCAGCATATTATAAAGATGATCTTCCCTCTTTCTCTGCAAAGACGTGCTTCTCCATTAGGAGAGCATCATTAGAAACGGAAGGGCTTTGAGTCGTAACTTTTCAATTGCCTTTTGTTGAATTTTAAGAAATACACAGTGAGGATTTCCTATTATTATATTTCATAAAATTTACATGGAATACAAATTTAGCCCACAGACTTCTCTCTGGATGAATCAAGGTTGCATTTAATAGCGATTTCAGTATTCAGCAATGTCTGGTGGCTCAAGAAACACAGGATGAGCCTATAAAAAGGATCATGTTTGATGTGATGGTTTTTGTCTATATTGATTTATTTTTTAAATTCTCATAACCATGATGTATTTCCTTTTTGTTTCTTATGGGTAATAAAAACAGACAACTGAAATTGCTTAAGATGGTTCAGCACTGCTTAAAATTTCTAATTTTTTTAAACCCCCATTCTTGAGGGAAGCAACTACAGTCTGAAGGCCACAGGCAAGCCTCCACAGCAGGAAGGAAGCAGAAAGCACAGGGTGGCGCTACCATGGAAGTTACAACGTTGGGACTGAAAATCGTGTACGCCGCCTGTTTCGGTTTCCATCAAATTTTACCTCATTTTATTTTTTGACACAAGGTGTCTTAGGGTTCTATTGCCGTGAAGAAACTCCAGGACTGTAGCAACTCTTCCCAAGGAAATCATTTAATTGGCGCTGGCTTAGAATTCAGAGGTTTGGTCGATTGCCACCATGTCAGGAAGAAGGCAGACGTGGTACTGCAGAGGTAGCTGAGAGTTCTACAACCTAATTAGCAGGTTGCAGAAAAGGAAAGTGCCAATGGGCCTGGCTTTTGTTTTTGAAATCGCAAAGCCTGCACCCCATCCACACACTTCCTTCAACAAGGTCACACCTACTCCAACAAGGTCACACCTCCTATCTTGTTGCTCCCTAGGGGTCTGTGAGGGGCCACTTCATTCAAACCACCACACAAGGTCTCTCTATGCGGTCCTGGCTGTCCTGGAACTTGCTATGTAAACCAGACTGGACTCGAACTCACAAAGATCCTCCTGCCTCTGCCCCTAAATGCTGGGATTAAAGGCATGTGCCTCATGCTTTGCTCAAAGTTGTCTACTTTAAGATGTGATGATCCTGGGGAAAAGGCTCGGCAAGTAAAAAGCACTAGCGTGCCTTCGGAGGACCTGAGTTCAGCTTCCCGACCCCACGTGGTGAGCTCACAACAGCGTAAGGGCGGCTCTAGGGCATCTGACACCTTCTGATCCCCAGAGGAACTACAGAGGCGTGCTCATGCCCCATACATACAAAGGCACATATTAGTGATTTTTAAACAACATTTTAAAAGAAAAGGGCAAGATGATACTGATTCATTTGCGGGTAGACAACATAGCAGTATCTATGTAGAAGAAACAGGTGGAGTATTGTGAAACCGGGAAACATTGATGCCTCCCGTTGTCAGCAAAGAAATCCTAAAGACTCCTCCGCATTCCACGATCTACCCCCAACTCTTCCCAGCCTGCAACCTCTTGCCTTCGCTCATTGCTGAGAAGCCATAGAAAAAGATCTCATTTGGCTGTGAGAGGTAAGCAAAGACAGGCTCACCCCAATCTTGAGAGTCTGGAACAGGAAATCTCGAGTTTGAGACCGTCCTAGACATAGCAAGCAAAGGGGCTTCTCCAAGAAGGAAGCAGCATCTATGCCTCCTTCACCCCTAGTCCTGGCCGGCTGAACTGCACCCTGGTTAAACAGGAGCAATAAACCCCGCCCCTTCCCCCATCTGCTAGAAAGCCTTGAGCAGCGAAACGTTCCTCCCCATCTCTCACACACTATAATTCCATTTCAGATTTGTGATTTGTGTTTCCACCAAGCCTCCAATACCTTACAGACAAAATTATTTTATCTCCCTAGGGCTCATAATCTAGAGTCATAAAAAAAATAAAAACATGAGGCAAGAAAACATGAAAGCTTGGCTTGTCCTAGAGTTTTAAGGACATTCTTTGTCATCTTCACAAATTTAAGACTGAAATTTAAGAGTGTTGAATTGTTGTGCCTACTTTATATGCCCAAAGCCCTAAAACATAACAGACCTTTAGAACTCACAAGACCTAGGACTGTAGAAACTCAAAGCCTAAAGACACGTCGCAGAAAGACCTGCATTCCACGTTAGCTTAGCGCCACCAAGTGGATGCGATGGAAAGTTGCTCTTGGGAGGGTTTTTTTTTTTAGCTTTACCTTGTAGACATTTTGGTTCCCCTTTAACTGCCTAGAGGCATATACTGAAAATGGCGTAAATTCAGTAAAATTTTGACTTTTGGTTTCACATTCCATATGGTAACAATAAAAGAAATTGGCTCACATTTCCTGAAAAATTTGATGAAGCAGATTGTCTTTGTCAACAAATTCTATTAAAAATCATTCTGTCTTCAGCACTCCCAATGAAAACATGACTCAAAGTTCAGGAGGGCCCGGGTCTGTGCTGTTGTGAACTCTAAGCCACTAAGTGCACGGTGGACTTTATTAAATATTTCTTCAGACTATAAAATTATTATCTGTTCTCCAAAGGCTGGCGGAACGTCATATTCCCTTTTGGGGTAAATAAATAAATAATTATAAAGTACTGATAATGCTAATCTCTGCTTTCTGAAGCACAGCACTCTTGGGACCTAAAAAGGCAGTGCCCCTCTTCTCTTTGCTCACAATGTTATGTTCATCTGAGAATCCTTATGTGTATAAAATGTGTTAGGTTTGTGTAAACAGAGCCACCCGGCACATGTCCTCTGCGTGCGCATTGTGAGACTGTGTGTCTTGTGTCTGCTTCCTCCTGGTCAACCAGAAAATCTGAGGTTCATCTACACTGGAGGAGGCCAATTTTACAAGATTGCTTTATTGCTATACAATCTCCCCTTGCAGGAATTTCTATTTTTTCCGTGCAGGTTGGTGTTTAGGTCCTGCCAGTGTGGGTGTGTTTTCAATAGTGCTGCTAAGAACATCTTCAGACATGTGACATTGTGCTACTTAGCACAGATATTTTAAGTGGGTATAAAAGAGTAAAAAGTTGGTAAGGGACACACACTTTCAATTTTTCCAGCGAATGCTAGTAGTGTGTAAATTCACACTTCCTACCAGTGGTGTCCACGCCCCTATCAGGCCATATCCTGTCATATTGGTATTGCTGGCTTTCTTCATTTATTTTTTTATGAAAGAACATATTTATTTATTTTGAAATATTAATAGAAAAAATATTGCTATACATCCTCAATAAACATAATATTGGATAATGGAAGGTTCAATTGAAATTTTATTCATTACATTTAAGATGCTTTTATATCATCTGATTGATTTAAAATGGCTACTGTCTCAGTCATGAAGCACTTTCTTTCCAGAAAAAGAGACTATATGCAAGCCTTTTTCCTTCAGTTATTTTAAACACTCTGTTAGCACTGATGTTTCCTTTTTATTCCCATTTGCATTTCAGACACCAACTGTGTTGGTCTGAAAAGGAATGGTCCCCGATGGCTCAAATGTTTGCATGTTTGGACATTAAAGAGGGGTACTACTTAAGAGAGATTAGGAGGTGTGGCCTTAGAGAAAGTGTGTCACTGAGGGTTTGGGGGTTTCAGAACCTAAGCTAGCCAGGCTCAGCCTGCTTACCCTCACATTGCTAGCAAGTCCATTCCTTCCCTAGCATTAGAGCCTAAGCTAAGGCTGAAGACCAGCCGAGGCATCCAGCCTTGCAGACTGAGCAACCAGACTTTCCACTCACATCCTGCCATTGTGGGCTTCGCTGAACTGTAGCCTGAAAATCGTTCTAATAAACCCCCTTTCTGTATATAAAGATATTCTTTCTATGAATTCTGTTGCTCTAGAGAACTCGAACTAACCCACCATGAAATTTAGCATATGTTCATATGTCTGAAGACCCAATTTGTGTTTTTAAAAGAGACTAGTTTCTGACGTGCTGTGTATCCCATATAGGTCTCAGGAGATGTTTCTACAATCTAGACATGATCTTTGTCACCTGCCAATGGTTGCTACAGGTATCTCCCATCCTCTGCCTTGCCTTTCTATTCGCTCAGTGTTCTGATGAATGCAAGGTCCTAATTTCATTGAAGTCAAGTCTGTAACCCTGCTTCAGGATTGGTGGTTCACATCATTTTAAGAAACCCTATTATTGTCTTATTTCTGTGAAGAGACACCATGACCATGGCAACTCTTACAAAAAAAAAACAAACAAAAAACAAAAAAACAAAAAACATTTGGTGGGGTGGCTTAGAGTTTCAGAGATTCAGTCCATTAACATCATGGTGGGACATGGCTGCACACATACAGACATGATGCTGGAGGAGGAGCTGAGAGCCCTACATCTTGATCTGCAGGCAACAGGAAGTGAACTGAGACACTGAGAGTGGCTTGAGCATATATGAGACCTCAAAGTCCACCCCTACAGTGACACACTTCCTCCAACAAGACCATACCTACTCCAACAAAGCCACACCCCCAATAGTGCCACTCTCTATGAGCTAATGGGATCCAATTACATTCAAACTACCACAGCCATCAGCATGAAGATGTCCTCTTGTACCATCATCTAAACATTATACTCTCATAATTACTAATTTTGCCTTTCTTCTCTATGATTGTAATCCACCTGGAATTCATGTGGTGTGAGTTAGTGAGTTCTTCACTAACAATCAAAATGAAAACAAGGATCTTCTTCCCGGTCATTCAGTATATTCATTTTTATACAAAAGTTTAAATGCAGAAGAGATTTGCTTCCAAAGTCTCTGTCTGATTGCACTAATCTGTGGTTATGCAATGTCCATATCATATGACCTTGAGAGTGAGGGCTGTTTCTCGGCTTACTCCTTCCCAGGGCGTGTGAGCATACCGGATGGAAAGGACAGCTACCTGTGGCCTCTTCTCAGTCCCACTCATTGCCTCTTAAAGAGCCCTCCACTCCCTTATACCACAAAATCAAATTTTGGAAAGACACAAATACGCAAAGAAGTGAATATATAAACCATTTTACAAATGTAGAAAAAATGAGGAATCTTATACTCACACAATTCAGCTACAGACTCTTAATGTTTTCCTGTGTTTGGAACAAGTAGTTTAAAAATCCAACAACATGAAACTATAGTCACAAAATGGCATATCATATTTGAAAAAGGCAACATTCATGTTGGAGGCTATACATAAATCTGTCCTATAAACATCTTTATTCTATCACATGTTCCTCATACACACGGCTTATTTTTATTGATAGTACAGCAGTAACCAGGTTTCTTTTCCCCCAGTTTGAAGACTTAATGGCATTTTTGGCTGAACTAACCACATTCCTCCCATACCACTCCAGCCAGCTTTGTCAATCAGAAAGGAGAGGCGCTAAGTGCTTCCCTCCGCTTCATGAAAATACCGGATTCCACCAGCTCCTTCTTCTCTCATACTCCTTCTTAAGAAGGAGAATATGGGAGTATGAGAGACCAGATTCCATCAGCTCCATCTGGGAATGACCTTAAAAAAGAGAGTGTGAGCCATGAAGAGTTGAACCCAGCCCAATGCTGTGCTTCTCGGGAATGTCAGTGAAGGCCTAATCAGCTTCCAGGCTGTGGACCGATTTAGTCAACTCCCCACCACTGACTGAGATGTGCACTTCCCAGCCAGCCAGATCTGGAGGTATACTATACTACATTGTTCAAAGATACAGACCCTAGGAGTCTCTTATTGAAACTGTCACTTATGAAATTCTAATATAAAACTGTTTTGAAAATTTCTCAAGGCAAAAAGTTTTAGCCACATTGTTCAGAAATTTTTATTGTGGTATAGATAATGCAAATAAATTTAAAATATTTTTGTGATGTGAGTATACCAGTGGACGAATTCATTATAGATAGTTTAGATGAGCAGAAAGGAGAAAATAAAGCGTGCTTAGTGCCACAAACAAGGTCAATGATTTATGTATTTGCTGACTTTGTTTATGGGACAGCATCTCACTATATAGCTCAGGCTATCTCATATTTGAAACCCTTCTCACTCAGCCTACCTAGTGGTTAGACTACAAACATACATCACCAGCCCAGCAAAAGCCAGCTATTTTCACCAGTTATCCTTATGTATACTTTTTATATTTGTGTTTAGTAGATGGAATGCATATTATCATAAGCATCCTGTATAAATAAATACGAAATTTAAAAAATTAACTAAGGTATAGGTATAATTCATAATAGCTCACACAACCACTCATCTGTTTAATCTCCTATTAATTCCCCTGTTGAGGACTCTCCATGAAAACTGGAATTACAAAATATGTGGATTTTGGTGAGGGGCTTCTTTCCACTTGCAGGATTAATTCGCACCGTAGCACAGGCATACTGTACTATGTACAAGAACTTAATTCCATTTTACAGTGGAATCATATTCCAGAGTAAGAATATGCCACACTGTGCTATCCACCCATCAGAAACATATCCTGTCATGGTCTCCATCAATCTCCTCCCCGTCAGGGCCCGGTGAGCTATGTCAAGAGGAGGTGGGAAGATTGTAAGAACCAGAGGAGTGAGGTGACTTCACAGACACAGTGTCTTCCAGACACAGCAGGACAGAAGCCCGTGTGAACTCTCGGAGACTGTGGCAGCATGCACAGGACCTGCACAGATCCAAGTCAGATGGAAGGGGAAGGGGACACGGGCTCCCATCCCTAAGAACCTATCTCCAATTGACCTCTGCTTCCAAAGAAAAATTCTCAATAGATTTTTCCTGGTTATATTAATCACACTTAAGGGTAGGCACCATGCCCAGCCGTGGATGGTCCACAAAGAAAGAACTCAGTGGTATTCTTGTAGACTTCTTGTATCATGTGCCTTTGTTTAAGGTTTTTTTTTTTTACTGGTCTTTTGCCTGAATATTACAATTTCTGAGTTTATGTTATTATGGGTTCTGTTTTTGTGTGTATTTCTTGTGTTTTTCTGATTATTATTTTTAACTCTGGTTTGTTTTTTTCTTTCCTGTTTGTTTTCTAGAAAGAGAGAGAAAGAAAGCTGGGAGGGGTGGTTTTGGAGGAGCTGGGGAAGGGGAAATGCAGTCAAAATATATTGTGTGAAAATTCATTTTGAATTGAAAATACATCCTGTCAAGATCTAGTAGGAACTTATCTTCCCCTAATGTGTTTAAATTTTACTCTCTTAGATTACATGAAATGCACATTGTCCTGGCTGGTCTTACATCAACTTGACACGCAAACTGGAGTTATCTGAAAGGAGGGAACCTTAATTGAGAAGAAGCCTACCTCCGTAAGACTCAGTTAATTTGTGGTTAATCAGGAAGGGTCCAGCCTATTGTGGGCGGTGCCATCCCTAAACACTAGAAGTCCTGGGTTCTACAAGAAAGTGGGCTGGGCAATCCAGGGGAAGGAAGTCGGGAAGCAGTACCCCTCTGTGACCCCTGCATCGTCTCCTGCCTCCAAAATCCTGCCCTGCTTCAGTTCCTGTTCGGATTTCCTTCAGTGATGGACAGTGCTGTGGAAGTGGAAGTCAAGTAAACACTTTCCGCCCCAACCATTTTTGGTTGTAGTGTTTCATCACAACAGAAGGCCTAACTAGGAAAAGTTGGTACCAGTATAGTAGAGTTTTGCTGTGATAGACCCTATCATGTTTTGGGGATGACTGTGGAAGGATGTTGAAAATTTGGGAAAAGGGGGCCATTGGGTGTTAAGAGCTCTGTGGGGTATTCTGTGGGAACTTAGTAGATCCTAATGTTGAAAGCAGTGAAAAATATGGCTTGTGATGTTTTGGAGGGAAGCTCAAAGACTCTTTCAAGACATTTGCTATTTTGATTTAAGATTTCATGGTTCTGGCTAGCTGGGACTAAAGAATCAGCTGTGGTGAGTAGTTCTCACACCCGCATGACCAGCTCATCTTCACCCCCCACCAACACGGTCAGCTCTAATGTTCTGCCCAGGTGAGGTGCTATACCTACTCTCCTATGCACTGCAGCTGATGAGGGGTGGGGCCAGCCCTCCCAACAACCACAGGAGGCAGAGGGCAAGGATGGAAGTATGTCTCTCCCTCACATGGCAAAAGAGGTCAGCTCTCCGCTCTCATGCCTTCAGGGCTGACTAACCTGTGCCCCCGCCAATAGGGTCAGCTCTATTGTGCTGCCCAGGTGGACCTTCTCCCCCAAGTGCTTCAGCTCCAATGGGGCGGAGACAGTTCTTCCACTCTCATGACCCATCCACCACAGGCAGCAAGGGGCAGAGGTCATCTCTCCCTCACCCATTTCACCTTCTGACAGATGTAGGATGGGACCAGATCTCCCAAGCATGCTCTCAGGGTCATATCATCTGGGCTCCCATCATCACAATCAGCTCTTCTGTGCTGCCCCAGAGAGGTACAGGGCCTGCTCTCCCAAGTACTGTTGCTGGTGAGAAGTAGAATCAGTTCTCCCTCTCTCAAGTGTCCAGAGACAGTGCACCCTCACCCCTCCAGCAATGACGGTCCTACTGTACTGCCCCAGTGAGGTGCAGGGCCTGTTTTTCCGAGCAGTGCAGTTAGTGAGGGGAAGGACCAATTCTATGCATCCCTATCCTCACTGCTTACAGTGGTAACAAGAGTCATGGACATCAACACTGACCATGGCTGAAGCAGGTCTATATTTGTGACTTCACTTGGGTAACCCAGCTAGTTTACTTCTTTAACATTTGAATAAACAGTGCTATATATACTGTGGTTTCAGATACGCAGTCATTTGTCCAGTGGCTTATTCTCACGGGTGTCTTAAGCAGAACAAATGTGCTTTTCTATGTAGTTCTTTGTATCAATAAATATATGACACAAACTTAATGAAATTTCTACTTTGTTTATTTTCCAAGTTCATAGTCAAAGATGAATATTTCATGGAGTTTGTATTTTGCATACTCAAGGTTAAAAAAAAGTTTTAAACAAACATAATATTTTATCTGAAAAATGAACTGCAGGAGTAAACGTCAACTCACATAGAAGGATAAACATGACAAAATAACAAGTACAAAAATTTATGTAATTCCTTATAGTTTATCATACATTGTGAAATAAAACTATAAATCAATACAAAAAGAAACTACACAAACATACTAAACAATATGCTCTTGTATGAACAAACACTGGAGAAATCAGGAAATTAAAAAGTTTCTAGAACCAATTATGACAGCAGAATTTAGCAACTTCTAGAATAAAGCTAAAGCAATTCTAAGCAGAAATTTTATAATTGTAAATGTTTTCACTTTCAAAAAAATCAGAGAAGGGACTAAGAGAAGGCTATGCCATTAAGAGCATTTGCTCTTGTAAAGGACATGGGTTCAATTCCCAGAACTCAAATGGTGGCTCACACTCATCCATAATTCCATTTCCAGGGGATCTGATACCTTCTTTTGATGCCTGAGGGCACCAAATGCCTTGTGGTGCACATGCATATATACAGGCAAAATACTCATACACATAAAATAAAAATCTTTTTAAAAAAATTTGGGGGAAATAAAAAAACTGCAAAAAAATAATTTTGTAAAGAAAAAAAATTGGGGGGGGGGGGGGTCGAGACAGGATTTCTCTGTAAGTTTGGAGCCTGTCCTGGACCTAGCTTTTGTAGACCAGACGGGTCTTGAACTCATAGAGATCTGCCTGCCTCTGCCTCCCAAGTGCTGGGATTATAGGCGTGTGCCACCACCACCTGGCTTTTCAAAAATTTTTTAATCAGAAATGATACAATTATAAAACAAGACGCCAAGGCCAAACCCAGTAGACAGTAATAAATAATATAAACTAGGACAAAAATTAATAAAATAGAAATGAAAATAACAATGCATAGGGCCTATTAAACAAAGCTTTGGCTCTGTAACGGTGATGAATATACCCCAAGTCAAATTAACCAAAGGAAATCAAAGACTTAAGCTGATAAAATCAGAGATGAAAGTTCATCAGTAAAGCAGACTGTGATGAAATATTAGCATCTCTAGTGAACTTTAAAAATATAGATTCCTAGAGGCCATGTCTGGGGGCTAGAACCCCAGGTAAAACCCCTACCCGTGGACTGCCTTCACCCCCAGGGCCCACCAATCCTACCCCAACTTACAGTCCTCTCCTCTCATCTTCACCATACACAGACCCATGACTCCAGCCAAAGACCCCTGCTCCACTAGAGGCCATGCATAAAGCCAGAACCCATGTGGAGGACCCTGTCTCAAAAAAAAAAAAAAAGAAAAAAAGAAAAAAAAGAAAAGAAAAAAGAAACTAGTCATCAACAAACCAAAGAATCCAATTTAAAAATAGTATTATGAGTTAAACAGAGATTTTTCTATGACCATTAAAGAAATGTTTAGCATCCTCAGCCACCAGGGAAATGCAAATCAAAGCTGCTTTGAAATTCTATCTTACACCTGTCAGAATGGCTAAGATCAAAAACGCAAGTGACAGCTCATGCCAGTGAGGACATGGGGAAAGGGAAACACTCCTCCATTGCTGGTGGGAGAGCAAACATGTACAGCCACTATGGAAATCATTGTGGTGTGCTCCTCAGAACACAATCTACTTCAAGATCTAGCTAAAACTCTAGAACCTATGCCCAAAGGACTCATCATCCTACGACAAAGACACTTGCTCAACTATGATCATTTCTGCTCTATTCATAATTGCCAGAAACTGGAAAAAACCTAGATGATCCTCAACAGAAGAATAGATAAAGAAAATGTGGTCCACTTACAAAATGAAGTATTACTCAGCTATTAAAAACAATGACATCATGAAATTTGTAGGCAAATGGATCAAACTACAAAAAAAATCATCCTGACTGAGGTAACCTAGATTGTTGTGTGTTATTTTGATTGCATTTTGACAATTTTTTTTTAACCAGAAGGCAGAGCTAGCCACTAGCTGACCAAAATTAACCACTGAGGTTTTAGAGGACTGAGGAAGTAGAAGTGGGGCTAAAAGAGGGTTTCGGGCCTTTGGGGATTGAGGAACAGAAGATGGAGGTCACTGGTGGCTTTTCTGATGCGTCTATGATCATTCAGGTTATTACCCCGATATCTGACACCTGATTTTTATTGATAAAGAATAGTTAGATAAAGAGTTTGCTAGACCCAGTAAGACAAGCATAGAATGTATTCACTTTCTCAGTGGACATTGGCTGTTAAGTAGAGGAGAATCATGCTACTATACACAGACCCAGAGAGGCTATGTTTCAAGGACGGGTCAAGGGGGGATGTATGGATTTCCCTGGGAAGGTGAAATAGAATTGATTTTTCGTGGGTGAACTGGGAATGGGATAGGGATAGGAACAGGAGGAATTAGCTGAGGTAGGGGATGGAGGGAGAGAGTACTAGAACTAGAGAACTAATTGTCTCTACTCTCTAGTACTAGTAGGCAACTAGACAACAACTACAACTAGACTACTAGTACTAGAGAGTAGAGACAACTACAACTGTGGACACTGGGGGTGATGTGGAAGCCTAGTCCCGTGGAAACTCCCTGGAATCTTCAAATGACCCCAGTTAAGATTCTTAGTAATGAGAGATATGGAATCTGATCTGCCATCTTCTGTAACCAGGCAAGGCTACCAGCAGTGGGGCTGGGACATCAACCAGTAACAAAACCTTTAATCTACAATCTGTTCTACTTCCAAGACGTGTTGGGGTAAAGCTGGCATTGAACTTGTGGGAGTGGTCAGTCAATGACTGCTTCAACTTGAAGCCCATGCTATGAGAGGAAGCCCATGTATGATGCTGCCTGAATGGTCAGGAACCAGAGACTGGACAGCCCAGAGATCCAGGATAGAAGTAAATGCACCTGGAAAAAAATCTATTAAATAGTTACTAATGATATTCTGCTATATCCAAAGACCAGTGCCTAGCCAATTTGTCATAAGACAGGTGTCCAGCAACTGAAGAAAGCATATGCAGAGACACACAGCCAAATATTAGGCTGAGCCAGGGGAACCCTAAAGTAGAGGTTATAATGTTCTTGTGGGACTCCTTCCTGATAGTGGGAGTGGAGTTGTTTCTGACTCTTTTGCCTGCTCTTGGTACCCTTTTCCTCCTACTGAGTTGCCTCTTCAGTCCTGATATGAGGGTTTGTGCCTAGACATATTGTCACTTATTATGCCATGTTTAGTTAATATCCCTGGAAAGTTCTGTTCTCTTTTTTTTTCCCCAAGGGAAATGAAGGAACAGTGGATCTAGGGGGGTGGATGGAGATGATGATTGTGAGGAGTCAGGGGACAGGAAATTGTGGTCAAGATGTAATGTATCACATAAGGATAAAGAAAAATGCTAACCAATAAACGTGAACAAATTAAAAAAGAAGAAGAAGAAGAAGAAGAAGAAGAAGAAGAAGAAGAAGAAGAAGTAGAAGAAGAAGAGATTCCAAGAAGCTAGAGAAACTTGACAGATGAATAAATTTCTCAACACATATGACCTGCCAAAATTCAGTCAAGAAGATATAAATCAATAGACCCATTGTAATCAATAATGAACTCTTTTCACAAAGAAAACCCCAGGACTAGGTGATTCTTTGCTGAAATCCTTCAATCTACTATAGAACAGCTAACACCAACCCTTATCAAATCTCCATAGAAAAAGAAAGAAACACTACCACATTTACTCTTCGAAGCCAGTATTACCAAAAACCAAAACCAGGTAAAGACAAAACAACAACAACAAAAAAAGGAAAACTAAAGACCAAATTCATCAATTAACACAGAGCAAAAGTTCTCAATAAAATTTTGGTAAATTTAATTCAAGAGCACATTATAAAAATTGCTAATCATGGCCTGATTGTGGTTTTTTGTTTGTTTGTATTGTTTTGTTGGACTTTTATATGTTTGTTTGTGGTTGTTTCAAGACAGAGTTTCTCTGTGAAACCCTGGCTATCCTGGACTCACTTTGTAGACCAGACTGGCCTCAAACTTAGAGATCCACCTGCCTCTGCCTCCTGTGTGCTGAGATTAAAGATATGTCACCACTGCCCAGTTTGGCCCAGTTATGCAAGGCTGGTTCAGACTTTACATACACTGAATGAACAATGAATCACTGGAGAAATCAGAGTGCAAACTAAAAGTTCCTAGACCCAAATAAAAATGACAGCCCAACTTAGCAAATAGGATGGGATAATGCTGATGTGTTGTACAGGACAAAAACAGATTTGAGAACAGAAATCTCATGATCCTCTGGACTGATGGAGAAAAGCTTTTGATGAGCTTTAACATTGCTTCACAACAAAGGCCCTGAAGAAAACAGGAATAGAAGGACTCTATCCCATAATAAAAGTTGTATAAGATAGACTCCTAACAAACATTATTCTATAACTGGAAAAAATAAGAGCATTTAATCTAAAATCTGGAAATAAATGGAGACATAAAATGGAAACCAACAAGAGAGGAAGAAGTCAAATCGTTCCTCTTTGAAGGTTGCAAGATCCTAAAATTAAAAGATCCTGAAGAACGTACCAAAAACAAATATAATAATATTATATGATAAATACTTTCAACAAAGCAGTCAGAGAGAAATCCAGCTTGCAAAAATGAGAAGCTTCTCTGTATACCAATGCTGAACTTATGGAGAAAGAAATTGGGGGAAATATTCCACTCACAAAAGCTTCGAAAATAATACTTAGAAATAAATCTAACCAATGAGGTGAAAGAACTTCACAATGAAAATTCCGACATTGAGGGAAAAAAATTAAAGAAGACACTGAACATAAGTAAAATACTTCAAGATGTAGGCATGGGCGAGAACTTAATTAACAGATTGAAGAGCCCCGCTAATAACCTTTGAATGGCCAGTGGCCACGGTTAATAACCTTTGAATGGCCAGTGGCCACAGTTAATAACCTTTGAATGGCCAGTGGCCACAATGAATCTGTCATTATGAGATGGACACAAGGCTTTGAAGAACAGGGGTGAGATATTATGGTTTGCAGTGGTATATTTAAGTATATATTTTGATGGATAATTTCAATTGTTGGCTTGATCAGACTCAGAAACATATTAGGGAAGCTCCCCTTTAGGTGTGTCTGTGGGGGCATCTCCCCCTTCCAGAGAATCCACTGAGAGGCAAGGCATGCCATGCCCTTACTGAGTTAGTACCAGCCCCTGGCCTGGGGTCTTAGGTTGAATAAAAAGTGAAGAAAGAGACAGTATCGCTCATTTCCCGACCATAGACAAAATATGACCTCACATTTCCACCACCATGCCCTCCCAGTCATGCGGCTTTCTGTCCTCTTAAGCAGAAAGCCAATAGGAATCTGTCTTCATTATTGCTTAGGTCAATATTTTGTCACAGCAGCAAAATAAGTAACTAAAACAAAACCATTGGCTATGGAGGAAAGCAGATTAGAATCACAACACCTTGCTCAACAGTTAGGCTGGAGCTGCTGAGGGTCCACAGGGCAGAGTACCTAGACTCCACTGAGTAACAGAATGGACAAACAATTACTTGCAATGAAAGTGCCTGTCTCCCTCCCTCCCTCTTTCCCTCTCCCTCTTCTTGCTCCTTCTTTGTCTCTCTTTCTTCCTTGTGTTTGAGACCACGCCCATGGCCTCATTATGCTTGGCAAGTACTCTACCACAGAGCTACTCCCAGCCCCAGATTTCTGTCACCTCCTCTCAGAATAACAGAATATCACTTCTGTTATTATTAGTTTGATAAACCAACCGTAGTCTAATATGTTGGGGAGCAATCAGAGCTGTGAACCCAAGGTTTACTGGAGTTGTTGCCGTGAACACAGATGGTCCCCTCCAAGATATCAGATCCTAATTTCCTCAACCTTCAAATATTTCCATACATGACAAGGTCTTTGCACATGGGATTGACTGAAGGCACATTTCAGCATGGATGTCCCTAACTGCCATCACAAATGTCACCCTACCAACACTTCTGAAGCGCACTTTAGACACAGAATAAAAGGTGAAATGACACAGAGAGCAAAGCCCTTGAAGACAAAACTGAACCAGTAGACTCTAGGAAGCAACAGAAGCAGGAAGTCACAATACCAATGCACTACCTTTGAACATTCAATTGTATGTAATACTGTCAGCTCCCTGGTTTATGCCTAGTAATTCTGATTTCACTCAGAGTTCTGCCCTCCAGAACCATGAGTGAATGGGTTCCAGGTATTTAAGTCTCTTGGCTTGGGGTATTTTATATAGCGGCTGTAGGCAACTAAGCTAAGACCCCAGAGGCTGGTTATATCCCCTCCTAAGAGACAGGAAGTAGCTACTGTGCAATTTCATTTTCATCTCCGAGTAGTGGTCTGACTTTGTCACAATCCAACACTCTAGCTTGCATATGTTTTTCAGCTTTTAAAGGTAAAAGCTGCTTGTCAAACATGAAATGAATACTCTAAGCGCCAAGCCAGAACTAGAACAGCCAGCTGAATATATTTCGCTTGGCCTACACTACTCACTGATGTAGAGAAAAACATACTAGGCCTAAGCTCCTGAGTGACAGGACACAATCCATTCTCCTTTCCTTAATAGTGGCATGTCATGGGCCATTGGTGCTTGATATATGCCAAAGAGCTGGCCAGGAATCAATCCAAGATGAGCAGTGTTCCGATCATCTCGGATCCAGGTAGCATCATCTGGGGTTATTTTCTCTAACGCTAGCTGTAGTTTTTCATCTGAAGCACTTTTGTACACTTGGGTTTTTCTGTAATACTTCACCAGAGCAAAACTGGAACAACTTAGCTGGGGAAACCCTCCCCTGCCAGAGCAGGGCTGTAATGTTTGCTTCGGGGAAACCTTTCCCTGGAGCAGGGTCATAGGCTGCTAAGCCTGCAGTGACTTTGCACTATTCCTTGGCTCCCGACTGCCAGGATCTTTCCATCCGAGCTGTAATGCTTGCATGCCTGCTTGCCACCCTAGTCCTCCTCCTTCCCAGCTCCAGTTCACCCATAAAATCTATCCTTTTTGAAAAGTCAGCTCTAGCCATCATAACAAAATGCTACAGAGCAGGAAACATTTAAACACAGCAGGCGTTGATTTCCCTTTCTGTAGTCCAGCACTCCCAAAAGTAAGGTGCTGTCGGGGCTGGCTGATGCTGGGTGCTCTCTCCTTGATCTTCACTGGGCACGTGTTTCTGTGAGCACATGTCCAGCCTCTTCTATGAGAACATCAGTCCTGATGGTTGACAGTCTTATATTGTCTCTTCACTCCTTTCTAGAACTTCACCCGGTGAGTGTTTAGGGGTGCTCAAAGTTTATCCATAACACAGCATAGCCTGGCGTATGACGCAATGCAATATTCTGAAAATGGCGCTTATGGTCTGTTCGCCACTCTAGAGGCGCTGGGACCTGGGAGAACGAAGCTGATAAATGAGGGGGCTTCAGTCTCACGCCAAAGCCAACTTTGAGCATCGGGCAGTTTACACGCTGAGGATTAAGGATCGCACAAGTAATCACAAGCCACACCTAGCAAAAGGATAGACAAATAACAACAGCTGAAGGAATCTTATGCCTATCTGCTGCACCCGGGAGGAGCACAAGAACACAGTCCAAGACAAGTCTGGATTCTGAAGATACTGGGGTCACAAGACTCTTTTTTCCTTGGCGTTTTCTCCCAAGCACTCAGAAATGTCCTCATAGGAATCTCTTGGACTGTGTTCTGATGATGGTCTAAGAGACTGGAATTGTGCTGGACCACACAGCCGGTGTTGTTTATAATATACCTTGAAGTCACTGCAGACTTAACTGCTCTCCTACTGTGTATTCAGTCTGTTGAACTGGCTGTGGTGGTTTGAACGCAAATGGCCCCCATAGAGGCTCACATATTTGAAGGTTTGGTCCCCAGATAGTGGACCTGTTTAGGATGGTTAGGAAGAACAATCATGATGGAAGAGGTATGTGGTTGGGGAGTGGGGTGGCATTATGGTTTCCAAAGCCCCCTATAGGCCCCATCTCTACCTCTGCCTTAGGTTTATGGACCAGGCATCAGCTCTTAGCTACACTACAGCACATGTCTTCCTGCCTGATGTCACCATCTTCCCCATCATGATGGCCTCAGACTCTCTAAAACTGTAAGCAAGACCCCAAGTCAATGCCTCCTTGTATAAACTGCCTTGGTCATGGTGTCTCTTCTCAACAATAGAATAGTAACAAAGGCACCTGCCTTTAAGAAAACAATCTAAAAATCAAACCTGACTTGCACTGAGAGTCCCACATAATCAGCTTTTACAACCTAAGCTAAAACAGAGCTGTAATCCTAAATCATGTCTATTTCCATGTCTCTGACCCAGAGTAATGCATATGGTTTATAATTATAATCTTGAAACAGCAAAAATAGGCCAAAAAATGTTCTTACAAATGAATATCCACCATTAATATTAAATGCAACATATGGAAGTTGCTTGATAAACAATGATGTTTATAATGCTGTTTGTTATCTGGGTCAGTAGCACTCAGGGATTTAATCCCTTGTAAAATTGTGTTAAAGATTTCTGTAAAGTGTCCCTCATAGCTTCCTCGTGTGAGGCTTTCTTTACCATTCAATAAAGACCGAGAAAAGCCTTTGTTAGGAAGAGACACATGAAGGTAGACACAGGCACATACAGACAGACATGCAGTAACAACATTTAGCACATTTATGATGTAAAAATGAAAGCGAAACTTACAAAAGAAGGAAAATAAAAGACCCCTGCGGGAGGATAGTGTCCTCCCAAAAGAAGCATATACTGGAAACCTAATCCTGGGGTGGGCGAGGGGGTAGCAAAAAGAGGCCACTAGGCCTGAGGTTGTTGATCAATGCTACTCTTCAGGTAATAGATTAAAGTGGATCTCTCTCCTCTCCTTTTCTCTTCTCTCCTTTACTCTCCTCTCCTCTCCTCTCCTCTCCCTTTCTATCCCCTCTTCCCTTCCCTCTCATCTCCTGAATTCACTCCTACTTTGCCATTCTACCAAGACTTTCACCATGTAAGAAAAACCTCACCATGCATGCGCCCTCAAACTGTAGGATATCTAAGCCTCTAAAAACCAAGAGCTAAGGAATTTCTGTTCTTTATAAACTTCCCAGCCTCAGGTATTCGGAGAGCGCAGCATAAATTGAGCTAAGAGAGAGCAGAAATACCATGGTGCTAATATCTAACTAATGGTGACTGCTTGCTAGGCTCTTACCTGCTAGGGAGGGACTGAACGGTCTCTCTAACCTTCATATGAAAGCGCTAGATCATCAGAGCTCTGGTCTCGGAACCTAAACGTCTTCCAGAACCATCACTGTGGGGCTAGGGGTTAACTGAATCTGGAGAGGCCGTAAATATTCAGACTACAGTCAAGTACTTAAATTCTACTTTACAACTTGAATGAATTAACAAAAAGAAAAGCGTGACAGAATATTCACTTCCAAAGACGCAGGGCAAATGGCACAGACACCAAACTGTGTACTTCAAAATGGTTCATTGGTGCATTTTATGGTATGGACTTTTCTGCCATTAGATAGATGATAGAGATAGATGATAGATAGATAGATAGATAGATAGATAGATAGACAGAATGACAGATGATAGATCACTTTCTACACTCATGTACAAAGGCATAGAGAGATCATGAGGTAAGAAATAATCTCCATCTGAAGTCACTTAGTTCTTCCTTCTAACATTTTGTCACTACGTACTACAAAACCTAGAAAGGAACTATGTATGTCCCTCTTCTCAAGAGTGACAATATGCGCAGGCTACAACAGCAAACCAAAATTTTTCATCCACTTCACTCTGGATTAAAATTAACCAAATGTATCCACAATTCAAATACGAAGTTTATCTTTTAGGCTCTCCTTAGCAGAGGGATGCGATCCTTTCTCTGACAGTCGAGATCTGAGGAATGATCTTTGTTGTAAAGCCAAGCACTATCCTATGTCAGTGTGTTGCCAACACTGTTTTGATTTGCTTTGATGACCAGGGCTCAGCCCTCACTAGACGTGAAAAGGCTGCAGACTCCGCAGATGAATGTGTCATTACAGCTTTTCACCACCAGAAGGAGCTCCGAACCGCACTGCAGGGACCGATTAGCCTGCTGGCAGAGCAGAGAAAATATACTGCCTACAGCTGGAAAGTTTAAACCGCATTAAAACTTAATGAAGAATTACAGAGCGGCTGAGGGAATTCTAACACTAAAAACTCTCCCAACGACAAAACACAACACAAATGCCTGAGGCATTCTGTCAGTGCTGTGTTTTTGTTTTTGTTTTGAAGAGAAAAAAAAATACACAAGAAATATTGATCCAATTAGAGAAGCTAAACAAGCCCTGGGGTTTTAAATAGAAAGAATTGACACGGAGTTTCTCAACCCTTCCATCTGCCAGAGTTCTCCTTCTGTTGGCACACTCCTCCTTGCAGCCTTCTGATCCACCTCAGATACCTCAAGCTCTTAAGATTTGCCTCCCACGTTAAGGACTCTAATTTTCTCCTAAGATTCCCGATGCTTGTAATTAGAGCTTCCTTTCTCCTCGAGTGGGTAATGCCTATTATCAGCAAGATTTAGCTTCAGATGGCGTAATCCTTTAATAGACATCGTGATCTAACAGGAAGGGAAAGCACCGAGGACTAAAATGATAATGATTTCCGATTACAGGCAGGAGGCCAGGTGTGTGAAGTGCAGTTTCTAGCCAACAGAATATTGTGCTGGGGACTCTGTCAGCACCGTGGGTACCGCGAAATGATGATACAAATAACAAAATAACAGCCAGAAACGTAAAAATAATAGTAAACTCTGCCCTCGGACTGTTCCAGCCATAACAAAGCGCCACAAACGCAGCGATTCAGACTACAGAAACTTATTTTCACAGAGTCCCTGAGGATGGACCCTGAGATCAAGTCCTTAGCAGGGTTATTTCTTCCAAGAGTTGGCCTTGAACTATAAATAGCCGTGTTCCTCCATGTCTTCACATGGTCTTTCCTCCGTGTGTGTGTTCTCATCATTCTATCCTAGAAGCACACAGGTTACAGGCTTAGGGCGTAACTAAATGGCCTCATTTTACTAATCAATTCCCAAGAGGCCCATCTTGGAACACAGTCACATTTTGTGATGCTGAGAGTTGGAGCTTCCAAATGTGCATTTTCTGGGGACACAACCCAGTCCCTTACAGCCCCCTTTCCAGTATTACATGGCAGTGCTGAGGTGTCCAGGAGGCAGATGGGAAAGGCTGAGGGGTGGGGCTGGGTGAGCATCACAAGGCCAGGCTGCTCACTGAATAAAGAGAATGCTACAGAAGGGAGAAAAAAGAGCCAGCAACTATAAAAAAATAAAACTAAAAGCAAGCAGCATTTCCTGATAATGAAAGAGATTAAAAATAAAATTAAGTGTCAGAAAAGATATAAAATAAGTTACTTTCTCATAAAACAACACGGTAGAAAGTCAAATAGTGTTAAATGTAGAGAAGGGGAAAGGAGCACAGGGGAGACAGGGAAATAAAGAAAAGACACCTGGCAAGGTAAAAAAAAAAAACATATTTCCCAATAATGAAAAATGTAAAAAATAGTCAGATGAATGTATGAAGACCAAGAACAGCTGATTTAAATATAATGAAGTAAAAATACTGCTGAAAGCACAGAACGGGAAAGAGCGACCTCAAGGGGAAAGATGAGGTGTTGGAGGGCTTATTGCTGGGTCCTTGAAGGCTGAAAACCGCTGGTTATACGCCCAGAGCTGGAGGAGGGCGAGTTGAACATATGAACCTTGTCTTCCCATTGTTTATGTTGTTGTTGAGTCCGTCTGTGTTGAACTAGCGATGTCTGCCAGAGCTGGCTTCACTTTGGTAGTTTTCTTTCTTTGTGTATTAGGGACATAATAGCAACACATCTGCTGGCCACGCTTATCTTTGCTGTCTGTGTGCGGGGCAGGCCCTATCTCTCTTCCCAGACTCCCCCAGATCACGCTCCACGGATGGCTAGAGTTTTACCTAGGGTGCGTTGAGGGTCTAAGAAGCAGCCACAGAGCTGGGGTAGTCCTTTCGAACATTCGGGCGTGCTAATCACCCGGCTAGACTTGCCAGTGCTGCCCTGGACGTTCCGGAGTTGCCAGGAGCTACCACAGGGGGCGATGCACGCACATGGATGACCCCAGAGACTGAACCATTACATCTGCAGGTCTCAGCCTCAGAACTGTTACTGCATCTCAGCGGATAAAAGCAGGGCTGTCTTTATTCACTTCCTAACCTGAGCCAGCCTTTGCCACCTACACTTTTTACTGAGGCACCTCCACTCCCCCTCCACAGCTGCCTGGCTGGGTCTTCCCTCACATGGGGCTCCAGCTGGCCACATTGAGTCTCCCCATCCCAAGCCTGTTTCCTGATCTCAGTTCCCTGAAGCAGCTCAGCTTTTAGCAAGAGACCCTCTCAAGTTTATGCTCCTCGCTGCCCTGAGTCGTGAAGTATGGTGATCTACCCTACAGGAATCTTTTTTTTTTGGGGGGGGGGGGGTTCGAGACAGGGTTTCTCTGTGGTTTTGGAGCCTGTCCTGGAACTAGCTCTTGTAGACCAGGCTGGTCTCGAACTCACAGAGATCCTCCTGCCTCTGCCTCCCGAGTGCTGGGATTAAAGGCGTGCGCCACCACCGCCCGGCCCCTACAGGAATCTTAATCTCTCATCATAGACTGCCTACAGCTCCACCGAGCTGAGCCCATGGGGGTTGTTCAGAGTGTAGGGACACAAAGCTTTCCGTCAGCCTACGTCCAGGAAGTGGCCACTGCCTTGTTCTCTGGGGCCTGAAGTTCTGCTTCCTTCTCTTGTGGTCTCTACTGGTTCTTGACCCTCTCACTTCAGATGTGGGTTCACAGGCTCCTCCCCTTTTTTCTTTGAGGAATACAGCATATTCTTATTGTCTTTTCCCCTCACCAGGGCATGCAGAGACAGCCTCGACTCCACCATCTTTTTTAAAGGAGTACATTTACTCAGGAAATGATACAGTTTAGAATTCTAACCTTCGGTTTTTTTTTTTTTTTTTTTTGCCCTTTTCTCGGTGTTTTCAGATTTCTGGGAAGTTACTCTATTCCTGTAGGAATATTCAATGAAAAACATGATGCAAAATTCAGGCCTTGATGAGCTTCCAGGCCCTCATGGAATCAATCATATATAGACCCTGCCCATTTAAGGACTTATTTTGCATTGAAAATGTGTTGTACCTTGAGAGATCATCAAAAGACACACTTGACACATACTATATATGTAAACTCACTAGTATGCATTTGATTTTCATTACATTTTCTTGCTCTCCTTTCTCACTGTCACACCTACACACATAATTAGTTACCGATGCACAGGTGGAAACTATAGGCCAGAATCTATCTGCATTTCAAGGAGAAAATGCAGGTTTTTCTGAAGATTAGGTGACCTCACTCGTATATTCTACGTCCCTTCATTTTCTTATGCATTTTGTGATTTCATTTTTCCTTAGAGAAAATTATTAATCATAATATTCCATTTCACATATGTTTCAGATTTTCATTATCCATTCATCTTTTTGATGGACTGCTAGGTTAATTCCATTTCCTTGCTACAGTGAATAGGGCAGCAATAATCATGAGAGTTCACATAGCTCTATCATAAGACATGGAATTATAGTAGTCTCGGTTCCCCCAAAATTAAAAAAAAAAGATAACTGATAAAATCAATAGATACTAAAAGGGGATTTATTAGACTGGATTACAAGATGTGATCCAGGTAATCCAACAATCGCTATTCACAGTTAAAAGACTAAGAATCCAGCAACTGTTCAGTCTACACGACTGTGGGTACAGCAGAACTGGGGGACTCCCAAAGAGCTGCTAATTTTCAGTCTACTTTGGAATCCCAACGAAGTTATCTTTAATACAAATCTCAGCAACAGGACAGAAGAATTTGCCAGGCAGAGTGGGAACAAACAGGCAAACAGCAAAGCTTTGGTCTGTGTCCTTTTATCTGGGATGCCACCAGTTGATTCCAGATGGAGTCAAGTGGACAACCAAGGCCGGCCCTCATAGCAGCTGTCTGGGTACCCCATGCCCAAGAGTGAATTAGCCGTCATCTTCACTAGAGCATCAAAAACATCAGCATTCACAAACAGTGACTTGGCAGAAATCACCCCTTATCCACGGTTTCACGTTCTAAGTGCCTCTGTAAATCTCAAATGGTACAATTAACTACATCAAGGAATCTCATTCATGTAACATATATCACACTGCTGTGCTTGCCCTAATAATATGTATAGTTGTTAAATGCTTAGTACACTTGATTTATAAATTAAGCTTTGCCACAGGTATAGTTATTAGGGAAAACGATATCATTTATAGTGTCCAGTACTATCCATGACATTATCCCAGTGTCCACTGAGCATCTTGGAATGCATCACCTGTAAGAGGCCCTCAGAGTTGGTTCAGTGATGTGGGATTCCCCTCTGTATGCTGTGAATATCATTGGTTAATAAAGGAACTGCTTTGGGCCTATAGCAGAACTATAGGGGAACAGAGCTAGGCAGGGGGCAGGGGGACTAAACTGAATACTGGGAGAATGGAGGCAACATCAGAGAGAAGCGATGAAGCCCCGCTGGGGCCAGATGGAACTTTATTTGGTAAGCCACAGCCACGTGGCTTTACACAGATTACTAGAAATGGGTTAAATTAAGATGTAAGAGTTAGCCAATTAGACGCTAGAGCTAATGGGCCAAGCAGTGATTTAAATAGTAGTTTCTGCGTGATTATTTCGGAAGTCTGGGAGGCCAGGAAACAAACAAGCAGCCTCCTTACTACAGTAAAGGACTTACTCAAACAAGTTCTCAGCACAAAAGAGATTTATTATCCCAGAGGGACAAACAGAGCGAGGCTGTCTTTGGCTGGGGCACAGACAGATATCAGCCGTCTCTACTGAAGTGGGTTTTTCAGAAGGAAAAAAAGGGAAGTCTGTGCTAGGGTGAGTTGGGAAGTCCTGATTGAACGGGGTTAGCCAGTATAGCCAAACAATGAATTCTGATTGTTGGACTCCAATGTTTGGGGGCTGGACCTGGGAATTTTAGTCAGGCATAACGAAGTGACCCAATTAGGGAATAGACCTCATTGGCTAGTTGTAGGAATGTAATCTGACTGTTTAGCAAAGGAGAGGGAAAAGTGTGGGCAAGACCGGCTGGTGCCATGTTTGCCATGCTCAGGCCTGTTAGAGAGTCCTTCAGATCGACAAACCCTTAGAAGGCCCAGCCTAATGGAAGAGAGTGAGCTAGCTCCTTCTCTCGCCGTCTGTCTCATGGCTGTTCTGAGGTGACCATCTGCTCTATTGCTCACCCCCGTCGCAGTGTACTGACAGAGGCCCAACGCTATGAGAACCAGAGATCACGAGCTGAAATTTCTGAAACTTCACATGCACTCACACACGCGCATACACGCACACACACACACATACACACACTAATTTCGTCTTACTTAAGTAGCTTATTTCTGGGTTTCCTGTTGTTGCTGTTGTTTTGTTATTCTTGTTTTTGTTTCTTTTCTCTGCAGTAATGGAAAATCAGCACAGCGGTCAGTTGATGTAAAAGAAAAAAAGGAACTGTTTTCCTAGGCCATCACCCACACAGTTTAATTTCCCACAGCTGTAAGCTTGAACAAGAAAGCCATTTGTCCCCTTTCCATCAAAACAAAACAAAACAAACAAACAAAAATAAAAAACAGCAAAATCCCTTTACAAAGAGAATAGCAAGGACAAAATTGTTGGTGGCATTAGCCACAAAAGTTTTATTCTTGGCTAGGCAGTGGTGGCACACGCCTTTAATCCCAGCACTCGGGAGGCAGAGGCAGGCGGATCTCTGTGAGTTCGAGACGAGCCTGGTCTACAAGAGCTAGTTCCAGGACAGGAACCAAAGAGCTACAGAGAAACCCTGTCTTGAAAAAAAAAAAATCCAAAAAAATTTTATTCTTTCTGGCATTAGCAGGTATCATGTAAGTTATGGACAGGACACATACTCCACGTGACGATGATTTTCTTAAGCTTTAAATCTTAAAAGTTCCAGATGAACTAGGAGCTAGCAGGACCCAAATAAGTATGCACCGCTATTCTGTATCGGTCAGTGGGTGACCATTAAAAACCATCCTAGAAGCAAAATGAAGCCAATTATGCAGTTCTCAGTGGCTCAAGCTTAGCTCTACCAAAGTGTAAAATTAAGAACCTGAGACGGGGGGAAAAGCCAAGTGCTGGTGGCACACGTCTTTAATTCCAGAGGCAGAGGCAGGCGAATCTCTGAGTTCAACGCCAACCTGGTCTACATAGTAAGTTCTAGGACAATGAGGGCTAGACAGAAAAATCCTGTCTCCAAAAACCCAAGAACTAAACTAAACTAAAAAAAAAAAAAAAGACACCCTGGCTCTTGAGACTCACATGAGTTAGCATTCTCTGCAGCTAGCCTAAGGAATGAGACAAAGACTTTTGTCTTGAACCACTCAACAGGTTTCTGCTGCATGCCTACTCTGGTCTTGAAGCCAGTAGTGACAAAATCCACACTGCTGTGAGCCTCCAGCATACTGGAGATGGGCAAGCAGATCCCACACCCTCAGCAGCTCAGGGCTCTCTCTCTCCTGGCTGCCACTCTCCTTCCTTTCCCTCACTTCCACTCCAGGTAGCTCAGAGGCTTCTACTGCTAGTGCTCCTTGCCTACTCTAAAGAGAATTGCTCTCTCCTCTCACCAGATTACATATCACCCGGCCCGTGTTCACTCTCTTTTTCAGGGCCAGCTACATTCACTCAAGTGCCCAAGGGACATTCATTCTGTGTCTCCTTTCTTCCCAGTCCTTGGGGCTATCAGATGGTGTGTGTGTGGTGTGGTGTGGTGTGTGTGTGTGTGTGTGTGTGTGTGTGTATGTGTGTGTGTGTGTACGCGCACACGCACACGCTATTTTCTCTCTAAATTCTTTGATGATGCATTGTTTCATTATCTTGTGTTTCCAAAGCCCGGCAGGGATCTGCACAGTTTGTGGCACAGAGTTCCATCGTTTGTCCAGCAGAGGGCAAAAGCTGACTCACTCAGCCCCATTCATGTGCCTCACCACCAAGGCACATGCCCGAGCTGCTCACGGATGCTGGGGAACAAGAAGGAAATCCAGTTACACAACACGACATACAGTTAGAAAAACAAAGAGTATTTTACAGTCTTCTCAGCTAACTAGATGTTTTTCAGTCACGTTGGCGCTCAATTACTGGTAGCCTCCGAAAGAGCAGTTGCAGGGGGGAAATCCAAACTGTAAAGTTTCCTTCCTCTTTACAGCAAAATCCACTAGCCAATTTCATGAATGCTTTTTTGTGTTTTGTGTCTTTTTTTTTTTCTTTTGGTTTTTTGTGACATGGTTTCTCCATATAGCCCTGGCTGTCCTCAAACTAACTCTGTAGGCCAGTCTGGCCTCAAATTCAGAGATCTGCCTGCCTCTGCCTCCCAAGTACTGGGATTAAAGGCATGTGTCACCACCATCCAGCTCATTCATGATTGTACAACTGCTAATTGTTAACAAGTTTGATTAGAACAATGTCAGAAATAACACTTGTTTAAATTCCTATTCGTTTCCCCACCGTTCTTTCAAATGGGACCATTGATAAGCACGTGGTAGCATAGGTAGTATTTTTCTGTTTTAAATTTTTCTTTAAATTTGTATGCATACACATATGTGTGCGCAGTGGATGTCTGAGTGGATGTGTGTGCAATCAGAGAGTGCTTAAGGAAGAATTTCCTACTAATTATTCTATGTGTTGAATCCTGCTGTGGTTGGTACCTTTGAACCAGATCGTTTTTCCAGACAAATCATTCTCCTTTGCCCTATTCCTCTTTCTATGCAAAAATAGTCTGCTGTTATAACACTGATAGACATGGACTGGAGAGAGAGCTCAGGGGTTAAGAGCACTAGCTGCTCATCCCAAGGACCCAGGTTCAGTTCTCAGCACCCACATAGAGGCACACAACCAGCCGTAACTCCAATTCCAGGGGATCCAGCGCCCTCTTCTGGCTACCCTAGGTACTGCATGCACATGGTGCACAGACATGCAAGCAGGCAAAACACTCATACACGTAATAAAATAGTGAATAATTTTCAACAAAAAAAGATATATGTTCACTGTTTTTAAAAAGTTATAAAATAGCCCAATGAAATCAACACAAAACAGAAGACCCTCCCACATCAGGTTACAGTGGGAACTTTGAAACTATATGGGGAGAGCTTCCTCCCTCTTTATATTGTATCAAGACTCTGCTCGGCTTTCTCTTCCAGTGCACAGAGGCTGCTTTCATCTCTTGGTTTCAGGGCTTCCTCCCTCTGCCATCAGAAGCAACTCAGGTGGCACACATCACAACACTACCATCTTGGGGTTTCTCTTGATAAGCATGCCACCCTCTGACCACAGCCAGGAGAGGACCCAGCTCGTATGGTTTGAATACTAAGTGCTTCCCACCAGCCCATGAGTTGAACACTTATTCCCCAGTTTGTGCTATTTGTGATGTTCTAGCGACTTTAAGAGGGAAAGCCTACCCTGAGGTATTATCCTATATGATGTGTTGCTCCTCCTCTCCTCTCTCAGTCTCTTGTGCTTTCTCCTTCCTGTCCACTGTGCAGCAAACAGCCCTTGCCATATGCTCTTGCCGCCATATGCTCTTCCTGACCACAGGCCAATGATATGATGCCAAATAATTATGGACAAAATCTCCTCAAAGTGTGAGTTAAAATAATTCTTTCCTCTTTTAGGTTGTTCTCATAAGTATTCTGTTTACAGCTATAAAAACATAACTAATTTACAGAAATATCTTGGGTTGATTTCCCCATATTAAACTCCTCAATTTAAACACATCTTATAAATTTTCCTTGTCTACATAAAGCAGATATTCACAGGCTATGAAAATTCAGACTTTGACATTGGAGGAGCTATTATTCTGCCTTCTTTTTTTGTTTGTTTGTTTGGTTGGTTGGTTTTGGTTTTTTTTTTTAAAGATTTATTTATTTTGTATACAGTTTTCCGTCTATATACCTGCAGGCCAGAAGAGGGCACCAGGTCTCATTATAGATGGCTGTGAGCCATCATGTGGTTGCCGGGAATTGAACTTAGGACCTTTAGAAGAGCAGCCAGTGCTCTTAACTGCTGAGCCATCTCTCCAGCCCTATTATTCTGCCTTCTATAATTACTGGCAGACGCCAAAGACAGCTTCACTGTGCTCGAAAGCAATTCAAGAAGTCATATACTACACTGGATAGTCTTCACTGCTACTTATCCATGAACCAGTGATAACTGGATTTATACACCTATTTCTGTCCTAGAGATGAATTAGGCCTTTGTTCAGACCCTTGACGTATCCAGGGTACAGGCAGTACATCATTTATCTTCATGTTGTGCCTACTCTTGGTCAATTACTTTAAAATAAATGAATATTTTGAATATGTACCCTCATTTTTTTAAAAAAAAATCTAGTTTAATCTGCAACTAACATGCCCCAAACACTAGGCAGAATATTATCTCTTATCCATGCAACAACAAGAAAGGCTGTTTCAGGATAGCTCTCTAAATGGATCTCAGAAACCTATGAAAAGGCTTTGCTTCTTTGCCCTCATTTATTTAGATGTGGTCAAACACATAAGAAAACTGCCCATATTAACCACTTTAAATATATCAATTTCAATTCATGCTTTAACATAATACAATCACTACCATCATCCATCTCTAGACATCCATTCATCTAGTAAATTGAAAACTCCACACCCACTAAGCAGTGGGCTTATTCTTCTCATACCCCCTCCCCTTCCTCTGGCCTTTGCGGTTTCCAGTATAACTTCTGAACTATCCTTTTGATTACTCGCCATAGTATGTGTAAATCAAATCATAAACTGTCTTTCTGTGTCTGGCTTCTTTCATTTTGTATAATGCCCATCATTCTTTAAAATGTGGTGGAAACCCATGTGATAGCATTACAAAGCTTGTATTATGATTACATAGCTATGCAGTTATTACCATATAACTCTAGAACAATTAATACTAAACAAGAAACATGAGGAAATTTGTAATGCTATATTCGTAAATTATTTCTGGATATGACATGAAAAGCAAAGACAGAAAAGACATATATGTTGGACCTCATGGATATTAAAAATGTTTTGCATCAAAAAATGCAGAAGAATGAAAAAGAATCCCACAGACTATAAAAAATATCTTGTAGGGAAAGGGGTAGAAATGGAATTGATAGACTAAACCACAAAAATGTGGACCCTTCTGAGTGTCAGGGTACAGACCAGAAAGACACCTAACACACACATGCAACCCAACTGTACAAGGTTAAGTGAGGTTAGCCAACCTCAAAATATCAGTGTATAGCATACTCTGAAACTTGAACAAAGTAAAATAAATAATAGGGATAGACTAATGGAATTGGGGGTCTCTTTTTTTCAAGTCACATTCACTAATGAGGTCATGAGACATACATCGAGTAGACATACAATTGCTAGGAATCAAAGGTAAAATGACTGCTGTCCGTAAATATCTCCTACTGGAATAAGGTGAACAAGCAGATAAGCAAATAACTGCATTATATTATGTTCCAAACGCAGGCTGACAATAGGAAACCATAAGATCATTGGAGATTTGAACTCTATTCTGCTTTACTCAGGGTGAGAGTATTGGGAAAACGGTGATTGGTGATGGCTGAAGTAGAAGAGGGATTTGATTTGAGTTGAAAATGACAGATTGTGGGAAAGAGGGATCATTAAATCCACAGCATCTTTACAAAACCTTGAGTTCATAAATGAACAGACACAGAGCGTCTGGTGTAGTTCACACCTCCAGCAGATCATCCCTTTTGGCCTTGGGAATCCGGTCAGAGAGGCAGAGATAAGCTGTAGCCAAAAGCCACAGAGCCATACAGTCAAGTCCAAAACTACACTTCCTGCTGCCAGCTCTCTTTCTATTGACATCTGCCATCATTAGAGTCCAAGCTTCTGATTTGCACAGTCGGATCCCATCCTCATAGCTCCTTTCCCTTGCAAATCTCTACTCCTCTTTCCTCATAATGCTGCATTCTCATGCCTCAAGCACATGAGGAATAAGAGATAGCTGTCTTCCTGGCTTCATTTTGCTGTTCCTAAAACATTGCTCTTGCTTCATTCTTTAGACACTGATGAGGGAAGTCCTTCGGTATGTGTGTTGTTAATGAATAAAGAAGCTGCCTTGGCCTGTGATAGGGCAGAGTAGAGCTAAGGGGTGTGGCTAAACTGAATGCCAGGAGAAAGAAAGCAGAGTCAGGGAGAGGCTATGTAGCTGTGACCAGAGACAGGCGTACCCATAAACCATGAGCCTTGTGGTAAAATACAAAATAAAAAGGAATGCATTTGTGTCCCACATTCCAAGTGGGTGAAAATCTAAAAAAAAAAAAAAAAAGTAATCTTACAGTGAAAGGAAGCAGATTAGTTGTTTCTGAAGACCCGGAATGATGGGGAGTCCTCCTGTGGTGGTTATGAGACTGCATACATTTATCAAAACCCATCCAGCTTACAATCAAAATTGGTAAACTTCATCAAATGCAAATTATGTCTCAATAAACCCAATAAAAATGGATTTTTCAGGCACTGGGGAGATGGCTCAACAGAAAAGCAATGGTGGCTCTTGAAGAGAACAAGAGTTCAGTTTCCCAGCACTCACAACGTTCTAAAACTCCAGCCCCAGAGGATCCAATACCCTCTTCTGGTTCTGTGGGTACCAGTCATCTGCAGATAAAACATCCATACACTCAACAAAATTTTAAAAATAGATTTGCAAATGCAAAACTATCCTAAATGGCTACTAAAAGAAACTCAAGGAAAAGAAAAGCTAAGACTGATACCACAGATTAGAGCCCGCACTGTGTCTCCTTTCTTTCTTTGGGGCCACTGCTTCAAGATGTTTGAAATGAGAATTGTGAGACAGGACTGTTGAGGACAGATGCGTACCCACAGGTCATGTTAGCTTCTCTTGCGTGCACAGACAAAGGGAGAGCATTGTCCCTCCAGGAGGCACCTGAGTGTTCTACTCCAACCAATAAATTCTGCTCCTCCTCACTTTCGGCAAACAGTAAAAAAAATAGACCTTGAAGGGTCAGGCAGTCGTGGATCAAATAACGTCCCTGCCATTTACTGAATAGAACTGTGCCTGTTACTAAATTAAAGCCTGAGTTAGCATCTTCTGATGACTGGAAATAACACAACGATCTCAGAAAGCGACCTTAAGCATTTGCCAAGGAGCCACGAGGTTGCTAAGGAGCAGCAGGAGCCAGTGATAGGTTGGCCGGTGAGGCTGTGAGTTTAATTTAAAGAGTCTGTGGCCGCAGGCCGACCAGGCACCAAGAGCTTTCCCCACCAAGTCAGTTTCTCCTGCCCCTCGGTGTATTGGCTTCCTGTGACAAAAAGCCTGTCCAAAGCGAGTTAAGGAGAGGAGGCTCTATTTGGTCGCATAGTTCATCACTCCCTAGTGCTGGGATCAAAGGTGTGAGCTACCACCACCTGGATTTGTTTCAGCATTGATCTTGTGTAGCCCAGGGTGGCCTCGAACTCACAGAGATCCATCTGCCTCTGCATCTCACGTGCTGGGATTAAAGGTGTGTGCCACCACTGCCCGGCCTCTATGGTTAACTAGCGGCTGGCTCTGCACTCTGATCCCCCAGCAAGCTTTATTTGTTACATAGCTCAAAGTACCATCACACTTACCACACAGAAATAATAATAACCTAGGAAACCTAAAGCAACTAGATAGATCTGGTAAGTCAAACAGAAAACTTTTTATCACCGAGAAGTTTTCAACAGATTTACACTGCATTCAGAGGGTTAGTCCTTGAAGTGAATGATTATTTCCTGGTAGTTCCTCAGAACCACCTCTGTTGAACTCATGATTGATTGATTTATTATTATTGCTGTTACAACTAGATCTTACATGTACCCCAAAAGCCACATATTGAATGTTTAGCCCCCAGAATGTAGACAGTGCCAGTGGTTGTTGGGGGAGGGAGGCACGTTTTCTTTAGCTGTGTAGCCACTGATTAAGTTCTCCATGCTCCTGTAAGTAACCATAACTAAACCCAATGGGTCACAGAAAAGAAAAAAAAGGAGGAAGAAGAGGAGGAACTGATGTGGAATTCCTCTCTGTATGCTATGAATATGTTTTATTACCATTGGTTATTAAGGAAGCTGTTTAGGCCAATGGATTAGTAAAGTCAAGTGGGAAATCTGAAAGGGGATATAGAGAGAAAGTAGGTGGAGTCAAGTAGACACCATGTAGCTGCCAGAGGAGAAATATGCCAGACGCCAGCCAGAACCTTACCGGTAGGCCACACTCTCATAATGATTCACAGATTAATAGAATAGTGTTAATTTAGGATTTAAGAGTTAGCCAGAAATATGCCTAAGCTATTGGCCAAGCAGTGTTGTAATTAATATAGTTTCTGTGTGATTATTTGGGTCATTCCAGAGAAAATCTACATTGAGTCTTCGGGTTTACATTGCAAGGGCTGAGCTACCTAGCTGATGCTAAATGTCTGTATTTGGGAAAATGCACCATATACCTTAAAAACATTCATTCATCCATCCGTTCATTTTAATTTTATTTTATAGATGTTTAGCTTTCATGTATGTCTGTGCACCACGTGTGTGCCTGGTGCTGGTAGAAACTAGAAGAGGGTATTACATCCCTGAAACTGGAGTTACAGACAGTTATGAGCTGCCACATGAGTACTGGGGATCAAACCCAGGTCTCTGTAAGAGTAGTAACTGCTCTTAACCACTTACTTGATCATCTTTCCAGCCCTAGACTGTTTTATTTAATTTCCCTCTTATTTTCCAATCTAATTTGTGCTAACCTTTGACAGGCACTGAGACCCTTTAACACAGTTCCTCATGTTGTGGTGAACCCCCCACCATAAAATTATTTTTATTGCTACTTCATAATTGTAATTTTGCTACAGTTATGAATCATAATGTAATTATCATATGTGACCCCTGAGAAAGGGTTGGTCGCCCCCGAGAGTTGTGACCTACAGGTTGAGAACCGCTGGTTTATAGCATGTCTGTGCCTTTTTAGCAGTTGGATGTATACACAGAAATGGGTGTGGGTGTTGGGAGTTGGGGAGTTGAGGTTGTGAGGATCACTTGAGCTCATGATTTGAGGCTAGCCTGGGTAACATACCAGGACATCTCCCCCCACCAGCTCAAGAGGGAGCAACAGAGGAAGGGGAGACGGTGAGTGAAATTAAAACTTTAGAAGCAATACTAGCTATGAATGCAAGTTTTTCAAATTCCATTATTAAAAAACAGGGAAATTAAAAAAAAAATCACATACTGAAATTAACCAGACCCCAAATCTATACACCTCAATGAACTTCTATAACTAGAAGAGCCATTCTAAAGCTGTGGTGATTCAGGTTAGGTTTTATACTTTCTCTATCAAAGTATATCTCTATACTTGATCTATCAAGAGAAGATCAACCTGAGGGGAGAAAGAGCTCCTTTTCCTTAGGGTTTCGGTTTCCTTGCTTTGCAGTCTTGTGGAAAGGCACCCAACTGTTGGAAGAAGGGCCAGAGTACCAGTGTCTCGCAAAGGCATCCCACTGTCTGGAACCCATGGCCTGAAGGTTCTACCACCTCCCAGCATTGCCAACAGCGGGGACCAAGCCTTTGGAGATGTTTAATTTCTTAACCAGCGCGCACACACCCTAACTCTTAAATAGACTTACCCAAATCTTTTGAGACATTTACCCTGAGCCAGAACAAACAGCTTAAGGCTAGCAGAAATTTCCGTCTTCAATAGCCCTTCAGTTCCTGTTAGAGAACTGGTTAAACTACTAGTCAGAGGGCTCAGAGAATCATGGCTAGGAAATCAAGCATGGGGGTGGGGCAGGCAAAGGCCCCTGGAGTAATGGGGTCAAGTACTCCAGACAGGAACTCTGCGGAAAGCTGTTTCAGTTACTCTGGGCTCTGCTGAGAGCTCAGAAAAGATGAAGCTAAAAGTGGCCAATGAATGTGAAGGTTTGACAAGGAAGCCTTGTGGAGGAGAGGTAGGAACTGAAGTTCAATTGAAATGGACTGAACAGATGAGAAAAAAATGGAAACAGCGTGCACAGGCAGATATGCCAGGAAGAAGGTGGTGTGAGTGAACGCAAGGTAAGGGAAAGTTTGTCTTAATCTTAAAAATACATTACCCTCCCCCTCAGAGCTCAGGGAGGTGGAAAGATTGTAAGAGCCTGAGGGGTTATAAGATACCAGAAGAGAACAAGGCCCTCTGAATCAACTAAACAAGACACCGGCACGTGAGCTCACAGAGACTGAAGCAGCAAGCACGGGGCCTACAGAAGTCTGCACCAGGTCCTCTGTGTATGTGGTACAGCCATCAGCTCAGTATTTTCATGGGACTCCTGAGTGAGAGAATGGGAGGGTCCCCGACTCCTGTGACTGCTCTTTGGGCCCCTTTTCCTCTTGTTGGGTTGCGGTGTCCAACTTTGATACGATAGTTCTGGCCTCATATATTTCATTTTGTCATATTTGGTTGTTATCTCTTAGAAGCCCGTAACAATAGACAGAAAGGAAGTGGATCAGAAAGGGAGAGGCAGTGGGGAAAAACTCAGAAAAGTAGAGGAAGGAGAAACTATAATCAGGATGTATTGTGTGGCAAAATAATCTATTTTCAATAAAATGAAACAATACATTGCTGCTCAGATGGAAATAGCCCGCCAATGAGGGGGAGACAGACGGACTAAGAGCATGACAGAAGAGAACATGGTTCCAGAGTCTCACTTGCTGGGAAGAAGGAAGTGAGCCTTTGATAGGATATTCATACCTTTAAAAAATATAAACAAAGATGGAACCCAAGAAAGGAAAAGCAGTTAGGTAGAGATTGGGTGGAAGATGGGAGCGCTGTCCTCGGTTCTCTTAAAACCTCTAGCTCCTCACAAACCAACACATCAAAACGTCTCTCCTCTGGGATAGAGTTGAAGAAAGCCCTTTGAAAACATTTCTCCTTTCTGCTTGTTCTAGAAAAGCTTAAAGTAGGATGGACTGCTTTTAATCAGAAATGCGCTGTAGCAATAGGTGCAAAAGATGAACTGAACTTTGATTTGTGGAAAGGCGGAGTCAAGGGACAAGGAAGACTCAGAAAGGGAACAATCAGGGGCTCAAGAGCGTTGGGACAGTGAGAAACTACAAAGGGTTAGTCCATAGAAACATGGTCAGGCAGCTGTGTCTGCTCTAAAAGCTAGAATTCTGTCTTCCCACTCGGGAGGAGCACACCAGAAGAATGAGTTGTAGGCCCTTGTAAAAGACACATCTGAGTGGCAGGAGATACACATGCATCCCAATGGGACCAAGGAGTGACTTATTTGTTGGTGAGTTTGTGTGGTATAGGTATGGGCGTGTGTTCATATTTGTGTGTTCCTGAGCAGTGGGCATATGTACTGAGGCCAAGAGCCAATGTCTGGCGGGGGGGGGGGGGGGAGAGGGGGAGCCTCTCTATTGCTATCCACCTCCCTCCCCTTTTTTGGGACAGTGTCTCCCTGACCACACCACTCCCTGACTGACTAGAGCGGCTGGCCAGGTAGTGCTGAGGATCCGCTGTCTTGGACCCCCAGTGCTGGGGTACACCATCTGCCAGACTTGTTTTATCTCACACGGGTGTTAGGAGACAGACTCAGATCTCCATGCCTATGTGGCAGAAACTTAGCTAACAGCTCTCCCAAGCCCCATGAGTCTTTTCAGCAAGTTCTCTTGACAACATTGAAAGGGCACTAAAAGGGGCTCGGGTCAGCTGAGGGAACAGTTAGAAATGGTGCCAGGGTTTAAGTCTTTTCATGTGCAGAGGGTACGTGCTGGGAGTCCACAAATCTTGTAAGCCAAGGTCAAGACCTATTTAAGGAGACTCACAGGAACCTGGCTATTAAGTCTAGAAGATTGTCGTTCTCAAGCTCCCTGGGACCACACCTTTCTTCAATGGTTAATTGAAAAGGAACGTTATATCTGGTCTATCTTTTCCTTACCTTCTTTTTAGCCAAGTTAATCTCTCTCCTCTGACTTCATAGCATCTGCTCCTGGGAGAAGTCTCACACAGAGATTTCTCACATGGTACCTCAGCAATTCTCATAATCTTATGTCACTGTGCAAATATGCACACCATGACACTTTCCCAAGGCCCCATGAAGCCAGTGTCTCCCCTCACAGGATCTGTGCAGCACTGGAATACAAGGATGAGATGTACCAACACAGGGTGCTCGGGCCTTTTCATGTATTACCCTCAGCTTCTGCCCACATCCTGACACCTGCTAAAGACAGCCGAGGTGCACTGCTACTTCCACCTCCATTCCCTTTGGGTCTTTTTTTTGTTTTTGTTTTTGTTTTTTAACTTAGCCCTGCAGTATCTGGTCCTTAAGACAATGGAAGGTGTGTTTCAACACGCACACAATTTGCAGGCTTGTTATCCGGGAGTCCCTCAAAGGTAAGCGATCTGCCGCTTATTCTCAGGGTTAACTGAGAAATCATAACCCCCACGAAATACCAGTCATACTTGGTAGGACAGATTTATACAAAAGATAATAAGTATCATTGAAGGTCGGAGCCTTTCTTCACTGTTCGTGGGAGTGGAACGGTGCAGCTACTTTGAAAGCAGTGTGGTGGTTTTGCAAAGTTCAGAAGTGGTGTTGTTATTAGACAGTCTAGCAACTCCACTCCTTGATTTCAGCTTCACTCAACAGAAACAAAAGCACATGAGTACAAAAACGAGTACATGAATGCTTATAACTGCATTGTCCTTAATAGCCCAGAGGTGGAAACTCTGACAGGCCTAGCACTTGCTGAATATATTAATGGAAATGAAGTATGGAATATAATGGAATACTCTTCAGTGAAAAAAAGAAACGCAATGCTGGCTTATGCTACAGTTCATGAACCTTGAAAGCATTATGCTACATGAAAGAAATCAGACAAAGAGACCACATATTGTATGGCCCAATTTCTTTTTGAAATGTCCAGACTAGGCAAATTCATAGAGAAAGTTAAGTAGAGTTTTCCAGGCAAAGGTTTGTGCCAAGGCAGCTAGGAGTAGTGATTGCTAAAAGGTTTCTTTTGGAGTCTATGAAAATATCTTAGCATTGTGGTCACGGTTGCACCTCTCTGTGAATATCACTAAGAACCATAGACTGTGGCACTAAAAAATGGGCGAGCTGCTTGGCACTTGGGTTGTCCTTCATTAATGGTGTTATTTTTTTTTTTTAAAAGATGCCATCAATTATTTCATTAACTGAAATTTGGGGTTGAAAATTCCAAACATTGTTATTTCAAGTCTGTAGGGTAAAAGGGCCAGCCAAAGAAACCCACACTTGTTCTGAAACCAGAGGTGGTGAAAAGGTACCCACCCTGGTTCTAGAGACCTGAGCTAGTGAAAGAAATGCTTTAGCCCTGAGCCCAGACCCAAAGAAATGCATCTTGACTCTGAAACCAGTGCCAAAGATACACACTTTGTCCCTAGAATCAGAGTCAATGAAAGAAATATTACCTGGCCCCCAAACTAGGGCCAAAAAGCTGAGCAGGGAAAAACTTAGCAATCCCTCTTCTCCCTGGGAAAACTCTGCCCCTAAGAAGCCCTATATAAACCCTGAGCCTGTTCAGTTGGTGGCTCTTCTTCCACCCTGGTAGAGGTGGACACTCTCCTGGATTCCCCTTTCCCAGTAAATCTCTTGGAGGTTTGGGTGAGACCTCCTTTCACCGGAGCAAGCTGGACTTTTGCTGGGGGAGTCTTCTCCTAGCAGCACCAAGTTGTTACAGCTTTGCTGGAGAAGTCAGAAGTGGAGGGAACAGAGCAGGACTGTAACACTTTTGCTGGGGAAACCTCCCCTAGCTTAGTCCTCATTTGGTCCTCCCTTAGTGTCAGGGACCAACCTCAACAAAAACACCTCTTTCCAGGGTAAGGGCCTGGGGATTAGGAAAATCAGTAAAGAATATGAAGACATGAGTAAAATAACAAAACAGAAAACACAAGATAGTATCAGGAAAGCGTTCCAGGGAATACTAAAATTGTCCACGTTTAATTTTCCATACACTTTTATACCCAATACAAAAGTGGGGAGAAGACGACAAAAGACTTCTTTAACATGATACAAAGGACAACACAAACAGGTAATTGCTTCAGCACTTTGAGACATCAAGTCATTAGGATTCTGTTGTTTGTGCAGTGAAGCCAGTCTAGACCAAGTATCCTGAAAGCAGCCACTCCCCAGGTAAGCACATAATTACAAAAGGAGGAGCAGAAGTGTGCTTGCATATCCTGACCACCTGTCAGTGTGGAGTGGATCTTTCCACATGTGCCATCTTAAAGTCAAAACAACCAAGTAACCCCACCTGAGTCAGGATGGGTAGTCCTGGTTGTTGTCAATAATTTTTAGCAACCTCCAAACTCTCTGACCATCAAACAAGGTGGAAATAGGCTCACATTTTCAGGCCTCCACAATTCCTCCCTTTTAATTAATTTAAATAAAGCCTGTGCTTCTGCAACAGGACAGATGATCACATCTGCCTTAGGTGAACAGTATTCCATTTTCCAGATTTACCCATCTTCAGTACATGCATTCCAATCACGCATGCCCCTGTCTTCGATTGGGGAGGATCAAATCCATCTCTGACTGCCAACTTCTGTAAGCAAAGAGTTAAGGGAGAAAGTACCTCTGGGCTCTGTGTCTCTGAGCCAAGTTTCTGGCAAGAGAGTTCATTTGGCAATTAGATAATGGTAAGCAAGCAGATAATAATGTGCCATACATACTTCTATATACTTATACTCCCATATGCATATACTTCCATAAGGCTACAGTATCTTCCAATTAAAGGAGAAGAGGATTACCAGGGGTGGGAATGCCCTTTTGAATTGGTCTAGTTTAACAGTTCTCAGCTGTATCAAAATCTAAATTTGTCTTATCAAACATGTCAAATCCAACAATTCATTGGAAATGTCAAACTTCTCTTAGACAAGTTCTAATCTTTTTCTAATCAATAGTATCATATAGTAAACTAAAACAGTAAGAAACATGAACAGGTCAATACCATAATTCTAGCATGGAAATTAACAATAAACACACAATTCATCAAATCACAATTCTCTTAAATCCATTCTAATCAAATGACAAGAAATGGTTTCTCAGATGGGTGAGAGTCCAACTGCATTGCTGCTGTTAAGTAACTGTCCCAGTCTTTGAGCAGCAGCAAAACCCCGTAGGCTATCCTCCTTATATTTGAAGAGGGGCTTCAGTCACTTTTATTCCCTGAGGAGAAAACTGAGGTCTTAATTCTCAGGTACTGTCAACATTTCAACAGTAGATTGAATACCTCATTGGCATTTTGAGTTCTGTGTCCCAAAGTACAAAACAGTCAAATGTTCAGTGTGTTTCTGGTCTGGCTTTAAAGTAAATAGGAGAGTCACTAGGTCTGGAAGTTTGCACTGCAAGTTCATCAAGAGGCTGGGAATCACCATCATCCTTCTTGGCTTGTGGCATGGTGGTATGAGGAAGTCAGGAATGCAGGTTCAGAATCACCTTCCCGCTTTTTTTTTATAAACTGAGTCATCAGTGGCTGCAATGTCATCAGAGCTGGCATCCCTCTGCTGTATATGCAGTCATCACATCAAGATTTATTTTCTTCCTGTGAAAAAAGCACAAACATGTCCTCGACCCAAGTTAATATAGTGTTGGGTCCTCTTTATAATCCAGTGCAAGGTTCTCTCCACCTTGCTTCAGCAAAGGTCACCTTGGTGCCATCATGCTAGAATCTGTCCACAGCAGATTGCTCACGGACATACATATTCGAGAAATTTAGAATAAAAGTGCATGGCTCAAAGCATTATGTGGCATTTGAGTATATAATTCTCCTGTTTTTGTCTTTTAAAATGGTATTTTCAAGGAGCCATGGGCACACTTCATAATTCCTTGTTCTTGAGAATGATTAGGAATACCGGTCTTATGTTCAAATTTCCACTGGAATAAAATTGCTGAAATGTTTTACTAACATATCTGAACCCATTTCCATCTTTATGATTTTTTGGATTCCCATATATGAGAAGCATTTTAAGCAATGAGTTATTGCATGCTTAGTGGCTCTTCCAGTTTGCACAGTGGCCATCAAGAATCCTAACTATGTATCAATTGTCACATGTACATATCTTAATTTGCCTAATTCTGCCATGTGAGTAATATCCATTTGCCATAAGCGATTAGTAAGTAGTCCTCAGGGATTTACTCCCAGATGAGGTACAGGTAAATACTATGGGTCTATAACACATTGCTTAACAATTTGACAAGCAGATTCTCTTGTTAATCTTAATTATTTTCTTAAACTTCTAGGACTTGAAGAGCATTAAAAATATATTGGCTGTCAATATATTGATTAAATGCCTTAATTGCAAAAAGCTGAAACACTATAGGAACAGCTAACAGCTCAACTATTTGAGCTGAGGTTTGCACTACATGTCCTTCTCCATTAACAAGATAGGCAGCTCTTCCTTTGGAAGAACCATCTGCAAAAATCAACATAACCTCCTCTAAGGGATCCCCAGCCACTACTTTAGGGAAAATAAAGGAATGCAGGGGTACAAATTGCAGCAACAGATCAGGTGAGAAAAATTATTAATCTGGTCTTCACATTGAGCAAAAGCAATTGTCCAAAAATCATTATTTTGAAATAATCAGTCTGTTTCTTAGTATAAGGAACATTGATTACAGCATGTTCTCTGTCAAAATATCTTCTAGATTCTATCTTGCTCTTCTGTGCGAAGCAAGCTAGTGCCTCAAAATAAGGATTTACTACCTTAACTGGCTAAACAGGAAAGTGTAGCCATAAAAGTAGACTGTCTTGCCATAATACTGTTGTAGGCGACCAGGCAGGAAGTAAAGGTGGGGCGACAAGAAAAGGAGAATTGGAGAAGAGGAAAGACTCAGTTTGCATTTGTCATCCAGACACAGAGGAAGCAAGATAATACTGTCTCATTGATAAAAGGTACAAAGTCATATGGCTAACATAGACGAGAATTATGGGCTAATATAAGATGTAAGAATTAGCTAAGAAGCCTGAGATAATAGGCCAATCAGTTTATAATTAATGTAGGCCTCTGTATATTTCTTTGGGACTGAATGGCTGCGGGTCCTGGCGGGACAAAAACCTCTGTCAACACCTCATTGCCTGCTGTGTTTGGGCAGGGTATAGGCTATGTTCAATGGTCTTGCCATACACCAGCAAATTTAGCTGAGGTTCTAAATCTTGCAGTGGCTCTGAGACTTCTGTGTCCACAAGCTTAGGTGGGTATAGCCATGCCAATTTCTTTATTACCTCTGTTTTTTTATTTTAAAATTAGGATAATTCCTGGATCCTCTCCTCTGTTAAAAGCCATAGATTTATCCATATAGGCTCCTCGGCTCATGGACCAATTAGCCTCAAGATATTTGCATTGACCAGCTACAGGTGCTGACTGTGGGAGGTATAGCCCTTCAAACTTTCCTGTCTCCTGCCTTTCCTGGCTCCACCACACAGTTGAGACTCAGCTGGCCACGGTGCGTGTGCATAAACTGCCACAGTCTCAGCGGTAACCTAGGCCATTTCTGGGCTATGCACCCTGAGCTCTCTTCTCTCTTCCCACTGACTCAGCAGCAGCAGTGGCTGTGACCGGATGACCACAGCACTACAGCTAATCAGGGGCAAAGACAAGGTCATACTTTGGCTTCTCCAAGTCCCGGAGTGGCCCAAAGGTAGCGGTGGATATGGCCACCACCACAGGAGTGGGAATATAATATTTACAAACTCTAAAAATTTCTGCCTTTGTTTCTGCTCCATTCCAGCTCCTCCAGCTATCAAAATATATCTAATATATTCAAGCAATTGTACAGTTGAATAAGATTTCCTTGTTTGTAAATGTTTACAAATATTTACAGTTTTACTCCCAATTTTTTTGCCTTTCTCTTTTCTTTTTATTATCTATTATTTATTTGAGTGCTCATTGCTCACCTCTATACCTGCAGTGTAGTTTTCTTCATGCGGGGTCTCTCATGTTCTCTCCTGTATACCTGTCCACACTTCTGTTCATTTCAGGGTTCACCTGTTGCCCCACATTGTGGTACCATTTGTCGGGGATGAGCTTTGACAAAAACACCTCTTGCCCGGTTAAGGACATGGGGATCAGGAAAATCAGTAAAGAATATGAAGACGCAAATAAAATAATAAAACAGAAAACATAAGGTAGTATCGGGAAGGAGTTCTAGTGAATACTAAAATTGCCCACATTTAATTTTCCACACACTTTTATACCCAATACAAAGGGCGGGGGGAAGAAGACAGCAAAAGACTTCTTTAACATGATACAAAGGACAACACAAACAGGTAATTGCTTCAACACCTTGAGACATCAAGTCATTAGCATTCTGTTGTTTTTTGCAGTGAAGCCAGTCTAGACCAAGTATCCTGAAAGCAGCCACTCCCCAGGTAAGCACATAGTTACAAAGGAAGGAGCAGAAGTGTGCTTGCATATCCTGACCATCTGTCAGTGTGGGGTGGATCTTTCCATATATACCATCTTAATGTCAAAACAACCAAGTAACCACGTCCAGAGTCAAGATGGGTAGCCCTGGTTATTGTTAACCATTTTTAGCAACCTCCAAACTCTCTGGCCATCAGACAAGGTGGAAATAGGCTCACAATTTTGGGCCTCCACATCTGAGTTCTGTGGATGTCCATGACTACAGGCTGCAGTGACCTTGCTCATCCACGGGAAAGGTGTCGTCCATCCCTTCTCATTCCCCCTTGGGATGCCTCTAAGAAAACCTCCAACCTATCCACCTGACACTCATACTCAAAGACCCTAAACTTATTTGTTTTTGCAATAAAATTTGGCCTAAATACCCCTTAATCAATCCAAATGTCTGCTTAATGGCACCCTAGGTCCCAATATTATTCAGGACCTTTACAAATACTATAAGCGATCAGGGGAATGGGAAGAGGTTTTTCTATATCCAAGTTTTCTCTTTGCTCTGCTCCAAGCCTTCTCTCTGTACCTCATGTTCTCCTGCTCAACTCTTTCTAGCTATGAAGATTGAACAAGAAAGTCCTTCCACTACTTCTGACCCAGTTAATCAACCTTCCCCCAAGGGAACAAAACCCACAGCTCCTCTGGCCCCTCCAACTTCCCTTTCACTCAAGTTGGTTCACTAGCGCCCACTTTCAGTACACTAGCAGCCCCTAGTCCTTCCACTACTCACTCCTGCTCCACCCTGAGACCCTCTTTACCTCCCCCTTCCCAGCCCAAACCAGCTAAAGGACTCCTGACTCCACAGGCAGAAGTCATAACTGTGACCTTTAAGGTGAACCACGGGAGGTATGAAAAACCCAAAACAAAATGCCTGGTGATGGCTAAGGCCTTTCCACTATCCAGAGCAAAACCTAAGGCTCCCTGCCCTCCCAAAGGCCAAGGACCTACAAGTTCTTGTTACAAATGTGGTCAGAAGTGTCACTGGGCCCAGGTCTGTCCAAACCCTTGTAAACCACTTGGATCATGTCTGAAGTGTCATCAAGGAGGACACTGGGGTGTTGATTGTCCCCATGTCCCTCGTGGGCATGAAGATATCAAGCCTAGATCGCCCTACATCCAACCTCCTTGGACTATCCATGGATGACTGAGGGAGCCCGGGCACCTCCATCTCTGACAGGAGCCTCAGGTAGTTATCACAGTATCAGGGCAATTCAGCCCCTTCCTACTGGACACCAGGCCTGCTTCTTCAGCCCTGATGGAGTTCTGGGGTCCCACCTCTTGCTCCTTTCTAGTGATACCGACCTGATCCATCCCGTTGCTGGGAAGGGACCTCTTAGCCAAAGTGGAAGGCTCTATTTCTTCTGTTCCCCCATCCACTTGACCCCAGGCTTGCCAGATGTTCCCCTTTCCTTCAAAACCCACAATCTGACACACTTCTTTTATCAGACTGGGCTGAGTACACAAAATTAAAGCAGAGGACTCCACTATCACATGTAAGACCTTGCTCTACAAAAACAAATTGGGCATCCAATATGTTACCCAATCTTACCACCTCACCTTCCATGATGTTTGTAAAACCCCCAGAACCTATCACTTGCTTTGGGATCTCTGGCTGACCAACCCAGCGGCAGTTCCCTTCACCCTTAACATTTCAGAAGGAATCAAGTTGCTGATTTGACTCTTAAGATGTGTACAGATCATTTGTTTCTGCTACCCATCATGTCTGGTTCCAAATTCCCCTCCACCCGCTCTAAGCATCCATCTCTCCTCATCTACTTGGTAAATGCCCTCTTTCTGGCCTCTGGAGGAACTCCTTCAGGGTTTCACCACAGGGCCAACTGTCTATTAAGATATTTACTTTATGAAGATGCTCTCTTGCTCCTCTCCCTCTCTTGGAACCTGATGTGGGATTCCCCTCTGTATGCTGTGAATACCATCAGTTAATAAAGAAGCTGCTTTGGGCCTATTGCAGTGCAGAATAGGGCAAGGTGGGAATTCTTAGCAGACAGAGGATAGAGTAGGCGGAGTCAAGAAGCCATGTAGCTGCCATAGGAAACAGACGCTGGACACCAAATGGAACCTTACTGGTAGGCCACAACCAAGTGGCAATACACAGATTAATAGAAATGGGCAATTTAAGACATAAAGCTAGCCAATAAGAAGTGTGTGCTAATAGGCCAAGCAGTGTTGTAATAATACAATTTCTGTGTGATTATATCACGTCTGGGCAGCCAGGAAATGAACAAGCAGCCTCTGTCTACAGGAACCCTCCCTGTTTTCTGGTCTCCCTCCCTCTAGGAGCTGCCTGCTAAGCCCCCACAGCTTTCTTAAGCACATCTGGGCCTCTGCAACTTTGTCCCCTATCCCTCAGCTCCCACTTGGAGCTTACAGAAACTCCCTCCAGTGGAGTTCACTCTGTGACCCCTCCCCTCCTCTTCCACAGACTCCAATGTCATTAAAGCCTCACTCTGGCCTCAGTATAGTACAAATGGCTAAAATTTGCATTTTCAGTTTTCAATGATGAGCACTTCACAAGTGATCCAACATTCTCTGATATCTAAACTTGCTTTCTTCCCTATCCTTAGCTATACCCGTCTGGCATAAGCTCTTCCATAGGAATGTTTATTGTCCAAGAGACCCTCACCTCCATCAGCCTGTCCTAACAAGGTCAGGAAATCTCTATTCAGGCTGACAAGGCTGGTTCAGTTACCTGTAACTCCTTCATCCATGCCCCTTCACTGGGGCTTACTACCTATGCCTGTTTTCTCTATTCATGTAGGATAATTTCTACTGTTTAAGAGTCCAGGAGAGTGTCGTAAGAACGTGAGTGCTTAAAGTAAACCCCAGAACAAGTTCTGAAGGTCTAAACGGTGTTGTCTGAGGATGTGAACGCTTAGGTAAGTTTTGAAGGTATAAGAAAATGTGATATAAACCAAAGTTCTGAAGGCGGAAAACACTGAGGGTAACTAAGTTCTGAAGGTCTATGAAAGTGTTGTCTGAGGATGCGGAAGATTAAGTCTGAGGATCTAAGAATGGGTTATGTAAATGAAAGTTCTGAAGGTCTGAGAAACTGATTTAGGGTTGATAGAAAATGTTTCATTTTTCTTCCCCCTCTCTTCTACACCTAAGTCGTTCTAAAACACCTGCCCCTTATTCTGTCCTCGACAACCAAACTAGAGATTACTGTGGACACTGGCCAGAAACTTATGGAGGCTACTCTTATTGGTCCTGTAAGAGATGTAATGCCATTCAGGAAGGTACTCTGTCTTTTATGCACAATGAGGAACATTTATAAGACTCACGGCACTCCAGATGGAAGACAGGGGTCACTGGTAAACTTTACTACAGCACTATTACAGCTGCCCATCAGGCACGCTCAGAATACAGAAGGTATACAGCCCATTCTCCGTGCCTAGGTATAGACACAGCAGAAGTGGTTCAGAGCTCCTCAATGATCCTTACATCACTAATATCACCCCTTTTTGATGATACTGATCCCACCTCCCTGTCATATCTTTTGTTTCAGACCTTAACCTCTGCCAATCCACTATTGACCAATGCCTTGCCTGACTGCTTTGAAGAATGCTGGTTGTGTGTCCCTCCTGGGTCAAACTCACAACCACCATTTGTGGCTTCACCTACTCATTGTCTTATTAGATTCTCCTATCTTGCCGCCTGCAAAATGCTCTGAGTCAATAACAACCACTACCCCGTCCCTCTCCCACATCTCTCTCTTCGGTGCTGCAGACTGCTTTAACTCCTCAGGAACACACTTTGTGGGAACTCTGGATTCTGCAGATCGCAATAATGCCATGACGCTTAGTGACTCCCACAGTGTCCCTAATACCAAATACTCACTTCGTCTCGAGTCTCTGCGGAAAGGCAGTCGACCGCTGCCTATCTTAGGTGGTCTGGGACTTGTGCCCGGTGTTCCTTTTTCCTAAATCAGGGTTGAAGAACCTTTGCCGATTCTCTTCACTGAATTTAGAACAGCAGGGCAGGACTAACGAGCCGTCCCGCTCCCACCCCTGGGGGCGGGGTGGGGGTGGGGTGCTCCGGGCAGGCTCTCACGTGTGCGGTCTGCAGAGGTTGGTCGGGACAGGGTAGGACGCGGCTCCCGCGGCCCCAGGTCAGCGCGCGCCCCTCCTCCGGGCCTGAGTCACCGCGTCGCCCGAGTCCCCACGCCAGGATGCTTCGCTGAGCGCGGTCGGGACGCCGCGGGGCCCTGGGGGCGCTGGCAGCGTGGGGTTCTCGGCCGCCCGGCGGCGCCGCTCGGGACCTGCTCGGACGCTCGGCGGCCTGCGCGCCCGGGCCTCCATGGCGTTCACCCGGAAGAGGCAGCGCGAGCAGCAGCTGCAGCTCTACTCCTCCAAGGAGAGGTGAGCGGGGCCGGGAGGCCGGCAGCGGGGGAGGCCGGGGCGCAGCAGGCGCTCGCCCGCAGGCCGCAGCCGCCTCCCGTGACCCGGAGCCGCGAGTGGGCCCGGGGACCTGGGGACGCGCCTCGTGGGGGCGAGCGCCCCGGGCCCGCAGCCGGCCTGCGCGGGAGGCCGTGGGAGAAGCGCGTGCGGCGGCCCGGTCGCCGTCACCCGCGGCCCAGGAAGGACTTGGGGAAGAGCTACGGCCTCCCTCAGATCCCGTCCCCGGCTAGGAAACCGCACTTCCGCCTCGCGTGTCCTTCCCAGGGCGGTTTGGCGACCCACACGCCGGCGGCTAATCCGGCTGTGCTCCCACCAGGAATGCGGGCTACACCGTTTGGGGTTTTTATTTATTTATTTTTGCAAGCACGGGGTTTGTTGGTGGGAGCTGCGGTCGGGCTGTCAACATTGTCGCTCGGAGCCAGCAAAGCTGGTTTATACCTGGAGACGCAGGTGCAGCTTTTAATTCTGGGTGGATTTGCCCAGTCTTCACCTGTAGCTGTTCACTCCACCCGCCGGCTTCCTTCACCCGGACAACCCTCTTTTCATCTGTCATGTCGGGCTGGTCAGGGGGTGCGTTCCGAAAGTGCATTTCCCACCTGAGTTTACGTGGGATTTCTTTGTCTGGCACTAAGGACTTGTTAAGACTTGTTGGCGCTCTCTGTATTGCGTCGATGAGTCTTCACGGGAACCTTTTAAAGGCTTGAACTGTTGGCATGCTCTAGACTTCATTACTAGTCATTTGTAACAATCCTGTGACCTCGGTGATGAACAGGAAAACCGGGGGAGGGGTGTTTTGTTCTGTTTTTATCTAAATTTTAGATTCTCACTCTGACTTTGATCGACCTAGCCTGTTAGGGGAACCTGCTGCCCTTGTTATTTCCAGCCTAGGCTGTTTTGTTTACATGTTAAGCCCGCGGTCCTCCAGGATGAGAGTTCCCCTAGCCCAAGCATTTGTCAGTTATCAGCATCAACTGCTCCCCACAATCAGCATGGACAGTTGAATTCTACTTCCTGATCACCCCAAGTTTTTTTTTTTTCTCTGCCTAATGACTTTGCAATCTTCGGTGTTATTCATAGATATCTATTTTAGGGGAGCATCTCCGACTGTGAGATTTGAACTTAAATCAAGGAGATTCTTTACAAATCATCCAAAAGACCAGCTTGGTAAAGCAACCTTGCCGAGACCCAAATTTAACATTTCTGCACACGTGTTTTGTGGCTTATCTATCACTGGCAACATTAAGGACAAATGAGCAAGATGCTAAAGGCCATTGGTTCCAGTTATCTCAGAGGAGCTTGAGGCCAGCTTTAGAGATAACCAGGGGCCTCCCTCTGCACTGTGCACTCCCTGGCTCCATCATACTGAGTTAGGGACTTTAGATTTCTACCATTCCCAAACAATGACCCCAGAGAAAGAGAAATTGAAGTTAGGGTGTATGTGTCTCTGATTGCTGATTCAGCTCCAAGCAGAGCTTGTTTGAGAGATTCCGTGCCAGCGGTTTCGATCAGTGAGGACAAGAAAGAATGCAGCAAAGTAGATATGTATTCTGGATGGTCAGTGGGACCGAGGTGTCTGCTAGTGGTCGTGCATCTGGCATTTAAGAGGGCTGGAGAAAGAAGCCCAGCCGGGATTGTTAGGTACAATGTGAGGCACTCAGTTAAACACTAATTTCAGGTCATTTTTGGCATATGTCCCATGTAGATTTGGGGATATGTTTATACTAAAAGCTTAGGACAGACTAAGTCTATTGTTTATTTAAAATTCAACTTTAACTGGAATCCTGTACTACTTGCTACTTGTAAACCACATAGCCCAAAGCTGAGACTTTTGATTTGAATAACCACGCACTGGTGCTGTTTGCTGAAGTTCATGGAAAAAAAACAAAAACAAAAACAAAAAACTGCTTTAGCGGTTTTCAGGACCAAAAGCAAATAAATGATTGGTTCTATCTGATCAGATGAAGTGCTTTTGTATTCCTACGATCATGTCAGGGGCCCTATTCATCTTATTAGATATTTAACACACATTCTTTGAAATAGTTGAGTGTGGCAGAAGCGGTCAAGCAAATGAGGATATTCTACGAACCGCCGCTTGTTATTCTATTTATGAAGACTTCTATTTAAATGTTGTCTTCACAAGTATTTTTGTCTTACTTATGTAGAAGCTGAGACCCATTTCTTCACAGCGAAAGCTGTCGTTTGCTTTCTGTGGTGTGAGAGAAGGAACAGCCGCTGTTCGTAGGCTGTCAAGTCAGGCTAACTTGTCAGTGACGCTTAGTTTTCTGTTGTATGCCTGTATGTTACATTAATGGTTTTCCAGGCATTCCAGAGACTTACGCTTGACTTTAGAGAGTCCGTGGATGTGTAATTCCTTGGTTATGCTGGTATTAAATTTTTTACTTAACATATTTGTTTATCAATAGAGTTAGCATCTATTAAAAATAGTTTTTCAAAATACTAAGTGTTATTGTATAAGCTTCCATTTCTAGTGTGGACGTGCCAGTCTTTTGATTCCCTTTTGTAGGTTATGCCAGGGATTGGAAAAGGAGATAGAGTGCAGAATCAGCACTCAGTCAATAGGACTCTAATGGATCACAAGAAATTGTACCTTTAAAAGATGGACTCCGTTTTTCACATATAAATCAGCTAGAGAGAAAATAAGTGTTGCAAATATTTTGGTTAACTTAGAATTTATATCGGCTTCATCAAAAATGCTTAGTAGCCTGTCTCCTTATTCCATTATTGTTTCAAATTAACGCATTCCAAAACAAGACTCTATCCATAGATTGAATTTGAGTTCTTTAGCTGTATGATTTGCATCAATTGTAACATCTTAAGTATGATATCAATAGGAGTGGGTCCTTAAGGATTCAGTTCTTTTTTTTTTATTAAATTTATTTATTTAAGATTTCTGTCTCTTCCCCGCTACTGCCTCCCATTTCCCTCCCCCTCCCCCAATCAAGTCTCCCTCCCTCCTCAGCCCGAAGAGCAATCAGGGTTCCCTGCCCTGTGGGAAGTCCAAGGAATCCCCACCTCCATCCAGGTCTAGTAAGGTGAGCATCCGAACTGCCTAGGCTCCTACAAAGCCAATACGTGCAGTAGGATCAGAAACCCATTGCCATTGTTCTTGAGTTCTCAGTAGTCCTCATTGTCCACTATGTTCAGCGAGTCCAGTTTTATCACATTGGAGCACCGGACAGAAATCTCAAGGTCCAAATCAGGAGCAGAAGGAGAGAGAGCATGAGCAAGGAACTCAGGACTGCAAGGGATGCACCCACACAATGAGAAAATGGGGATGTTCTATTGGGAACTCACCAAGGCCGGCTGGCCTGGGTCTGAAAAAGTCTGGGATAAAAGGACTCAGTTCTTAATTGTAGTTTCTTTCCCTCCCTGACTTCCCCACCACCCCATCCTTCCTTTTTTATTTTATGAGAGTATAAAATACATGTAGTCTAGGCTAGACTTGAATTCCTGACTGTGGAGGCCCGAGGATGTGAGCCTATTTCCACCTTGACCAGAGGTCCGAGAATTGGACTTCACCTCTTTTCTTCCAAGGTTATTGTGTTTTTGCCTCAAACCAAGGTCCCACCTAGATTCAGAGCAGAGAGTTTTCTCAAGGCTGTTGTCAATAGGTGTGGCTAATATTCAGACCTTATATTTTAGGAATAGAGAAGTAGGTTGTTTCTGCCAAGGGTCCAGTTCCTTTATGGAGATAACATTGGATTCCACCCAGGGAGTGGTTTGCCTATAGAATGTTTTGGTCTAGGGTGTGGGTGTGACTTGTTTTGTTCTAGCAACAGAATATTTAACTGTGGCTGTAGCCTGAGACCTGTTCATTTCCTTGTGTCATGTTAATGCAGTTTTTGTCTTACTCCTACCTTTTGGGGTCCTGGGTATTTAAAGCAATTGGAAATTTGGGCGAATTTTCAGTACTCACGGAATTCCCTCCCAGTACTATAAATATAAAATATAGTATTATTTTTTTCATTCACGTCTTCATATTCTTTATTATATTTCTAAATCCTTATGCCTCTACCTTGGTAAAAGGTATTTCTGTTGAGGCTGGTCCTGAACACCTGACCCTTTGCCCGCACCTCCTAAGTGCCCTGGTGCAAGCATGCGTCACACCATGTTAACCATGTTAACCATCGTGCAGTGCCACTTTCTTTTCTTGTTATTGATGTACTGGTGATCCAACACAGAGCCTCGTGCTTGGTACCTCTGAGTTCTGTCACTGGCCTGACTTCTAAATACCACTGTGGTCCCAATTTTAACATCAAATATTTAGAAATTGTCCTAACATTTTTAACTCAGAAAGATTTTGAAAATTATTTTTTCAATTTATTATTATTATTATTTACTTATTCCATTTTTCCTCAGCACTGGGGATACTGGGGATTTAATATAGTGAGGGACTTGCAGATGGTAGAGGAATGTTCTACCCAGTCCTGTTACTTACTGTCAATTTGAGTTTTATGAGAAACTTTGAATTGCTATCTTTTTCCTGAAGTGAATCTTTTAGGAACATATAATCACCTCACTGTTTCTAGTAATTTTTTTTGTCTGATATTCAAACAGTTGTATCAGGTGATTTTCATTATGCAAAATTCTCCATTATTTTTTCTATAACCTTGTGTTTTGTGTGTTTCTTATGAAATGGTATATTATCTAACTTTAGTCTTAAAAACAATACATTTTATGCGTTTATTTTTATGCATGTGTGTATGTGTGCGGGCCTGTCTGGAGGTTGCAGGAGTCAGCTCTGCTTCCTCATGTTGGCCTAAGATCTCAAACATGGGGTGTCAGGCTTGGCAGCAAACGCTACACTGCCTTTCTTGTTTGCTGGTCCCTTCTTGTTGAATTTTTCAGTAGTTCTTTTGACTCTTAGTCTTAAGAAACAGATTGCTTATTATTATTACAGATTTATTTCTGCTATCTTACTGCATCCTGTGACTTCCTCTCCTCCCCCAACCCCTTTTCCTTTGGATTAAGTGAAGTCCTTAATGCTGTCTTCAATGTTCGTGCAGAGGATGGGGCTCTGTATCCTAATTTTATCTTTGCTTTGGTGCTTATGCTTGAAATTCTAACATTTAATTTACTATCCGAAGCTAATCATTCACTTTACCTTCCTCTCTATCAGTGTGCAGGCCCTGGAATAATTATTCCTGCTGTCTCATACTTAATTATAGTCTGCTGTTGTCCAGTTAAATATACACATTCGGCATTATGATTGCCTGGTTAATAATTGTGTGGTTTTATGTGCATGTTTGCTAAAGCCTTTGAGTTTTCCTTCTTGCATGTCTTGTCTTCCTTATGGAAATTTTCTTTCTCAATAATCTGTAAAAGTTCCTCTGAGTGGCGTCTGATGATAGTAAACTGTCTTTGTTTGGCATGTCTAAACATATCCTTATTCTGCCCTTGCTTTGAGAATAGTCTTGCTGGATGTATCATTCCAGTAGCATTAGAAGACTCTAAACAAAGGCAGATGACCAGAGGATAGGCCAAAACTTGCTGTAAGTAAGGATACCACTAGTAGAGAAATGGTTGGTCGCAGGTGTGTCCGGTTCTTTGGACAGCCCTCAGCTACCCAGTTTTGCCACTTGAGATAGGGAGAAACTTGATGCCTGTAGAATGAGCAGTTGACAAAACACAGTAGGTTCTGCTCCTTACTTGTGGGCAGCCCAGAATTTGTGCTTAAGGTTGTCCTCCCCCACTGGCTTGACAGGGAACTAACAAAATCTGTAAGATCTGGCAGGATTTGTGGTATCCCTGTCCAGAGTTAGGAGACATGACCATGTTCCCTGGCATCATTTGGGAGCTGTGGACAACCAGGATTGATGACCTTAAATGCAAATCTCTGTAGCCAGATTCCGGGCAACTTCACAGGGTACCACCTTTTCATCTACAACCAGCCAGTACTGCTGCTACTGAATTGTTGTTGATAAGCAGAATGTCCTCTCTGGAAGCTAAGGAGGTCTCCTTTCTGTGGTGGTTGCTGCCACTAGGTAGCCCTGTTGATTTCTTTACACTCAGATTTTTTTTTTTTGGTCTGTTTTCCAAGGTCGTCTATTCAATATTTCCACTGCATCTTGTAGTTGAACTTAAGTAACTAAGTAAATGACTTGACAAGATCGCATAGCTTGGTCACGTGTGATGGCTAATTTTGTCACCTTGGTTGCATTGGGAAGCACCTGTGGACACACCTCTAAGTGTGTCTGAAGACATTTCCAGAGAAGATTAACAGAGGACAAGAAACATCAGAATGTAATGGCTACAATGCGATGGACAAGGGAAAAGGAAGGAGCCTGTTAAGACAGGCAGCTCTCTCTGTGTCCTGAGACATTGACTTTAGCTGCTGCTGCCTTCCTGCCAGGATAGACTGACGTCTGTGAAACTGCAAGTCACAAGACAAAACTAACACACCATGACTGAGTGCAAACTAGCCCTAGCACTGAGTTCTTGGGCCAAGTTCAGCCTTTGTCCACGGTGACTTACTCATCTTGTTTTCAGTACAAGGCATGTGAACGGCTAGGTAGCACTTACTGTTAAGTTCTTGAAGTTTAAGATGATTCTGGCGTGACAGAAGGAAGCCTAGTTTTTATGATCCTGAAATCTTAATCTGACTGCACCCCGTGGGTCATCAGCATGAGCATGCCTGGAGCTCGTCCTGGGTCCACATTAGAAGCTTGTTTTCACAGCCTCTTAGATGATTGTGTACACATGCAAGGCAGAGAACTCAAGAGAATGTCAGTGATGCCTCCCTGCTTTCTTCTGTCCTTTTGGTGCTTCTTTCCAAAGACTCCTTTGCCTCTCTCGGGTCCCCACGGCTCCCTGGGCCATGGCTTTGTGTGTTGACTGCAGATTCCATCTAGGGCTGAATGTGCTGGGTCAGCACCTCACCACTGAGCTGCTCACCCACCCATTGGGCTGTGACTCTTGATGAGTGATGGAGTGAGGGAGCAGAAGGACTATTAAGAGCATCAGTCATGTTTCTGCCTTCATCACTGTAGATCGTGGAGACTTGGAATTAGAAGCCCCAGGCTTTATAGGTAGTGCCAACAGAAAGGGTTTTGGTGGCTGAGCTGGGTCCATAAGTAATGATCTCACCCACTGAGAAGAGAGTATTGTTTCTTAAGCTGGGCTTAGTGTTGGAGCCTTAGACATGCTGTGGCAGGGACTGGCTACAAAAGTCGGCTGAAATAGTGAAATTTCGTAAATATGCAGAGGTTAGGGACCATTAATGTACATGAGCCAATGGGTACAGGAACTAGACAGACTCTTTATCTCTCGGATATTTCTATGCAAATTTGTAGACTACGGCTAACTTGATAATAACTAGACACCTGGGAAGAGGGGACCTCAGGTGACGAACTGCCTCCCTCAGATGGGTCTGTGAGCTGTCTGTGAGGGCATTTTCTTGATTTCTGGAGGGGGTCCTACACATTGTGGGAGGCGTTCTCCTGAGCAGGTGGTTCTGGGTAGTTTTACATGAACAGGGAGGCAAGCCAGTAAGCAGTTCCTGCCAGAGGGTTCTTCAGGTCCTGCCTCCAGGTTACTGCCTTGAGTTTCTACCTTGGTGTCTCTACAGCAGGGGTCCTCAACCTTCCTAACTCTGTGGCCTTTTAATACAGTTCCTCATGCTGTGTCCTCCAACCATGAAATTAATTTCATTGCTACTTCATAACTGCAATTTTGCTACAGTTAAGAACTGTAATATAAATATTTGTGTTTTCTGATGGTCTTAGGCTACCCTTGGGGAAAAAAGCAGAAGTAAGGACTTTCCTCCCTAAGCTGGTATTGGTCATGTTATTTATCATAGCAAAGGAAGGGAACTACTACAAGCCTTAATGTGTTTAGGTGGGGCTTGATTTCAGAATCCATTGCTGAGAGCTGCAGATTTATGCAGAAGTGTCAGCCTGCTAGAGAGTTGTAAATGCCAAGAAGATGCAAAAATTCCTATTGGTTTGTGGAATTCAGGACCAGAGTAGGTGGGGCCCACACAGTGAGGACCTTATGGAAAGAGGAACAGAGATAACACACTTGCATTCTTTCATTGCAGGTCCCCCTCAAGGGACAGGGGAAAAAGTGACAGATGCGTACCTGGTGTAGAAAACAGGAAGTGGCAACAGTGACAAATGCCAACAGAGAAGTGTAGTTGAGCTAATTACAGCTCCCCACTTCCCTTCTTAAAGTTTTCATTTATCCTAATGCAGAGAGCTTGGGACGTTTACTTGATTCTGAACATTAACGAGACATTCATAAACCAAGTTCAGTAAAGAAACTCAGAAAGAGCCGAAGGAATTGAGGCTGCAGCCTTAACGAAAGCCAAGATTTTTAAAGAAAGCAGTTTCAAAGCTTTCAAGTAAAAAAAAAAAATATATAGTCATTTTTACTGGACTGTTCTGGAAAACATTTTCACGCAAGAAGTAATACTACCATTAAAAATATAATTTAGATTTCTTGTCCAAATTGCCTTTCCTGCGCAGTTGCAGAAGGCAGGGCAAGCAAACACAGATGGTTGTTTAGCAGTGTTTCTCCACGTTGTTCTCCAGATCTGAGTCCAGAAGCTATAACTGGCTTCAAGAAAATTGGAGCCTCCCTTGAACGGAAGCTTTGAAAAATGCTGTAGGTTAAGAGAACAAAACAAAATTTCTGAAGTTGTGTTTGAAATGAGGACATATGTAGCTGCTAGTAGGACCACATGGACTTGAGAAAGTGACGCTTTTTGTGTATTCCCCTCATGACAATGGCCTTCGTCTAGAAGAGAAAGAATTTCACGAGCTGTGTGAAGACAAAGCGGACACAGGTGTCTGCTGGCATAAAAATGCTAGGCAAGCTCGTGTGCAGGGTTGCGGTTGTCTGGTGACCTGGGAAGTCAGAGGTGCTGAAGGAGCATGCGCGTACTAGCTGGTGTGAGTGCTGGCGGGACAGAAGGTTCAGAGACCTCAGAAGGAGGAAGTTGCCACCATCTCCAGCATGAATTACAGTGAAGTCCTGCCCTGCTCCCGAATCTGATTGGAAAGTAGAAAATGAAGCAGAGTTTAGTCCCCTTCACTTGGCGAGAGGATGAAATGTTTGTTTCGTTGTTTGTTTTTAACTTTTTTATGTGTGAACAGAGTTAACATGGGGAGACGGATGTTCATGTAGTTAGGTGGCCTCTAATGTAAGTGACTGTTGAGTCTGAAAGAGTCCTCCAGAGTATGGTCCTGGCCTGCGGAGTGCTTTGAACTAAATAGCTGAAAAGGTCTCAGGAGTAAGGTACCTGACCTCCTGCTCCTGCCCCCCTTCTCCGCTGAAGTGAGCCATGAACTCCTTCCCCAACTGTCCCACAGAACCCAGAGAACCTCTGCCTTAACCAACCACAGAAACTAGAGGTCAATTTCTCTTCCTCTCTTGAAGCCCTTCATTGTGAGGGCTTCTGACTGTACTCAGAAGCCAAGAGGACTCAGCAGACTGTTGTTGAGCGACTCTCCAATCTAGCACCTTCTGTCATTTACTTTTCCACACAGCTGTCTGCTTTGTGTCTCAGGGACTTTAACAGAGAAGGGAGGAAGTTTTCCCAGGGCCATTGGCATGCCCTCCTGTCTTGCAAAGATTTACATGATTTTGTTAATTCTGTCTCTGATGAGCCTGCCTTCGAGAAGCGTGGCTGTCATGATGGACAAGGGCAGGCTTTGCTCTTTCCGCCCCTGCAACTCTCTTCAGACTCTGCTTAAGTGGGGCTTGGGGGTGGGGGGGATGGTGTTTGCAGCTGTGACGTCACCAGACTATAATCTTCCTTGTTTGTGTGCCTGTTTTCTCAATCTCTTCCTTATTTCAGATCTCAAGGGCTAATTTGTTCAGCCGGTTGTCTAGTGGTGTCGGACTTACTCTGAGGGTGGTCTGGGTGTTCATCCCGCACAGTGGGCTTTCCTGTGGCATGCACAGTGCCACCCAAGTGCCAACAGATTTACGTGTGTAACTTAGATCCTGACCAGTACACTCTGTGGACCCACTCTTGGGAACAGTTGTGGAGTGGCTGTGGCCATGCACTTTCCATGGTGCACGCGTGGGGGTCTGTGCGGGAGTCAGTCCTTTCCTTCCTCCAGGGTTCCAGGGATACTCAGGCCGTCAGGCTTGAGCAGCAATCCCCTTTACCCACGTCTCCTCACCACCGTATTTCTGCCATTGTACTTTTAAAGCACAAAGCAATTCAAACTGAAGGGACTATACAACTCAATATATTTGTTTTACTTATTGAACATGCATGGTCTTAAACATTAGCTTGGGTGTAGCCATCTGTGCACCTGTCTCTAGAGCTCATTGGCTTGTGGGAGTCATAAGAACTGAAGTCAGTGTGGGTCTCAGGGTTATGGCAGGGTAGGGGCAGAAGCCTGGCGTGCACCATCATCGGACACTGACATGAGCATTCCCATGGGGAGGAGAGCAAGGCTGTCATAAACTTAATTTCCCACAGTTTGATACTGTTGTGTGTGTGCGAACAGTGCATCTGTGTTGGGAAGGATTCCATTTGGGGCACGGGAGAGACAAGTGTGGGCTTCCCAGAGGGCCGCCTAGGGTGTGGAGCAGGCATGTTAAACACCTCTGTAGACCAGATGCAACACGAAGCTGTCTTCTTTTCCCGTTCAGGTTCTCCTTGCTGCTGCTCAATTTGGAGGAGTACTACTTTGAGCAGCATACGGCTTTCCACGTCCAGAGCCAGGACAGCCACGAGGAGAGGTGAGTCAGCTCGCACAGTGCTGGGCACTAGTGGGCTCTCAGAGTCCACTCAGGACTGCCTAGGCGTCCCTCTTCCCTCTCTGTAGTTAGGTAATGAGATGGTGGCATGCCTTGTGGGGTTCCAGCTCCTGAGGCTGCCAACCAGGACTCCCTCTAGTCATTGCTTTGTCCCTGTGCTCCCTGCTCCCGGTCTCTGCAGGGTGATGCAGTGAAGTCATGATTGGAAGCCATGGAGCAGTGAGGATGAAGTAATAAATAATGCAGTGGGAACCAGGGCAAAATCTGCTTCCTCCGTAACTACTCACTTGTTTGAAAACAGATCCAGCTGCTTGGGTCGATTTTTTTTTTTTTTTGAAAGCTACAAATCAAAGCATAATTTGTCTTTGAATTTTTGTTTTCCTTGTACAGGTTGTGCTTCAGTGCCACTAAAGTACTGATTAATGTGAAGTTATTCTTAGTTGAAAAATTCTAGCTTGTATGTATAATGGAGTAACAGAATTTAAACCCATGATGGAGCAATGGCTCTGTATAAGGGGTCAGCAACTACACGGCCTTTGGACCAAATCTGAGTGGCCACCTGCTTTACTGGTATGACCACTTGTTTGGGAGCAGCCACCACTATCTGTGTCCCTTGTTTGATCACCCTGTGACAGTTGTGACAGAGAGTGCATGATCTGCAAACACACATTCATAGAGACTATTCACCATAATTGTATGTGTGTCGTAATCTTCAAGGGCTGCTAAAGTCCTCAGGTGAGGGGTACCAAGAAGGTTTGTAATGGGCATGTGAAGATTAATACCACCTTCAGTCCCCCGCGGTTCCCACTGGAGTGAGCACTCCCTGCACCTCCCCTGAAGTACTGTTAGAGGGTGCCAGAAAATCTGATCTAATCTCATGGTTGATACAAAGGAGGACATGGTAGAGGGGTGTCTGTCACACAGATGCAGTAAGCGGCATTTATAGGCTGGGAGGTTGGGCTCTTGTCTGGAATGTCAAAGAGAACATGAGTTCTAGCCAAGTATTGGAAAAGGAAAAACAAAAAAGTCATGTGGGAAAATAATTGTAGATTAGCAGGAATGAGGAGTACATTATATGAATCAGGTGTTATATGGACTCTTTGGATTTTGATTTGAGTAAACAAACTGTGAAAATACATTTATGAAATGGAAAGTTTTTGAACACAGTCTACTTGGAGAACTTAAGGAGTTCTTTAAGTGTGGTAATGATAGAGCCCTTATTAAATGAGTGCTTCTTCAGAGCTCCTTACGTGGACCAGCTGGGTTTAGGAGGGGCTGATATAAGAAGCAGTGGAAGCAAAAATGACCAGTGCTAAAGCTGGGTGATGGGCATATGGGCACTTTCTATTCTAGATGCTTATACTTAGAAGTTTCATTCGATTAAAAAAAAATCTAGCTGTTGGTAACTTTGGATATTAAAAGTAAATGCACTTAGCAGCATGAAAAAATGTACATTTTCAAAACCCTTTGAGAAAGGAGAGCTGTGAACTGAATTCTGACCTTCTGTACAGTGGGTGCATATATTGAGTAGTAATGATGACCAGAAAGCTCCAGCAATCACTTCTTCCCACAAAGAGGAGAGTTTCCTCTGGGACTGGGAGGCCATTCTCAACTTTTCGACTGTATATCTCAGTGTGAGGTTTTGTCTTTTTTATTGTTGTTGTTGATTTTGACACTTTGGATTTCTAAGTTATATAGAAACATAGACTCACAGATTTTTTTTCCTCCTTAGATTCTCAGAGATACCCAAGTCCTTGAATGATTCAGATCCCTTTCAAAAAGTGCTATAGTATGAGGATGCGCCTTCCAGGCTTCTTCCTGTTTACTTAACACTGTGACTATGTCCAGTCCTGAACAGGGCACCTACATAGCGCTTCATCCCTTTCCATTCGGCATAGTGCTTGATGCATAGCAAATCCTAGTTTTGTTTTTGGAACTTTATTAAATTAAAAACTAATATGAGTTGGTTAATTATGGAGACAGAACCTTAGATATACAGGGTCAGCTGCAGTCACCTCAGTTAGAGCAGGGTAGCCCAAGATCCCTGGGTGGACAAGGTAAGAAACTTCACCCAGATACCAAACAAGGGCTAGGAAGATGACTCAGTGGTTAAAGAGCTCTTTGTGTACTCATGAGGACTAGAGGGCCACCCCCCACCCCCACCAACTATGTAGAACTCAGGCTGGCAAGGCAGTCTGCCTGTAATTCCAGCCTCGGAAGACAGAAGACAGGCCTTTCCCAGAGCAAGTTGGCTAATGAAACCAGCCACTTCCATGAGCTCTGGGCGTGACTGGGAAATCCTGCCACAGAAGATGGAGGCTGATTCCAGCATCACCCATGGCCCACAAATGCGCTGTGAGCAAAGGCTGCTCATTCATTTCACTGCCACCCAGACTCGAATAATAACACAGACACTATATTAATTACAACACTATTAGCTCAGGCTTTTTATTGGCTAGCTCTTACGTCTTAAATTAACTTATTTCAAAAATCTGTGTATTGTCACAAGGCTGTGGCTGACTGGGTAAGGTTCTGGCATCTGTCTACTTTGGCAGCTACATGGCATCTCCTTGACTCCGTCTTCTCTCTCTCTCTCTCTCTCTCTCTCTCTCCATATATATATATATATATATATGTGTGTGTGTGTGTGTGTGTGTGTGTGTGTGTGTGTGTGTGTATGTATGTTTGGATTTCCTGCCTGGCTTTACTCTGCTAAGCCATTGGCCAAAATAGCTTTATTCATCAATCAATAAAGCAACACATATGCAGAAGGACATCAGCAGGCATGGACACACATAGACATATTCATAAAAAATGGGAGAAAAAGATATGAAATCATACAAATTATACTTGTATATAAATGTGCTTCTTGGAAATTACTTTAATTTTTCATAAGTACAGTCACTTTCCCCTTACATGTGTGTGACTTCATAGTAAGCTGTTGTCTTGGTTTAATCACTGATAAAAGTCAATTGATAAGAGAAAGGTGATGAATATTGGGTCAAATTAAGAACAGCCTCTAAGATATTTGAGCATGTTATTTTCCAAAATTTAGTAAAGCCATATGACTATCCTAGGAAGCTAATGAAGTGGTCAGCCCCTTATCTGATTATATGATATCACATCACATAGTCTTTAAAACTGCTTATTTTCATGAAATGGAGTTTTCCCATGAATACTTAAATCATTGTTTATGGTATTTTGTATGTAAAATTCAAACTTAATTTTTCCATGATTTTAAAAAGCAAAAAAGTCTTTAATTAGTTGTACCAATTTATTGGTGTTTTCTGAGTAATTCTTCCATATTCAGAGGATGAAGAGACAATGAAATTTGCTGGAAACTTCACAGATTTAGCATTGTCAGTGTTTCTGCGCTTTAGTTTCTCTGGAGAGCAATTGTGAAAACTCTGATGATAATAATAATTAATGAGGTCATGGGGCCGCAGTTAACAAACGAAGCCACAGCCTCAGCCGGTGCGGGTTCCCCAGCCCCCGAGAGGAGCTAAGGGGCACAACTGTTCTCCATTGCGCTACTCCCTGTAGTTGCCGGGCTTTTATTAGCTGACGCCCTGGCCATCCACATTTTACTTAAAATAAATACCTTTTGTGATTGTCCTGGTGTCCACCAAATAATCCTTTTTCTTTTGGCTCCTAGGAAAACCAGAGGCTCCTTAAAGATATGTTCAAAATCAGTGATTTTTGAACCAGATGCGATCTCCCAGCCCATCATTAAGGTAAAGGTGTTTGCATTCCTAACGGCGTGTGTGCATGCTTCTTCTCTACTTTTCGTAATATCCTCTCTCCATTTTATCCAGATCCCTTTGAGAGACTGTTTGAAAATAGGAAAACGTGCAGAAAATGGAGCCAACAGACACCTTACAAAGTACGTTGTTCTCACTTTTAATTCTACTTTAACAAAAATTTTACATGTCTGATGATTTTTTTTTTCTGCATTCCAGGGCAAAATCTTCAGGTATTTCACTCATTTTCAGACAGGTGAGAGCATCTAGTAGACATGTTTACTATAACTGTTAGTGCGTACGTCTCCAGACTTGGGGAAGGCTTCTGTGCATGAGTGTGCGTGATTTCCTTTGCATGATGAAATTATTCACTTACATAGATCTCAGCAGGAAACACGTGGAATCGATGTTTAAATGCCTTGAGAATTTAGTCATTGAGAAACAGACGTTTTAAAGGGTAAGAGTCTCCCACTGGACCCTCCGGGTTTACTAAGTCTGAGAATTGTGTTTGTCCTCAGGGTCAGTGGGAAGCTGGAAAAACACTGAGTGTAGCAGTTCTTTCTGTGCCCCCCTCTCCCCCCTCCCCCGCTAAAGGTGGGAAGCCAGTGCCAGGCCACCAAAGCCACCTCAGGCTTCTGTTTGACAGCCCAGCAATGCTCTGGAAGGGCAGTCTCTCCTGGCAGGAGTGTTCATCCCAGATACACACTGACCTCACTTATGCACACACTGTGGTACTCAAGTTCGTATCAGCATCACGTGACAAATTAAAATGCAGCTTTAATGCTGGCGTATCATTGATTAGTTTGTAGATTAAAAAAATAAGTAAGAGCAGAGGGATTTCTCTGTTCTTTTGGTTTTTGACTTCATATTTGTCATCTGTCTCAGGATGTGTTTATCGGGGTTGCCTGGACTCCCTGCAGCTCTCTGGTTCTGTGCACTGTCAAGGTCCAGGGACGCTCTGTGAGGAGTGAGTGCAGTAGCTGTGGGCAGAGTGGCTGCACTGAGCACTTGGTGCAGAGACTGGCACGGGACAGCACCTGGAGCGTGTGAGGGGTGGGAGGAGGATGAGCGGCTTCTGCTGTCTTAGTCACCGAACCGTTTGTTCACAGACCACTGGTTAACATGCCTTGACATTTCTCTGATTATCTGGGAGATTTTGAATTAAGTAACTTTCGGTTAGTACCTCCTATAATTCCAATTGTTAAAAAATTGGAACTATCTTCAACTTCATATTTAATGTCTCACATGCAAACAGGTACAGACCATCTGGTGCTTGTGGGGGAGCCGTGCTACTATCCCTAGCCCTGTGTGCCCTCAGGTGACTTCTTAGGACATCATGAGCTTAGTGCAGGGCATCCCTATCTTGGAAGGAAAGGACACTTTTTTTTTTAGTTAAAATTAACATTTTCTTTAGAGAACTGCTCATCTTAGTAAAGGCTTAATAACTTGGATTTAGAAATACAGCCCAGAATCCTTCCTCCTTTAGTAGTTTTAGGAGGAGATCTCAGATGAAACCCATTCAAAATCAAGGGACACCCAGGGCAAGCTACTCTTTCAAGGATTATTTAAGCTTCACCAAGTCTCAGAAAAAGTTTTGGTACAAAGTTTTGCTTTCAGTTTTAGTTGTTGTTGGAATAACATGTTTGTGTGTGTGTTATGTGTGTATGTACAAATATTAGTTTTTAGCCATATGTTCAGTAGGGGAGATGGATGGTGAGGGGGAAAGTCTCTCATCCTGTGTCAGTTAGTGATAAATGTCATGAAGAAAAGGAAGAGCAGGACAGAAGTGCCCTGGGCACACTAGGGAATGTTGCTGTGCTCTGTGCTCCTTAAGACCGCGTGGTTAGAAAGAGAGAAAGCCGCTGAGCACTGTGACTATGAAGTGTCGGGTTGAGCAGGTGAGGGTCGAAGGGTCAGCAGAGCTCAACCCAGAGGAGGCTGGCCTAGGAGCAGGGCAGTCACGGCGGCCTCTGAAGCATGCTAAGGCTGTGGAGTAAAGAGCAAATGAGGAAAGCACTGGGCAGCTAAGAGTGTGTGACCTCATTTGGGTGCCCTGGAAACCAGGGGAGGATCAAGAGTGGAGCCAGGAGACCCTGAGGGTGTTCTGAGCCCCTGCTGCTCTGCACCAGGCTGCCAAGAGCTCCTCACAATCTGGGGGTGTGCTGAAGCCAAGCCATGCATAAAGCCTTCCAGCTGGAGCTTGTGCGACAGTGTAGACACTGAATTCATAGATCTTTAGGGTACTTCTTCACACTGACAACTTGGTTCCTTCAGTGTTTCTTGCCTTTCTCAGGTGTACTTCATTAAAGAACACAACATTGTGGCGCCATATAAGATAGAACGGGTAAGTAAACTTTTTCATAGATTATTGGACATTTATGCAGCGATTTTTGAGCAGTAAGACTTTTATGGTCCTATTAACACCTTTAATCAAATATGGTAAGTAACACTGAGTACTTCAAAGTTTATTAGCACTTATTGCAAAAGTACCCAAGGGATCCACAGCCTTTAGTTCTAATAGCAAAAACTTAGCGATCATATTAGAAGGGAAAGAAATGGAGGAATGGCCCAGGGGTTGAGAGCACTGTGATTTGTTATATACATGGCACTAAAAAACATTTGTAACTCTGGTTCTAGAGGATCTGATGTCCTCTTCTGGACTCTGCAGGCAGTGCATACACATGCTACATAGACATGTATGTGGACAAAATAACTACACATATAACATAAAAATAAACACATCTTTTTAAGGAAGGAAGGAACTGCAGTCAGAGTGTACAAATTGATAAGCATATTTACTATGTACCACTGAGAATTTTTTGCCTAACAGTACTGAACATTTATTTTTAAGAGCATTCAAGAGACACTTAATTTATAAATTAGCCCATATTTGACAACAAACTTTTATGAAGTCTTAATTTGGTGGAAGTTATGAGGATTTACAGGGAGGCATAGGCATGTCTTTGAAGTCACATGTGTTGCTGTCCTTCACTGCAGCATACTGTGTGGGGAAGGTGCACTCCTACTCGAGTAGGACTAGGAGGTGGAGCCAGCTCCTGATAAGGATGCTTCTGTGAATGAGAAAAACCACACTCTCTTGTTAATCCAGGCTGCATGCTTAGCTCAAGGTGCAGACAGCCTGCAGTATCTTATCCAGCAACTTATGAAACAGAAACTGCTTAGACAGTGTTATAGTCAGGAAAACTCACATGTGCAGTGGCCCAGGGGCTTGGCCACTGTGTGTGAGTGTGCCTTCCTCTCTGCTAAATGCATCTGGCCTTGTGACTTTTCTCTTGTTTTGGTATTGCCTCTACATCTTGGCAAAAACTCCCATGGGCAATAGACTACCCTTCTCTCAAGTTGAGAGCACTCCTGGGTGCCCTTCCTTGGGGAGCCTGCTGAGACCGTCTGAAGGACAGACCTGTATTTCAAGTGCCAGGCATGTATCTATCAATGTATGTGAGGGTTCTCTGGAGACACAGACTGTCAGGATTGGTGTGTGTGTGTGTATGCACGTGTGCGTGTGCGCGGCCTGATTATAATAGAACATGGGGAGATTGAGACAGATAGTGTTAGATATAAGGAGTTTATTACGAGGAATCGATGTGGGGGATGATAAAGACTGAGACTTCAACCTCTGAAGAGCCCACAGTGTAAGGTGAGCCTTCGTTTGAAGGAAGGGAAGCCCAGCATTCCAGTGGGAAGACAGTCACAACGCACAGCTGGCGGCCACTCTGCAGATGCTTACTGCTGCAGGATGACTGCTGCTTCTGTCCCCACCCACCCAGGGAAAGATGGAGTATGCCTTTGAACTGGAGGTTTCTGGGAAGGTGGAGGATGTTGTGGAGACGCTGCTTCAGGTAAGCCAGCCATTCGGTGGTCTCACCTGCACAGAGCATAGAGCAGACTGAGCTGGAAGCCTCCATGTTGGTTTCACTTTTGTTTTGAGGCAGGGGCTCATGTAGCCCAGACTGGCCTCCCTCATGCCTCTCCCTTCCTGGAACAGGGATTTCATCTTACCCAGACAACTGTCACTTGGAAATATGCTATTGACTTGAATTTGGAAACTTAAATAGGAGAAGCCACAGACATCAGAATTGATGCCTGCTGTTACTAACAGACAGACAATCAATGCCTCTAAAGAGATACCTGCGACTGTCTGCAGGGAAACTAATTGTGTGTTTATCACATTGTAGCTGCACAGAGCATCCTGTCTTGATAAACTTGGTGACCAAACGGCCATGGTGAGTATGCTGGACAACTGCTGTTTGACTGGAAGTTAACTTCTATTGAGCTCACTTATACTCATGCCCGTAATTTTAAACGCTTCTCCTCGTAGATAACAGCTATCTTGCAGTCACGTTTGGCTAGGACATCATTTGACAAAAACAGGTAAGATTTTTGTTTTCTGACTAGAATGTAGTGAATGACTCCATCTGTAGGCCTCTCTTAGCCTGTTCAGAACGGATGTGGGCTGGCGTGTGGGGAACTCTTGCCTAACCCATGTGAGACTTTGGTTCTGGCCCCAGCATGACTTTCATCATCTTATTCCAGACCTGCTCATCTTAGCCAGCCTAGGAACGATAACTCTCAGAGCTTCCGCTGCCCTCCTCCTTCCTGATGTCTGCCACTTAGAAAGCCTGTCCGTCCCCCAACTGCCTTCTCTCCAGCCTACGTACCTGTCTTACCCACTGGGCTTGCCGCATCGCGCCATAGCCACCTTGAGTCCATCTTCTCCATGCTAGTCTCCTGCCTAGCTCTGCTCCGCCCCCACCTAATGACCCACTAAACTGTGTCTGTGTAGAGGACATCTGTCACTTGGCCGTTGGCAGTTACAGGGACCCGCTGCCACAGCCTCCTTCTGGGGCGGGGCTTGCTCACTGCTCCAGGTGGCTGTTGGCTCTCATGAGTTCTGGGCTCTGGCTACTTGCAGAGGGAGCAAGGTCCTGATTGTCACCTGCTCTCTGCCCTCTAGGCCTTTGTCTCTTGTTCTCTCGTTCTCTTTCCGCTCTTCCTTCATCTTAGCCCCTTGTTTTTCATGATTGGAACATGGACCCTCCTGACTTTTGGTTCTGGCTAACTGGGCTTTCTGATTTTTAGCTTAGCTGTCAGTTCGAGCAAATCTTTCTTAGGCGCCTCAAATTACATTGATTACTTGCCTGTCATTCTCCACAAGGACCAAGAGAGTATACTTATTGTTCTAATGGTTTTTCCATTGATTTTCTTGTCTTCATGAAGTATGCAATACAGTTTCTGAAAATAATACTGCTATTTATTTTTATTCTGGTTTCTTATTTTTTTCTTGCCTTAGATGTGGACTATTTGCCTATGTTTTCATTTCATATTAGTCATTTATAAAGAGGTAGGACCCAAGGTCTGTCCCAGGCGAGTCACCCAAGGCCTTGGTGGTTCCCCTGGCAGGTGGGAGACCACGTCAAGTGGGAGACAGACAGGCCATGCAGAGAGAGCTGGGGTAAAGAGTTTACTTATGGGTTATGGAGGGGAAAGGGAAGAGGAGAAGGAGGGGGTACACCGGGGAGGTCGGAAGTAGGTGGAGCTTGTTTCTTCAAGGGAACAGGGTTCTCTGGTGACAGACCAGGCCAGCAGATTAGAACAATATTCATCTGTATTCCTTTATCTTCCTGTAACTATTGAAAATTTTGTGGTACTCAACCATCTATAATGCCAGTTCTAGGAGATCTAACCTCCCAGGGCACCAGGCACATATATACACAGGCATACATATGGGCAAAACTCATACATCTAAAATGAAATAAATAAATATTAAGAAAATTAGAGAGTGGTTCACTTTGAAAGTTTTAATTTGTTTTTCTAGAACCCGAAATGTCATGCTGAGGATTTAGGGAGGCGTCTTTGCAGAGTGAGATGAAATATTCCGGTCATGAGCACTGTTTCCAAAAGAGGGAACACAAACTTGTGAGCATAGCTTTCATAACGTTTCTGAAGATTCTCCTCTTATTGAGGAAATAGGATATTTCCCTACTTTTTATGTTGAAAGGGTCCGAATTCTGTCAAGTTGGAAGAGCGCAGACATCCTATGACGTGTGTTTGTTGATGTCTTTTCCAGCTTGCTTTAGATGTTGCCGTGCCTGTATCCACGTCACTGCTCTGGCATGCGTGTTTGTTCTGTTCAGACTTCTCTCTCGTCACTATCCCACAGCCGTGCAGTGAGGCAGCTCTGTGCCATTCTAAGTCATCTGGCTATGCCAGTTCACCAGGCGGAGGGGCTGCAGCTTGTGCAAATTCCGTGTCCTTGTAGATAAGAAACTTGGGGGACTAATTTGGAGAGGGGATGGGGGGCTGCACGCATGCACGGCACATCGCTGTGTATTATGTGTATGTGTTTGCATGTTTGAGTGTAGTTGTTCGGATTGTTGACACTGAGTTGCAGGACATCACGTCTGAGTCCCGCCGGTACTCAGGTGTGTGTGAATAAGGACGTCCTTGCCATCCTTGTCATATCTTCTGACACATAGCTCCAAATTCATGTTCACCCAAAGGTTTTCTAAGAATTCTTTATTTTAAAATTGCTTTAGGTTTTTAAAATGAAGGAGTCTATAAAATTCCTTCATTTGCGCTGAGCTCTCCCCAGGATTGGGGATTTGGTGTGTAGATGTTGCCATCTTTCTCTTCTTGGTACATTTCCAGGTATTTGCTTGATGCCACTGAAATTCCTTTTCCAAATGTTTGTTACTGGTATTGAAACATAATACATTCTTTTTCTTTTTAATATTGGCCTTCTACCCTGCCTCTTCTAAGTTCATGCATGGGTTTTTAGCAGAATTTCTACTATTTTCATGTTTGCAGTCCTTCCTGGAAAAGGGAAGTTTCCCGGAGACTTCTGTTTGTTTTCTTGCTGTCTCCTCACACTGTTTTGTTAAGGAAGAGCTTGGGGCAGACTCCCTGCCTTCATCTTTATGCTGAGGGAAGATGGTTTCCTGTTACCACTAAGGAATGGTGCTGGCTGTCGGTTTTTCTTAGTCATTGTCACAGTGAGGAAGCTTGTTTTAATTTTAGTTTGTTGAATTTTTTTAAGTAAAAGATACAGAATTTTGTCAAATATTTTTTAATATATTTATGGACATCATTTTTCTCATTTGTTGTTAATATTATAAATTATATGGATTTTTAGTGTTAAATGAACTTTATATTCATGTAAAAATATTATTTAAGATCACGGTGTGTGGCCCACTCTCTTGCCTCATGGACATTTTATCAGAAGCTCTTGCATCTGTCCACACGCCGGACATTTTCTGTCATTCTCTGGCAGTTTTGGTGCAAGGTTCTGCTGACCTCATAGAATGGATTGGGATGTGTTCTGTGGTCCTGTGTTTACCAGAAGAACGAGGCTTGGTGATATTCATTTTTTATATTTTTTTGTTTAACTTACAGGAAAAGGTAGATAAATATAAAGTATTCTTAGGGATTGTACTTAATGTAGTTTATTATTATTAATTACTATTACCAACATCACTGTTATTTTGAGAGAGGGTCTTGCTGTCCGGCTCAAACCGGCCTTGACCTTGCAGTCATTTTACTTCAGTCTCCTCAGCATTGTGAAGGAACACACCCAGTTTGTCTTTTGTTTTTGTAATGTGTGGATGTGTGTGTGAACAAGTGTGAGTGTGTGCGTGTGTGAGAGAGAGAGAGTGTGTGTGAGTGTGTGTGAGTGTGTGCGTGTGTGTGAGAGAGAGAGAGACTGTGAGTGTGTGTGAGTGTGTGTGAGTGTGCGTGTGAGTGTGTGTGTGAGTGTGCGAGGCTGCAGTAGTGGGCATCCCTTTGGCTTGTCACAATAGTGCTCTCTGCCTCCCTCAAAAGTGCTCCAGCCCAGGTTTCTTTGTTGTTTTGTAATAACTTGGCCATTTGTTTTAAGCGATAGGTGATTAGAAGAATGTTGCTTACTCTTCACACAGTCGAGGATTGGATAGCTGTCATACAGTTGCTGATTATTTGATCAGAAACTCTGTTCTATGCTTCAGTTTTTTGGCGTTTATTTGAGTTTGTTTTATAGCCAGTGTATGCAGGATCTTGGTGAATATTTCCTGTTTCTGGTAGCTCTTGAGGCGGCATTTGTATAGCGCTCAGCTGTCGGTGGTTCCCAGTGTTCACACCATAGTGACTGCGTTGCTGATGTGCCCAACGTTTACTGGAGAGACACTAAGGCTGACAGCTATGGTTATGGAATTGGTTCCCTATCTCTGGCGCTGGCCTGGCCTACAGACTTCGTTCCTCCCGTGAGACCACCCTCCTCCTGCCATAGCCTGCTGGTCTCTTCTTTTCCTTCATGCAGTCAAGGTCATTCAACTGTCTCTGCACCCTCTGTTGGTTTTCTGTCGGTTCTGAGAACTCATGAGTCTTGTTGAACTCCCCAGTTGGTTGTGATCGTTGGGCCAGAGTCTCAAGGTCTCAACAGTTCAGCATTTTCTCTAGAGAAGACTGGCCTAGTGTTGTGTCCTGTATTTCTTTCAGGACTGAACCAGGGCTCCTGAGTGATAGCATACACTCTAGAGTTGAGCCACACTCCCAAGCACATGAGATTTACTTTTAATCCAGTTATTTCACTAAGTAATTGCCCTAGAATATTGTTAATTTAATTGTTTCTGCACTACTTTCTAAATTAACAAATCAGAAATGTTTTATTTTTTTAAGTTACACATTTGAAGATAAGAGAATGCATCTCTAAGTGGTTGTATGTTTGTATCAAACTGACCTTCAAGTAATTGTAATTATGTGTTCAAAACCTGATACAGTAAATGCGGACAGGGTCTTGCTCTGTAGCCTAGGCTGCTCTGAAACTCCGGGTGCTCCTGGGTCAGCCTCACCGGTGCTGGGATAGCAGGAGGGTATCTGTGCTCTAAGGTCTTAACTGTAAAAGCAGGATGTTACATGGATGTAGGACTAGCTTCAGGACTGTTCCATTTTGGGAGAGATTTTGTTTCAGTGAGATGTACTCTCTTCTGTTAATAAAACGTCATGCTTCCATTATTCCGTCTAAAAGACTGTCAACCTTAGTTAAGCAGCCGGTTTATATCCCCACCTTTTTCTATTAGTTGTAGTGTTTAGATGCATAGCAGGCAAATTTACACAGTGGTTTCGACTTTCCTGACTTTTTCTACAAAACATCTTTTCAGGTTCCAAAATGTTTCTGAGAAGCTGCATATGGAGTGCAAAGCTGAGATGGTGACGCCTCTGGTAACGAATCCGGGACACGTGTGCATCACAGACACCAACCTGTACTTCCAGCCTCTCAACGGACACCCGGTATGTAGGTCACAGGGCCTTTTGTGTAAGTCACAGGCCAAATGCATAGGTCACAGGCTGAGTCCATAGGTCATGGGGCATCATGCGTAGGTCATGGGGTCCTGTACAGTACTTGCTTCTGTCTTTCAGCTCAACTTTTCAGGACCTGACATCAAAATTACTGTCTTGAGTTACTTCCCTCACTCCTGGGGATGGTCACAGTCATTTGGTAGCCCTGTGTAGCAGTGTGGCTTCCCAGTCCATCTGGGGTTGGGTGCACACTCACGTGAATGCAGTGTCCTCTGATCTGCATCCAGTCATTCTGAAGGACTCGTTCCTGGTAGTGTGTGGAGAAATGCCACCACTCCTGATTCTGGTCCCATCAAGGGAGATTTATCCTTCTAGGAAGCACCGGGGAAAACACCAAGAAAGCATGGCAGTGAATGAGAAACAGGTCTCCTGTAATCATTTGCTGTGTGTGAGCACCGGTGGCCCTGCTTCTCCTTCATTACAGACACTGTCTTCCTCCGGTGCTCATGTGAGCTTCTCACAGCCAGCGTGTGCTCCTGTAGAGAGAGATGCTACATCTCCTGGATCTGTGTGACCCCTAGGTCACAGGGTTGGGCCATTTGACTGGGCATTTTAACCCACAGATAGTGTTTTCTGTGGACATCTCCAGGCTAGTCATTGGCCTCAAACTGGACAGACAAGTGTTGTAGCAATTCTGTCCACTAGGAGGCAGCACATACTGGTCAGCTGCTCCAGCGACTTAGCACATGGCTGACTGGGGTGTTCTCTGATTTTGGCTACTACTACTACTATTTTTGTTAAAAAAAAATTGTAGAAAAAATATCTGGCAGTACAGCTTCAGGGGACACAGTGTATTTTTCCCAAAGCCCTGGACAGGCTTCTTGGATTATGTTGGGGTCTTTAAGGCCTTTCTCACTGTTGCAGAACCCAGTTTTCCTGTCACTTGGGAACCCGGATATAGAAGCTTTGCCTTTTAGCTGAGCACACAGTATCTTCTAATTTTGATTCTCTCTTACTATTCTTTTCAAGTTTTAGAGAACTGAAAACAATTTTCCTTTAAAAAAATGTTTTACCTTATATTGTAATTAATGAGATATAAAATTTTGTAATAAAGGAAATTAAAAACATATTTTTTTTTTAAAAAAAGGATCTTAGTGCAAAGTAAATCCTAGATCAAGATTCAGGGCTGGAGGGATGGTTTAGCATTCAAGAGCATGTGCTCTCAGGTATCGGGACCAGATCTAGAATCCTAGCACCCCCCAGAGCCCACGGTGTCCCACACACACCTGTAACCTCAGCTCTGAGCCAAGTAGAGATAAGTTAGGGAGAGACCCTGCCCCAAAAAATAGGTGGAGAGTAATAGCAGAAGGTACCTGATGCCTTCTCCGACCTCCACACCTGAGAGCACATGTAGCCCCTCACACACAGGTGCATGCATACACTCAGATACACACACCCACATATACACATATACACAGGTACATATAGCCCCTCACATAGGTGCATGCATGCACTCAGAAACACACACATACACACAATACATGTTTTAAAGGAACAAACTTATTGAATAGTTATTTATACTCATTCTTGAGTGCCCCACACCACACACTAACCCTTGCAATAATCTGAAAGATGAGGGTGCCGTTATCATCTGACTTTACTGAGGAGCTAAGAGCTATGTCAGAGTAAACTGTGACTTGAGTACCATTTGCTCCAAGATCTCTCCTAGGTGTTTAGCTGCAGCACACTGGGAAGGCAAGGATGTGTAGCTCTCTCCCTCCCTGCTGTAAGATAGAAAAGAACAACTTCTAATTGTGTTTGAATGGTGACTCTTGACACTACCTTTGTCCTTTTTAAAGAAACCTGTGGTCCAGATAACACTCCAAGACATCCGGCGCATTTACAAAAGGAGGCACGGCCTCATGCCTTTGGTGAGTTCAGGTCACTGATGCAGGGCAGCTCCCTGTAGGAGGTTGCCAGACCTGCAGTGTGGTGCCTGATCGACATCCAGGCCCCGCAGCAGGCCTGAAAACCCAGGTGTGCTGTATGTGGGCATGTGGAAGCTGGCAACTGATAGACGATAACTCGGGAAGTAACAGCTTCTGTTGCAGAAATACCTTTTTGTTCAAGAGCTAAAGGGCTAGAGAGTCCTTGAGTTTCTCCTTCCTGAATGTCCAGAGCTTCTAGGCTAAGGCTAGACTAGTGCTGGCAGAGTGGGCCAGTGTTCCTCCAGCTAATGCCCGCTGCGGCCCAGCCGACTCTCAGGGTAATCCTGGGAAGAGCCTTCCGTAACTTTTTAGGATGGCAGGAGAGCACATCAGAGCAGCCATAGCAGTTCTGAGCTCAGGGAGGAGGAGATAGAGGAGACAGCCATTAAAGGGTTGGCTCTTCTCGCCATCCCCTCAGCTTATCTCACAAATGCACCTTAGAAGTTATCACTGCTGAGGAGACGGTTCCAACGTGTTCTAAACTGATACCAATCTAGATTCGTTTCCTTTTGCAGATCATAACTAGCTCATTTTTGTACTTTTAATTTGTGAAATTCAAGCACTTTGTTACGTATTTTATGTCCATTTCTAATGATAGTAGAAAGCCACAGAAAACAAATACTATTAAAAATCTTGTGCTCTCACTACAGAAGAGCCATGAGAAAAAGTGGAGAGATTAGCATTGGTTAGCCCCACCCGTTTCCATTGCAGCTCTGTACAGTACAGCCCAGGACTTAACTCCCTAACTCCCCCAGCTGGTGAGTTCCAGCAGCCTGAGCCTGACCCCAGCACCCCCTAGCCCTCCTTGTGGTTGCTGCCTGTCTTCCTTTGCGACCACAATGCCCAGGAAGCTGACTCTTTTCTCTTGAGACTGGGCCTACTGCAGCCCAGATGGCCCAGAACATTCAGTTTATAGTGTCCTTTAAAATAGCCATCATTGAGTGAGTTATTTGATTATTAATTTGTTTCATAGTTATTCAATTTATATAATAAAGCTAAATATTTATGTGCAAAACGAAATGTGGCTTCATTAGCAATCTAATTTTAAATTTCAGAATAAAAAGCTATTGTCAGTAACCATATTTGGTACTAAAGAGAATCACACTGTTTTCCTGATGTGCATCTCTCGTTCTCAGGGTGTTTATAAGAAAACACACGGGAATATAGTGGCCTATATCCCGAGTCAGAGTATAAATGTAAGCACGGCCTAAGGCTCAAGCACATAAATGCTGAGCTGACTTAAGGTTGTGTACTTCTGTGATTGGAGGATGGACATGGAGCTATTTGTTTTATTCTTTCTGAATTTTTAGGGCTTGGAAGTGTTTTGCACGGAAGATGACCTGTGTTCCGACATATACCTAAAGTTCTATGAACCTCAAGACAGAGACGACCTCTATTTCTACATCGCCACATACCTAGGTTGGCTGGCCTCTCTTTATTGTCCGTGCCTGTGAAGGTAGCTCAGCTCCTAAGAGGCTGGGGCAGCAAACAAGAGAAGCATTGCTTGCCATATAGTTGTACTTGCTTTGTTCTCAGATATGATATCCTACAAACGAGGGAAATGTGAATTCATTTTGTTAATGCTCATTTGTGTGTTTTGAAAGCTCTTAATGAATATGTTTAAATGCTTCCTTATTTTAATGACTTCCAACTTGAGGGGGTTACAGAGAGGACCCAAGGGTTTTTTTCATGGCATGATTTAATTTACGAAAACGAAAACTGAGGTTTTTGTAAGACATGAGGATGTGTTTACGATCACTAGTTAGCTCTTCACCAGAGAGCCAGCACTCACATGGAGCAGGTGAGTCCTCCATGCCTGGCCCTACACCCTTCGACTGGAATCTATTTTCTTTAGGAAGGGAGCCTCAGTCCTGTTGGAGAATGTGCAGTTCCCCACCTTTATCAGAAAAATCCCCCACATTTTCATCAGCTGTGACTCTTTATTAAGCTATATGACTAAATTCCTGATTTACATGGTTGCCCTGTCACTAGGAAGGACTGACTTTTACATTGACGTTGAGATTTTGTTAATGCATCCTAGTTTGTTTCTCTCTGGTGTGCAGTGAGATCTTCTTCACATGGGTGGTGAAGGGTGTCTTTCCTTGCTCTAGGGAAGGATTTTATTCCAGCGGACTTACATTTTAGCCTGGAGTAGTTTATCAGCTCTTGACTTTAACATAGTGAATGAGCAGAGATTTAGTATGCGTTTGTTTTTATCTTCTGAGTCCAGGTGTCTTATTTTTCTAAAATGATAAGACAACAGTAGAAAGCTCACTGTTTTAGGGAATACTAAAGCTGCAGTCACACCCTCTGTCTGCGTCCCAGCTGCCACTCCTCCTGTCTGAGCTCATTCCTAAGTTTGCTCAAGCCTTTCCCAAGACTTCCAAGAGCTAGGAATTAAAAAGAAAAGCTTCATTGTTTTGAAGTCTTTCCTGGTAGCTAATGAGAAGCTCGGTGAGAAGTAAATTAGAATACATACATACCTACTAAACAGCATATGAGTGAAGATGCTATTACGTCCAGTAAAGAGATTTTAGGTTCAGAAAAGCAGAATTTTCTAAACAAAATGACAAATTCTTCCATCTGTAGGATAGCTGAGCCATCCCAGCCCTTCTAAAACCACAGTTCTTACTGAAAGGCCATTTCTCCCGAGGGCCTTCCTGGTGGTTCTGGTTTACCAATTAGCCCTACAAAATCCCGCTTTCTCTTTTCCAGTTTTGTGGATGATATGTAGCTACTGATACATTGGCAATAGTCCACCTCTTTAGAACCTAGGAAAAATTAAGTTCAATATTTTGTTCTGGCTTCAAAAAAATGAGGGGGGTGTTTACAAATGGCCATGGTTTCTAAAAAGTCACCAAAACTTGGCACATTTGATAGAATCTATTATTCATTGTGTAATTGTCAGCCATTGCCACTCCATAGTCTAATAGTTTTTTATATAGCTTTTGGGAGTGAATTTGATAGTAGTTCAATAGACTTAATAACCTCTTTATCTGGATCTTTGTGAAAACACATCCACAGACACTTTAAAAACACTAAAGAAGCTCACTCTTCACACTTAGCAGAAGCTAGCTCTTCACAATGAGCAGAAGCTAGCTTTTCATTCTGAGCAGAAGCTAGCTCTTCACATTGAGCAGAAGCTAGCTCTTCACACTGAGCAGAAACTAGCTCTTCACACTAAGTAGATAGAAGCTCGCTCTTCACACTAAGTAGATAGAAGCTAGCTCTTCACACTGAGCAGAAGCTAGCTCTTCACACTGAGTAGAAGCTCACCAGTGATCCTTGCAGTACTGTGACGGCCCCACCCCTGTCCCGCAGAGAACCACGCCACCGAGCACACTGCAGAGAGCTACATGCTGCAGTGGCAGCGAGGGCACCTTTCCAACTACCAGTACCTGCTCCACCTCAACAACCTGGCCGACCGCAGCTGCAATGACCTCTCCCAGTACCCCGTGTTTCCGTGGATAATAAATGACTACTCCAGCCCAGAGTTAGGTGAGCACTGTCCTGCGTGGGCCCTGGGGAGGACCTGCTTCCCAGCGGGAGGGTGCGCTTTATTTTATAGCATGTCTGATTATAGGAACAAAATAGAGCTCATTTCAGCTTTCTCACTAAAGGTTGCCAATTTCCATTTCAAAATATTGGGCAGATGTGGTATAAATAGTGTTTTATGTGTGTTTGCCACTTCGTGAAGGTTATACATAGGAAATGTGTGCATAATTTTAATTCAGTCTTCCTATTATTATGTGTAACTGCCAAGTTTTGAAATATTTAAATTTCTCACTGAAATTTTCAAGTTAGTTTGTTATTTTAAATTCACATTGAAATTTTTAATGAAAGAATAAGCCGTCCACTAACCACAGGAGGAAATGGAAGTCATCCCCAGTCGGATTCTGAGAGGTAGCGGTACTCCGCAGGCTTCTGTGTTGTCACCATGACAGAATACCCAAGAAGGCCACAGTATAGGTGGGAAGATTGGTCTTAGCTATGATCTCAAAGGCAAGGACATCAGGCAGCACTGGGAAGCAGGGTAGCAGGAGGAAGAGAATAGCGCCAAGGGCTAGGACAGGATGTAAGCTGGAAGACATTCCTCTGGGGCCTTCCTCCTCCCTTTTTCAGGCTTGCTAGTACTGACATTGTATAGTAAACCAGCTAAAGGATCAATCTGTCCATTAGGTAAGAGCCCTTGTCATCTGATTGGCTTGGGAGATGCCTGTGAAGACATGCTCAGAAACATCTTACTAATGTAGGAATTTCTCTGTCCCCTCACACCGACACTCAGGACTGTCAACACTTTCTTTTTTTATGACATCAGAACTTCTTTCTTGTTCCCTAAATAATGCTTCTAAAATTTGATAATATTGTAATTTTATATCATAACTCTTTAAAATTATATATTATGATCAAGTTGTTCTTTTTGACAGTTTGGTGAGTTGAGCCTTTGTCATTGAAAGTAATAACAAATTGTCTACAGATATAAGAATGTAATTCATTGATGATTTCCAAATCCTGGGTTTTTAAATTTTATGTATGTAGCTGAGTGGTGGTGGCATACACCTTTAATCCCAGCACTTGGGAGTCAGGGCAGGTGGATCTCAGTGAGTTCGAGATCAGCCTGGTCTACAGAGTGAGTTCCAGGACAGCCAGGGCTACACAGAGAAACCTTGTCTAAAAAAACAAAAAAAAAAAATAGTGTGTATTTGCTAATGTCACTGTAGTTTAGACATAGAAAGTAACTTTAATGGAAAAAGATGGATTAAAAGTTTGTTTTTGTAGTTGTCCCTGGAATTGGGCTTCCTTTGTTCTTTATTGGAAAGTACTTTAAAATGACATGATTTATTTATTTGTATGTGTATGGGGGGTTGGGTGTGTGGGTGTACATGTGCCAAGATGGACCTGTATTGAAGTCAGACAACCTGTAGGAGTCAGTGCTCTCCTTCCACCATGCGAGTCCCAGGGCTTGAACTCAGGTTGTTGGCTTCCATGGCAGGTGTGTTTACCCACAGATCCATCTGGTCTGCTACAGAAAGTCTGTTCTGGGCATCTCACACTACAGACGTTACTTTTGAGTGAGGGTTTATTTGTTTGTTTTGCACCTGTATAGATAATATAGGTTCTGACTATTGTGGATTCATCTCAGTTCTTAAAATGACTTCATAGAACAAGTGTGAACTTGGCTCGTGTCATTGTGCTTATGTTTACAGATCTGTCGAATCCTGAAACCTTCCGAGATCTTAGTAAGCCAGTGGGCGCCTTAAATCAGGAACGGCTGGAGAGACTGCTGGTGTGTATATGGGGCTCGTGGATTCTAAGCAACCTCACAAATCATTGCCTTTGCCTCTTAGTGACTGAAGCTCTGCCCCTAGACTTAGGTGTGCTGTGGCAGGAAGTCCTCAGCCCTTTCCTGCCGTAACCAGCAGCTCACTGTTTCTGTGTGTTTGTCTTTGTCTTTAATCTGGGAAGTTTGAATTATTTTTATGAAGAAAATCTTTGATAAACTGCACAAGAGGTGCACACAATTCTGTTTTGTTGGATGTCAGCGCCATAGGCAGTGAAAGCCTAGAGAACGAGAATGCTTATCTGCTGGTCATGGATGCTTGCTTGCTGGCCCTCTGCTACTACTAGGAGAGGGATGAGGAACGGCGTGTCAGGAGCTCCACTCAGGGTTGACACCTCACGTCAGTTACTGTCTCTCGGGCAACACGTAGCTCTTTGTTCTTACGTTGCAGACGCGATACAAGGAAATGCCCGAGCCGAAGTTCATGTATGGGAGCCACTACTCCTCGCCGGGCTATGTGCTCTTCTACCTCGTCAGGATTGGTAAGGCTCTGGCATCACCCACCGTTTCACCTGGATTCTCAGACAATTCTGCAGTCTGATCTAACCCTGGTTTTCCCCTGTCTAGCACCGGAGTATATGCTGTGTCTACAGAATGGAAGATTTGATAATGCAGATAGGATGTTCAACAGGTTTGATAAAACACCTCATCATTTTGAACACTTTCTGATTATATATGTACAGTATGCTTGGTTTAAAATACTAGATATAACAAAAATGCAGAAATATAAAGCCTAACAGGCCTGAAGACATACACTTTTCACTCCAACACTCAAGAGACAGAGGCAGGTGGATATTCATGAGTTCCAGGCCAGCCTGGTCTTTACAGAGATTCCAGGATGGCCAAGCTGTAGTGAGACCCTGTCTTATAAACAAATCCTTTCTTTCAAGCTTTAATAATGTGTATATTGGGAAACATGTTTTTATATTATTTTTAATTTATTTTTTTATGTCTGAGTATTTGACTGCATATGTGTGTGTGTGTGCCCTGCCTACAGGAACCAGAAGGTGTCCTGGTTTTGGAGTCACAGATAGTTGTGATCTACCATGAGGGTGCTGGGAATCGATCCCAGGTCCACTGAGCCATCTCTCCAGCCCTAGGAACAGATTTTTGTTTTGTTTAAAGACAAGATTTCTCTGTATAGCCCATGCTGGTCTAGAACTCAGTCTATAGACCAGGATGGCCTTGAACTCTGAGATCTGCCTGCTTCTGCTACCCAAGTGCTGGGATTAAGGGTTTATGTTACCACACCTGGTTTAGGGACAGATTTTTAAATTAGATTTTTCTCCTGACCCGTGTAGCCTGAGCAGTTCTTTTTCATACTCGGAAGAATATTTTGAAACAATGACTTTAAAAAATTATTGTGTCATGTTTTAGAATATACCACAATTTACTTAAACTCTTATTTTCTATTGGGCAATTAAATTTGTCTACCCAAATTTTATTCTTCTTGATAATTCTGCTATGGTGAAAGCATTAAAATTGGCTTACACATTTGAATGATTAGCATTTGCTTCCCAGAATAAAAAAAGGAAGCAGAGTCCCCTTCTGTCCCACCATACACTTTTCTGGAGCCACAGAGAGTTGCACTAGTCGAGGATGTGCCCCTTGGATAAGACAGTGTGCGTGTGGTGGTGTGCATGTGTTGTGTACGTGTGTTGGTTGGGGCGGTGTGGTGTGCCCTTCCATGGGGCATGTGCATGTGGTAGTGCGGCCTTGCTTCACTCTCCTTTGATTCTAGTGAAGTTCTGCCAGCCCCTGGCCACACTTTTCTTTTGAGGTCAAGGGGCGGGGCCTCACATGCGTGTTAGAATCCGAGTCAGTGAGAAAGCTTGAGCGCAGGAGCCTAGACAGTAGGTGTTACTGGGAGGACACCGAGAAAAGCTGCTGCTGCCGTAGCCCAGGCTGCTCATGAGCGCATCACTCTTTCATATCTAGTATTGCAGAAACCTGGAAAAACTGTTTGGATGGCGCAACGGATTTTAAAGAGGTGAGCAATTCAGGGAGCTGGTGACCCACGGGCTTCGCTTTCTCAATGCTGTAAAAACATGTTCTACCCCCACCTCCAACAGTTGATCCCGGAATTTTATGACGAAGACGTCAGCTTTTTAGTCAATAGTCTGAAGCTGGATCTGGGAAAGAGACAAGGAGGGCAGATGGTTGATGACGTGGAGCTCCCAGCATGGGCCTCAGGTGAGTGCCTCCTGCGGCATGGCGGTGCGTCGTGTGGCATGCTCTCCCAAGTTATGATGTCGTTCATTGTGTTGGATTGCTTGTGACTGCTAAGAATACCTACTTAACTGAGCTGGAGTCCGTTTATCCCAATCAAAAGTATGCTGTGTCTACATTGTAAAGACATCTATATGTTTGATAGACCCAAATGTCATAAAAATGCTTCTGCCACTTTTTCTAGGTAAAAATACATAAGATGAATAATAAAACTCATTAGAGATATGTATGTCTTTAAAAGAAAAATATAGAAACATATATCTCTTATCTCCTAGAAGTTTTATGCACAAATAGATGGGTACAAGAAATGAAAGAAAATTCAACAGAGATGACATAACATTCTGATGCAGTCTACCCCGATAGGTCCCCAGGACTTCCTCCAGAAGAACAAGGCTGCCTTGGAAAGCAGTTATGTCTCTGAGCACCTTCACGAGTGGATTGATCTCATATTTGGCTATAAGCAAAAAGGGAGTGAGGCTGTAGGAGCCCACAACGGTACGTGACACTGGCTGGCGTTTCCCTCGGTGTGTGGTGAGATGCGGCCAGGCAGACAACAAACTGGAGACCTAGTGCTCGGGGAGCTCAAGACGAGTCTGGGCTGCAGGTCTGGGCTCTGCAAACCAAACGAATCTGTTACACAGCAGTGACTTTGATGGCTACAAAGGGCCGATTTTGCTTTAAGTGTGAAGAAGGTGGCCTCTGTCCGCCTCTTCTGCCTCGGGTTTCTGAGTCTTTCTGTCAGTAGCGAGGAACTCGCACTGAAATCCAGAAGTGACTCACGTGAAGTGCAGTCATGCCAGTGCTATGACTGATGCTTCCCCGAGGGAGAAAGTAATGCTAGCCAAGGAAGACAACAGCCCACCCCAGCTGCCACTGTCATCGCTGCTCACCAAAAGATACAGTGCCAGTTCATCTTCACTGTATGCATATCAGTGCTTCACAGACCAAAGTGAATTTCTCTGAATACAGTTTTGAGTAGTTCAGATTCTGGACAGGGTATTTATAATTAAATGTATGCTTTTTCAATAGTGTTTCTATCTCTCCTTCAGTATTTCATCCCCTGACCTATGAAGGTGGTGTAGACTTAAACAGGTATGTGTGAGTCTGTAAGGTGTCTCTGCTTCATTATGAAACACTGCTATCTGAATCATTAATGCACTTATTTGAGAAGTTAAGGTATAGAAATTTTGAAAAGATTTGTATCCTGCTTTCAATATTGTTAGTTGCTAAGACACAGAAAACAGGGACCAGAGAAATGGCTCAGTATTAAGAGCTCTTGCTGCTCTCCGAAAGGACTTGAATTTGATTCCCTGCACTCACGTTGGGCAGCTCAGAGCTCCCTGGAACTGCAGCTCTGAGGAATCTAACGCCTTTCTCTGGCCTCCTCAGCCACCCTTACACATGTGACATTCACCACCACCGCCCGGCAATAGTAATCCAAGCACTCAGAAGGCAGACACAGTGGATCTCTGAGTTCCAGGACAGCCAAGGTTACACAGAGAAACCCTGTCTCAAAACAAAACAAACAAAATATTATGCAAAGGTATATGAAGAGAGTTAGTCCTCGCCCGTCGTGGCTTTTCATTTGAGGTTCTGTCTCCCAGCTGATCTGCACCGTTTGACACTCACGCTTTAGGGACTTAGTGGTTTACTGCGTCTTTTGTGTTTCTTCCTAAAGCATTGAGGATCCTGATGAGAAAGTAGCCATGCTGACCCAAATTTTGGAATTTGGGCAGACACCAAAACAGTTGTTTGTGACACCGCATCCTCGAAGGATCACCCCCAAGTTCAAAAGTGTGTCCCAAGCCTCCAGCTATAATGCGTCTGTGACAGATTCCCCAGGTGAGTCCTGTGAAGAGTAGGTGTAAGCTTAGCAAGGGCCTATGTGTCCCCTGTGCTCAGCGAGTTCCTGACGAGGCTGAGGCTGGGATGAAACAAACTGCCCAGTTGCCTAAGATGTCTGTGTTGGTCACAGAGCTCCGTCTTCCTAGGGTATGCAGGGCCTTGGGCTCAGCCTTGAGCACCACAGAACAAACATATTTCTTCTTCTCCTGTTTTTGTTGACGGTTGTCTGTAACTGTAAATTTTGAGAAATGGTCATTGACTGTGACCGTGATTGTCACAAGCCTCCGATACTGTGATTTTGAAGTTGACACTCAGTGTCTGTCTGACATACGTTCTCGGCCATGCCTGCTTCAACAGCCACCTGCTCCATACTGTCCTAGAGAGGACTTCCCCTGGCCTGGACTCCATCAAATCCACATACAAAACTTGAATTCAGTTCAAACTACTTTGCTGCTAAACTTGTTCTCTCTCTCATTTATTTTTCTCATTAACATGTGGCAGATGTCGAGTATCTCGTCCACCCAGGCCATGCCGGCTGCTAAGATGAATGATCCCGCACCTTCATCCATGTAGGCACATTCCGTAGTCACAGAGCCTCCTGTGAGGAGCCATGTGACAGCACACAGCACACATCAACAACGCGTTTCCTTTTCTTCCAGTTTTGTCTCATGACACCCATGTGTGCTGAGGCTTTCAGGGTTGCTGCAACAGGAACTAAGCTCACTTTCCAGCACTTTGCTGTGAGGACTCGACCTAGGGCAGCTGAAAATACTCCTTGAAGGCATCCAGGGTTAGGTCAGCAATGCTGTAGTCCTCCCTTACTCAACCTTAGCCACCATCGTGACCTTTTAACCAGGGTAATTACTCCAGCTTTTCTTTATGCAGAAGCGAGAACATTACTTCTGCCCAGAAACCCTTTGAGGAACCAGAAGCCTGACTTGATTTCTTGTTTTATTTCTCCTTCTCAAAACCCAAATAACACTTGAGCATCCATAGGCAACTGGCGGGCTCTACAAAGGGAAAGACTGAGAAGGAAATGGCCACTCAGACCTTAATGTCCCATGATGCCTGAGCAACTAGTCAGGACTTTGAAAGCCTGGGGCTTTCAACTAAACTTTTTGATTTGTCCTTGGCTAACCTTGGGCCAAGGTACCGTAAGTACCTTTGAAAGCCTATTTTGGTGAGCAGCTTGTTTTCCTAATTCTTTCACTGTAATAGAAAACACAGCGATTCTGATGCAGTTGCTTTTCCATGACTTACTGACTCACTGAGCACTGGTTTCATGCAGTCTCTCCAGGGGAGGAGTCATTTGAAGACCTGACCGAGGAAAGTAGAAGCCTGGCCTGGAATAACATCACCAAGTTGCAGCTGCATGAACAGTACAAAATCCACAAAGAGTAAGAGGGCCTTGTGCTTCTGGTCTCTGTAAAACTGGGGTCTGGGTGTGGGGGAGCTGTCGAAGCCAAGTCATGTGGGGAGCTGTCGAAGCCAAGTCATGTGGGGTCTGGGTGTGGTGAACTGTAGAAGCCAAGTCGTGTGGGAAGTGTCCACTCAGTGTTGCCATCACTGGTGTCCAGCCTGCAAAATGTCTGCAGTGATCTGTCATGTGGAGCCATTGTAGCAAAGGAAAATTTGGCATGAAACGGGTAGTTTTGTCCCCATGCTCTTTCCTACTGTCCTTTCTGTCATATGTTGTTCTAGAACAGTGGCTCTCAACCTTCTGAATTTCGGGACCCTTTAATATGATTCCTCATCTTGTGTGACCCCCAAACCATAAAATTATTTTGTTGCTACTTCATCACTATAATTAAGCCACTATTGTGAATAGTAATGTATATACCTGATATGCAGTATATCTGATATGTGACCCCTGAGAAAGGGTCATTTGACCCCAAACCTGCGACCCACAGGTTGAGAACCACTGTTCTAGAATAGGCTTGGGCTGGCAGACAGCCTGTAGTTTTGTACTTCTAGACTGTACATACCACTCCTCAAATCTTAAAAAGTGGGGGATTATGAGACAAGCATGTCTGTGATTAAGCTTTGGATTTACTGATAGTGTAGGAAAAAGTACACCTTTAAAAAAATAATGGGACTAACAAGGTAGCTAGCTCACTGGATAAAGCACTGTAAAAGCTGCGCATGTACAGTGGCCATCTGTAATCCCAGGACCCATGTAAAAGCCAGGCAGGTATCGTGGCCATTTGTAATCCCGGAACTCAGGAGACAGAGACAATCCTTGGGCAAGCTGGCTAGCCAGAGATTCAGCGAGAGATCCTTCCTCAGTAAAGTGCATGGAGAGCCATCAAGGAAGACATCCAAGGTCATCTTTGGAACTCCACATGTACACACAGACACACACATGCAGACATGTGCTCCTATAGACATGGAAATGTGAATATACATGTATAGCACAAATATATTTACATGCAAAAATTTATAACAAATGTGGGTGGGTGAGTGGATGTATGGATGAGTGGGAAAATTGACAAAGATCTTTTATAAGATAATGATAACTCATGGGTGGAGAAAGAGGCACTGTAAGATGATAAAGTCACACAGGGTGAGGGAAGGGGCTGTGCAGAACGATGGAAAGACAGGCAGGGAGAGAGGGAGGGAGAGAACCAAGTACGTGCATTGTAAAACACATAATTTTTTAAATGACACCTGTAATGTCAAGAATATTGGGTTTGTGGATGGAAGCCTCCCGTGTCTCCTCTGATGAGGATGCTCGTGTACCATGGTGGGGAAGCTAAGAGGCTGCTCTAATGGGCTAGCCTGCTTCATAAAGAACCTAGCCTAGCTCTGGCACTGGTACACCCATGGCTGTCAGCAGTCCCGCACAAGTGGTGGCCATGTGTTCTGCTAGTCATGAGTAGATTGGGGTGTGTGAATGCCTGAGGTGTGGATCACAGTAGAGTACAGCATCTTGAACATAGAGAGCCAGTTCTACCTTATCTTTTAGATTAGCTTGTCTTCCCTCAACTTCCAGAAAGGCACCTAGGAAGAGACCATGTGGAGAGCCTTGGATATTGTTTGAAAGGGCCCACTAGAACCATGTGCCTGCCATTGGCAGACATTAGGGACAGTGTATTCTGAATAAAGCGAGCTAAGCGGTTGTGAAGAGTAAGTGCCGTCATTTTGGGTATGGTCAGATAAGGTGGGATGGTAGGGTTCAGCATCGTCTGCAGCAGTTTTGGGGAGCAAAGAGCAAGAATGTTTGCTAGCAGCAGGGTGTTGTCTGCCTGAGCAAAGTGGGCATTAACAAGCAATGGCATGCAATGGCAGGGACACGCAGAGAACAGCCCAAGTGAAAGAGCCATGAAGACAAAATGAAGGGAGCTTAGGAAAAATAAAGCAGGTGCCCCAGCACATGGCTAATGATAATCTATAAAACTTCAATTTTCAACAGGGCAGTTACAGGGATAGCAGTGTCTTGCAATGGGTCTTCAGTCTTTACCACATCACAAGGTATGTTTTCCTGCCTGAAAAACTGATGTGGGATTCCCCTCTGTATGCTGTGAATGTGTTTCATTGCCAATGGTTGATAAGGAAGTTGCTTTGGCCTATGGCAGGGCAGAATATAACAAGGCGGGAAATCCAAATATATAGAGAGAGCAGGTGAAGTCAAGGAGACACCATGTTGCTGTCAAAGGAGAAAGATGCCAGAATCTTACTGGTAAGCCACACCCTCATGGCGATACACAGATTAATAGAAATGGGCAAATTTAAGATAAAAGAGCCAGCTAGGAATATGCCTGAGCCATTGGCCAAACAGTGTTGTAAATACTATAGTTTCTGTGTGATTATTTGGGTCTGAGCAGCCGGAAACAAAAGTAGTCTTCGTTTACAAAAAGCTGTTTAGCTAGAATCAGTGTGTGAGCTTTACGCATTGGCACGTGCTGCTTCCACATAAAATAGGCCTAGAAAAGTTCTGTTGTAGGTTGCAAAAAAGGAAAGGCTTCTTGATGCTGACAAGGTTTCCTGAATGAAGACACAAGGCAGGAAGAGTCCATTGGCCATGGCCTTGCTTACTCCAGGCTAACTTACTACAAGAGGTTCCAAGCCTGCTATGTGGCATGCAGAACTCAGAATGGCATGGAGGCGTAGCCAGGGCTGAGCCAAACCTGACCTGCCAGGGTAGTGGTGCACATTAGCTGTGGAAGGCAGATTTGCTGTTAGCTTATGACTCTCGATTTTTTTTTGTAGGATATAACATGACATTGAATTCATATATTGATAATGTACTATGCCTTTTGGTAAGACTTAAAATTATATCATAATGATCCATTAGAATTTGGCTGTGTTGATCTATAAGAACAGCAAAATTCATCTCTTGCTGCACATGTTTTCCTAGATGTCTATCTCTATCATTAATAGAAGTGTGCTTCAGTGTCAGGACAGCCGGTCTGACAAAGCTAGTGATTGTTTTTATGAAGCTACTCTTCTTCGTCTTAGATGAGCACAGGAGACTGTAGTTTCCATCAGTCATGCTTATAAATGATGCTATGCAGCTACCCACATCCAGGGAGATGAGTTGCTGCTCCCACATTGTTTCCATGGCCTGTGAGCTGTAGCATTTCATTTTCCCTGTTATACACCACCTTGGATTCCATAAAATAGAATTTTCCACAAAGTCTACAAAACGATTGTATAGGACCCTACACAGAAATGTTAGGGCACCTACTGTGCTGCTCGGGAAGAAGGAAGCCATCTGTGTTCTGCCAAGATTTCTAGCCACTATGTTGACCCAGTAAGCAACCACCAAACACTTGTGTCTTTTAACAGAGCTCCTGGTGCAGTAGTTCTCAACCAGTGGGTGTGACGCCTTTAGGGTGGATGACCCTTCACGGCAGCCGCTTTCAGATATTTATGTTATGATTCAGTAGCAAAATTAGTTATGAAGTAACAACAAAATAATTTTATGGCTGGGGGGTTACCACAACATGAGGAACTGTATTAAAGGCCACAGGATTGGGAAGGTTGAGAACCACTGGGCTAGTGGTTCGTAGCATGGTTTGTCCAGCGTGGCTTGTCAAATCTTCAAATCTCTGTACTCATGTGACCGTGTAAACCATGTGTTTTATGTTATGACCATCAAGATTGCAGGTCTCTCCCCCAGCTTACTAAGTTTCGTACCACTGCTTTGTGAATTTGCCAAGTAAAAAGGAAGGATTTTTGTTAAAGTCAAACACTTGTATTTTTGTTTAATTTAAATTTCTCCAGATTGGATTTTCATGATCTGTGTTACTGGTTTATATTCAGTCTAATATTGGCCTCACAGCTAAATTCCCCTCAGATGCACAGTGCACTTCGGTTTCGTGGCTACCACCTGGGGCATCAGCGCTCGCTGCTGTCTTTACCTGACAGCTTCTAGTGCTGGGGGAGAACCTTTGGTTTGGAGAAAAGTGTCTTGGCTACTTTATGCCTCTGTAAAATGGTCAAATTGTCTTCGGTAGACTTTGTGGTGAGCACACAGCACTGCCTAACAGGATCAAAAGCAAATTGGGAGGATGTTCCAAGATTAATGACACCCTGCAAAGAACAGTCAAGGGCTGTTGTGTTTGTTCACAAGCTAGCGATAAGGAAAGTCTTACTGAGGCTCCTGTTTACAAATTTTCATGAATTCTGTTGCCAAGAAAGTTTCACTGAAGAGAAGATATGTATTAAAAGCTCATTCTTCAAAAAAAAAAAAATAAAAGCTCATTCTGACGGGCTACCATGTTGGGTATTTAGGAAGTAGCTTACTGCATGATAGAATATCTGTAGGAACATTAAGCTGTGAGTCTTGAGGGCTGGTTTTGGTGCTGGAGATGGCATCCATATCTTTGCTGCTATGGAGTGCTCTTTCACTGAGCCTCTGTTCTGGCTTTTTAACAGTCTTGTTGGTGAACTTGCACAGTGTCTGTTAGTCAAGGAAATTAGTCATTTGGGTGTTTTCGTCCCTGCACTGCTGTTATTGTATAAGTGAGTGGTTCTCCCAGCCAGTGAACACACTTGATTGGCATATGCTCCGCTGCAGACTCCAATGTTCAGCTGGCACATCTGCAGCTCCTGTCATTGCTCCATGCCCACTCTCTTTTAGTTTATCTTCCACCCCGCCTTTCTTTTCAATGCCAGCTTTGCTCTGTCCAACAGTTTCATAAAACAGGACTGTGTGGGGTGGAGCTGAGGAATTTGAGTATACACAAAACATTTTCCTTCCTCAGTAAAAAGGAAAAATAACAAAAATAAAAGTACTTCTCATCTATAAATAATCCAGAAAAAGAATGTCACTCTTTAATTAGGCCATTCATTTTAAAAAACTACTTCTATTACCAAAGTCTTTTGTTTTCTTAAAATAAAATTAGGCCTGGAGAAATGGCTCAGTGTGTAAAAGTATTACTCTTTAGAGAACAGGGGTTTGGTTCCCAGCACACACATGCTCATTTACAACCATTTAGCACTCCAGTTCCAGGGAATTCAGTACCCTCTTCTGGTCTGCACAGGCTGCAGGCATGCATGTGGTACACGTAAATGCATTAAAAAAACAAACATATACATGCTCACACACCTGTACACTTTGGTTTCGATATTAAGATCTCTGCGTCCCTCCACCGTAATTCCCCGCATACTTGGGTGTGGACTGTACTGTGCATGCAGGCCTTTAGAAATGTCAGTGGCAAACCAAGTCTGTGCTGGGATTGTGAGGTTTCAACTGATCTTTCAGGAGTTACAGGTCATAGGATCTTAATTTTGACAAGATGCTCGCATACACTTAGTTTTCCATGGCATGACACTGACTTCTGCCCTTCAAGAGTAAGTAGGGTGGCTCTCCTTTGGCATCTGTAATGCTTAGGAAATGTTCCATCTCTGTTCTAATTCTTAGATTCCACTCTGAAGATGTTTTCTAAGGAATCCAAAATGCTACAAAGAAGCATATCATTTTCAAATATGGTAAGTTTATTTTACTAGAGTTACACTAAAACACATGGAGTCTAGGGTGTAGTTCTATGTTTGAGCATTTGCCTAGCATATGCAAGGTCCTGGGTCTGGGGGTGGGAGAGAGGGAGGCTGGCAGGAAGGAATAAAGGAGGTCCAGTTTCTGCCTGTTTCTTTCTCATACTGGTGTGATTTCATTTTAAGGTACAATCTTGAATACCCAGAAAAATTCTCCTTAAAAAGTTTATCCTTCCTTTTAGCTATCAGAAAAGAAACATTTCTGTGCTACTTAAATAATTTAGGCACTTCTGATTACTTAGGGAAAAAAAAAACCCAGTTGTTAAAGACATGTGCCTTATTTCTAATGTCAACACTCCAAGAGATTTTGAAATTCCCTTAAGAACGTTATATTTTCCTTAGTTGCATCTCTGCACGACACAGAGAGCCATTTCATCCTTAAGGACTATCCTCCTACCACGATCCACTCCAGATCAGCACTACACAGAGAGCCATTTCATCCTTAAGGACTATCCTCCTACCACGATCCACTCCAGATCAGCACTACACAGAGAGCCATTTCATCCTTAAGGACTATCCTCCTACCACGATCCACTCCAGATCAGCACTACACAGAGAGCCATCTCATCCTTAAGGACTAGCCTCCTACCACGATCCATTCCAGATCAGCACTACACAGAGAGCCATTTCATCCTTAAGGACTATCCTCCTACCATGATCCACTCCAGATCAGCACTACACAGAGAGCCATCTCATCCTTAAGGACTATCCTCCTACCACGATCCACTCCAGATCAGCAACATCCCTCCAGCCCTGTGGGAGCCCAGGAAGCATCAGGCTGGGCCACAGTATTCCTGACAAATCTGAGCATTTAGGAGAAAACCATAAATCTGGACTTGGCCACGCTGAGCCCTGGTAGCTATGAGGAAAGCCACTGTAGAAAGAGTCTGACATTGGTTTGGCAGGCATCCATAAGAGAGGTATACCAGTAAAGAATTTACTAATTATTACAAGTCATTAATATCAAATCTTTTGTATTTCAGGCTCTATCATCTTGTTTACTTTTGCCAGGAGACACCACTGTCATAAGTTCTTCCTGGGATAACAATGTGTATGTATCTGTGCCTGCTTCTTCATAATTAATGCCGCATGCCTAGCGGCTGTCTCCCATACAGATGTGAAAGATAAGGCTCTACTAGAGGAAACATATTAGACATGAGGACACTATCCACTATCACTGGGTTCAAATGCCATTATTTTAACGTAATAATTTCTCCAATTAGGATCTATTTTTTTCTGACTTTTAAACTCCGGTGAAATGTAGCTAAGACAGATTTGGAAGTAATCTAATTTCAAATTCAAATGTTGAATATTTTCCCTTACTAATATAAGAACAAACAATTTGTAATTCAAGTAAACATTAGCAGTTTAGAAATAATATTTATTTCTTCAATGTATGTTTAAAAATCTTAAAATTAAGCCTGGCTATTATTTTAATAGTTGTTGTTATCTTTTAGCTATTTTTATTCCATAGCATTTGGAAGACGTCAGGACACATTGATGGGACATGATGATGCTGTCAGCAAGATCTGTTGGCATAACGACAGGCTGTATTCTGCATCGTGGGACTCTACCGTAAAGGTTTGCATATACTTTTTAACTGAAAATGTTTGATCATGAAATATTCAGCTTCCCTTCAATATGTTCAGAGAGTATGTAATTGGTATACAAGGATACATTATTATTACATTTTCTTAAAGCCTATATACTGTGCATTTCTTCCAAATATCTTTTTTATTCTCTGATATTTTTATACATGCATATAATGTGTCTTGATCATATCCAGCACAAACATCTGCTCCTTTTCACTCTCGCAATACTTCCCCTCCCACCTTCAACTCCTCCTCCTTTTTTAAACCTAGATTCCAGTTAGTGTTACCTGCAGGCAGAATGGGTGTGGGCCATCCACAGAGCTTGGGTAGCCTATCAGATGCCACACTCCTGAAGGAAAATGGCACCCCTACCCCAGAAAGTTGTCACTGCTTAGCAGGGACAGAGTCTCGTGAGGCATCTCTTGTCCACCATTTTCAGAAGGTTGTGGACGTCTCACGCAGGTAGGCACAGCTGATGGGAGTTCCTGAGTGCAGCAGCCATGTCCTACCCAGAAGACAGCTCACAGCACTCCTCCCATCCTGCAGACTCAGCACTGGGTGCTGTGTGAATGCCCGTGAAGGACCAGGCAATCAGTAGTCACTTATGCTCAGCACTTTGACCAGTTAGGATGTCTGCATTTAATGTTTCTGACTGCAGGAAGCAGCTTCCCTGACCAAGGCTGAGAGCAGCACCCATCTATGGGTCTAAACATAGAGGTAGGCAGCAGACTGTCAATGGGACTATTCAGAAAACAGCAGTAATCGGCTTTCACCTACGGCCCAGGACTTCCCCAGCCATGGGCCTTTGACCTGGTTTATAGGACAAGCCATGAATCCCTTCTTGTGGAGTAGGCTTCAGATCCAGTTGGGAAGCCATTATTGTACACAGCAGGCACATCAGTCTAACAACACGCAGGGTCCACTGTTGGACAAATCCATTCATGATCCACCCTACCCCAGTGGCTGGCCCTGAAAGCTCGCCACCAGGGAAGAAATTTTCAGCTAATTTCCAGCTTGGTTTCTTATGTCCTTGAATACACATGTGTGTGTCTTCGATAATAGCGTCCCACTGTGTGCTGCTGCAGTATGTTCACACAGATGTTTCTAGGTCTTCAGAAACAGAATTGGAGCCCTTGTTTGATGGCACAGAATGGAGCCCTCCTGGTTGATCAGTTAATTTTAACAGTGCAAGTTAAGTTGAGAGATCATTGAAAGATCAGTGTTTCAGTGTGGAACATGCATCCGTGTGTTCTCGCTGTCTCTGTATTGCAGGGTCACCAGCTTTCTCTTCAGATTCCCTTGTGCTTTTCCCATACAAGCCGCTCCAGTGCTCTTTCTGTACCTTAGGTTTCCAGATTGATTCTGTGTACAGGAAAGAAACAAAACCATTGTTTCTTGCAGAGTTTGTCTGAATTTTGTAATTTTTTCTCCAGCCTGATAGATAAGTTTCCTGTACATAATATCATTAGGGGTTTGGCCACCCACTCCCTGAAGCACCTGTGCATTCAGCCTTCCCTTGATTCCCAGTGCTTACACAACACAGAGTGCCGTGTTCAAGGGATGGGTGTGACCTGCGGGGAAGAAGCCCACGGGCTCCATGGGCAGGCATGCTGGATGGGAGTATCCTGCAAATGTGTGGAGAACTGTGTGTGTGTATCCAAGTTTAAAATACCTCGTGTGGTGTGCTCTGTCCTAGGTGTGGTCCGGTGTTCCTGCAGAAATGCCAGGCACTAAAAGACACCAGTTTGACTTGCTGGCCGAGCTGGAACATGATGTCAGTGTGAGTCCCACAGCAAAGCTCTAGGTCCAGAGGGTGGGTGGGCAGTAAGTACCTGGATTTGTGTATGTTTTCCCCTTTGCTTTCGTTTGCACATTAGAGATGATAGGCTAGCTCTTTGGGTGATCCTGTTAGGTATTTGATTCCACGTCCCTTCCCCCTCTAGTTGGTTCCTTGGCACATTTACCTGAGAGAATTAGCAGAATTGTGTCCCAATTAATTTTCAAAATGTCAGTTCTGAGGTGGGACCCATTATCTTCATGCTTTCTGACCTAGAATGTGGAAGGGACCATCTGTTCTGGAGATAACTATACCAAAGCTGAGAAAACTGAGAGGTATCTGGGATGGCCAAGAATGCACAGCCTAGCAGCAGAGCCAAACTAGAACTTGTTACTGGTGGTTTATTGAGTCATGCTGCTATGTCTTAGGCTATAGTTTCCAGCCCTGCATTTTCCAGCAGCTGTGAATTGATGCTGCGTTTTCATGGTTTTCAGATATGAGGTTGAAGACTTTTAGTATGCAATTCAAGATGGTATTCAAATGGAGACATCCTTCATTCCACAAAGCATCCATATACAGCCATGGCTCAGCCTGCTTCAAGTAGTTTGCCGCCTCAGTATGATAGATTATTCAGAGTTAACTTTTTAAAATATGTTTTTAATTACAATAGAATTATATCACCTTCTTGCCTACATTTCCTCCCTAACATCCCTTGAGCCCCTACTGGAGCCTTCACTCTCCAGGTAGAGGCCTTTTTCTTTTTTATTGCTAATACAGGTTTTATTATTATCTACACACATATGTATGTGTATGTGTTCATTCTCCTCCTCCGAGCCGTCTCATTGTGAGAGCCTGTCAGGTCGTCCCTTCTCTGCGTTAGCATGTCCCCTGATGCAGTCTGGTCTATGTCACTGTTTCTGAGAGAGACCATTTCACAGCTGCCTTCCTGGTATCTGACTCTTAGACTCTTGCTGCCCTTCTCTTCCTCTGTGGTCCTGGAGCCATGGACTCAGGAACTGTAACACAGATGTGACCAGAGGGGCTGGGTTCCTACAATCTGTTAATCTCAGAATCACTGTGAGATACAGTTGTGGTTTTTTGTGCTGGTCTCTATTTGCTGTAAAGACGGGCTTCTTTTATGAGGAGTGGAATTATGCTTATCTGTGGATATCAAAGTGGTAGTGAAGACCACCTTCTGAAGTCCATGACCTCACTAGTCCCAAGAAGCTGGCTAATTTAGGAATGTACTGTGGATGCTTTTCCTCCTGTTAAATGGCCTTAAATCCAATTAGACAACTGTTGGTTGCTGCTTATATATGAGGGCCATTTATTGTGCCTATCATACCATGCTGGCAACTGGCTTGGTTCCTAGGTGTTACAGCTTGATAAGACTTTAATTGCTTCCTTCCCTTAGCAACTTGCATAGTAATTTCTGGACCCAAGGAAGCTAGATGGCAGGAAAGAGGCTTTCAGGTCAGATCCAGCTCAAGTCATCCAAGTTCTGTGTCCTCAGGTATAATGTCTTCAGGAAGAAGGGCCTACCCTACCTTCAACCCGTGAGAGACACCAAGAACTCTATCAAGAGTCTTTATTGTTTGGGGAGTCATTTGGACTACCATGACCATGCAGTAGGCAATTTCTCATGCCCGGTACTTGAGCATTCATTAGTATGTGATTCCTGTTGGGAGCATTGCCAGCCCAGTTGGCTTAACTTCATGTATGTGCACATACACTTATGTGCTGCATACAGTTTAATGTCAATATAGGTAATATGATTCCTTGAGGCATTATCAAACAGCTCTGTTGTTATCTGTCCCTCGTCTCTTCTGTATTGCCCCCCTCCCCAGCTGGAGCCTCCTCGTCCATCCATTTCCTGTTTCGTCTGTACCTGCTATTTTCCCACCTTGTCCCTTTATCCTTTCCTGGTCTACATGTTGTATATTCACATTTGGAGCTGGGGGCTGCAGATGATAACGAATAGGTGACATCTAAGCTTCCGTGCTCAGCATAATCTCTTCTAGGTCCATCTATTGACCTGAAAATTTCATTTTCATGTACAGCTGAATAGTGTCATTGTGTATCAATGCACTGCATTTTCACCATCAATTTTCTGTTGGACATTCGGGTTGTTTCCGTTTCCTGGCTGTTGTGAATAGGATAGTGGACATGGCTTAGCAAGTATCTGTGGAATAGGATGTTGAGTCCTTTGGGCATATGCCAAAGAGCTTGGTCACGTGTTTGATTCATTTCAGATTTTTGAGGGTTCTCCAGAGTGGCTGCACCTATGTGCACTCCCACCACCAGTGAGTGGAGGTTCCTTTGTCTCAGCAAACTCTCAGCTTCTCTTGTCAGTTGTTTTGTTGACTTAGCTGAGATGACATCTCAAAGTCGTTTTCATTTTCATTTCCCTAATTGCTAAGAAGGATGAACACACTTTGAAGTATTTTTAGCTGTCTTAATTTCTTCTATTGAGAACTGTTTAGATACGTAGCCCATTTTTCAATTGGGTCATTCATTTCCTTGACTCTTTGATTTTGTTTTAGTTCCTTCTGTATTCAGGATATCAATCCCATCAGGATTCTCTCCCATCCTATGGGTTTCTTCTTCACCGGATTGTTTCCTTAGCTGTATGAAAGTCTTTTTATTTTTTATGAGGTCTACTTGTCAATTGCTGGCCTTAATTCCTTGACAAATAGCTGTGTTAGAAAGTCCTCCATTACACTTCCATTTTGTCCGGTACTGCTATGTTTTCTTCTAGCAGCTTTAGCATCGCATAGGATTTAAAATTGAGGCTTTTGATCCACCTGGATCTAATTTTTGTACAGTGCAATAGATATGGATGTAATTTCATTCTTCTGCATGTGGACATCCAATTTTGCCAGTACCATTTATAGAAGATGCCGTCTTTTCTCCAGGGTGTTTTTTGCCTTTATATCAATTAATCAGATGACAGTGGTTATGACTCATATTTGGGTCTTCTCCTTTATTGCATTGTTCTATGTGTCTATTTTTGTGCCAGTACCATGTTGTTTTATTACAAGTCTGGAATTACAGTCTCTTCCTTATTATTTTTTCTCAGGATTGCTTTAGCTACCTGGAGTCTTTTCTGATTCCATAGTTTTTTTTGTTTTTTCTTTTGTTGTGAAGAATGTTGTAGATATTTTGATGGAATTGAATTGAGTATGTAAATTGCTTTGGTAAGATGGTCATTTTCACAATACTGATCTGTGCACATGGGATGTCTTTTCATTTTCTAGTCTTTCTCAAACATTCTTCGGAGGTTTGAAGTTTTCACTGTAGATCAATCCTTGGTTAGGATTTGATGTGTTGATGCTCTTTTAAGTGGAAGTGTGCCCGTGTTTCTTGATGTATAGAAAGGCTACTTATTTTTGTAAGTTGATTTTTCTATCCTGTCACTTTTCTAAAATTGTTGCTTGTTTCTCAAAGTTTTTTTTTAATTGTTTTTATGATGCTATACATCTTCTCCATCCCCCTCTCTTCCTCCCCGCTCCCCTTCTACTCTCTTCTATAACCCCATGCTCCCAATTGACTCAGGAGACCTTGTCTTTTTCTCCTTCCTGTAGAGTTCCATGTACGTCTCTCTTAGGGTCTTCTTTGTTGTTTAGGTTCTGAGGCTGTGGACTGTAGACCGGTTTTTCTTTGCTTTATGTCTAAAAAGCCACTTATGAGTGAGTGCATACTATAATGGTTACATAGGAAACATGGGATTATTTCAAAGGTTTGCTCTGTGTCCCAGCATCATGTCTGTTTTAGAGTAGATCCCATGTGTGATTGAAAGTTATTTGATATTTTGGTAAAATATTCTGTAGATATGTTAGGACCATGTTAGGGAAACTAATGTTTAATTCTGAGGTTTCTCTTTTTCTTTTTTTGTCCAAATGACCTATCTTATCGAGAAGGTGGGTTGTTAGAATTGTCTACTATGATTGTTACTGCATTAGTCTGTGTCTTTAATTCTGTTAGTATGCTTCTAATAAAACGGGGGCACATCAGAGTTTGGTGTATATATGTATGTATTGCGATAGTTTCCTGGCTACTTGATCCCTTGATTGTAATGAATTGCCTTTATTGTCTCATGACTAGTTTTAGTGTGAAATCTATTTTGTCATAGATTAAGGATGGCAAGCCATGTGCTTCTTTATCCCATCCCTTGAAATACTTTTTCCATCCTTTCATTTTAAGGAAATGGTGCCTTTTTTTTTTATGGGTTTTTGTAGACAATAAACAATGTTTTTTTAATCCATTAATATTTGGATGTGTAGATTATAGTCAGTTTGATTTTGTTTTTCTGGTTTGTGTTCTCAGTTGCTTATCATTAAATTAGGATTCATTGATTTTCTTTCTAGTCACTTGGCTGCATTTATTCCTCTCCTCAGATAGAGTATTGCTCCCAGTAATCTGTTTAGCATACTTTTTGTTTTGTTTTTTTCTTTTTGGATTTTTTTTCAGGCTGTTTGAACCATGGAAAGTATTTTTCTTTCAACCACAGCAGACCTTTGCTGGATACAGTAGTCTTTCAGTAGACTATTTTAGACCATTTGAAAACAGCCTTACTACGACTCCCTATATTATTTCATATACTTGTATTTTCCTACTGTACTTAGAATTTTACTTCACTTTCAAATAAAAGGTCATTTGATGAGATACTACTAGAATATAATACAATCATAATAGTTGTGCCAGCACAACTATTTACTGCACAGTAGTTTACTTTTTAATCCTTGTAGTGCATATTTTAAGAAGCCTGGAAAAAGCAGTTAATGAGGAATCTGAGCCACTTATTTATCACTGTTTCTTCTTAGGTTGATACCATCAATTTAAATACTGTAAGCACACTGTTAGTTTCTGGCACCAAAGAAGGTATGGTGAATATTTGGGACCTCACTACGGCCACCTTATTACACCAGATTTCATGCCATTCAGGGACAGTATGTGATGCTGCTTTTAGCCCAGGTAAGTATTATCCTTTTCAGTACACAACACATCAGCTCAGCTAGAATGCTGAAATTAAAACTTCACAAGCAAAACATTCCTTACTAACAAGAGACTCTGTCAAAGACCTGTGGACAGGTCCCTGCATAATTCCAGGCATGACCCCGGAAGCATGTCTGCTACCTGCTCTCCTAGTGTTCACCATGCTACCATACAGCTGCCCTGAACGAGTCATGAAGCTTAACAGTATTTGCATAACTGTTGTGCTTAATGGAAAGAATGGTTTTAACCACAAGAGTCTTTGAGAAATGTTACTAAATAGATGATACATTAGTTAATGTGAAGAGTCTAAGACAAGGAATGAAGCAGAACCCACACTTACCTCATTTCTAAGAACAAGGGATAAACAGAGCCAACTATTAAGAGTAAGATTCCAAGTTCTGTTGCCTATGGGATAAATGAAAGGCCTGGTCTAGCCCCAGAAATGGGGTAGTGTTCAGCTGGTGAGAACCCAGACCCTACCATGTATAAAACACTAGCCACAAGAGACAAAACTGTCTGGCTTTGCATGACCCTGTAACCGCATACGCTGCCAGCTGGGCACACTATTGTACTACCTGTAGGTGTGCCTAGGCAGAAAAGTACCTCTGTAGCTTGCAAAACTGTTATGCTTCTGATAGTAGAGATACACATCAAAAAGGCAATGGCTTCCAGTGGGAGAGTTGGGAGACAGAAGGGAAAGAAGGAACAAACATAATTATTGTAACCATTTTAAGAAACTTAGGAAGAAAGACTGACTGTAAAACTATTCTTACAAACCATTGAAACTGTATAAAGACAGACTTCAAGGAAATGAAGTAGGCAGCAGATTCAGAAGCCAAGCCTGAGTGATCAGACCTGCTTTCTGAAGCAGCTCCTTGTGTCTTTATGACAGATAGTCGCCACGTCCTCAGCACGGGAGTAGACGGCTGTCTAAACGTGATTGATGTGCAGACGGGCATGCTCATCTCATCCATGGCCTCGGAGGAGCCACAGAGGTACAGCTGCTGAGCGCTGGCATTTGCAGTATGTTCGTGATCATTCATCTGGTCATGTCTGACCAGGGTCGCGTGCTTGCTTTATGGTGGACTGTCTCCCGATCATGCTTGCAGGTGCTTTGTCTGGGATGGAAATTCTGTCTTATCTGGAAGTCGGTCTGGTGAGCTGCTTGTTTGGGACCTCCTTGGAGCAAAAATCAGTGAGCGGATACAGGGCCACACAGGTGAGGAGCGGGACTGTCTCTGACTCAGGCAGACCCCATGTGCGCTCTGGGAGAACATCCCCTTGTACGTTCTGACTGGCCAGTGGCTGTCTTTTAGGTTCCTTAAGATTTATATTTATTTTAGCCTCTGAAAAAAAATCTTTACTACCATTTAGAGAATAAAAACCATGGCAAAGCTGTACAACTGATACCAAAAGACAATGGAAAAATAAACTGCCATGGAAACTGAGGCATCTTCCTGCCTTCTGGTGTCGGGCTACAATTCCTACCTTCCAGTCTCGGGGGATGTTCACCAGGCACGGGCATGCTCACTGATTATGTGGAGAGAATTGCACAACACACACAATCATGTAGAGCTCTCTGCTCTCTCCCCTTTCAGCTGCAGACTCTGGGAGACTCAGTGTAGGCCTTGCTTACATTTGCAGGGCTGTTTTCACCATTATACCTCCCACTGTGACATGGACCTGCCTACCTTCACTCTCTTTTCTTCTCATTTCATATGCTTTATTTCTTCTTAGATATGTATCTTATGTAGCTGTGTTTTCAATGGAATAGGCATAAATCTGCAGATCGGCTGCCATTTCCCTTCTCATAGGTCTCTTGACTGTTCTTATAGGTGTGTGGTGGCATCAATCATTCTGCTTTTAGACTCATACTGAAATGGTTTCACTTCTCTCAAGTCCTCTGCAGAAGTGCGTGTTTTAAACTCATAGATAGTTTTTATTATAGAAAGACAGGTACGGTGACTGCTTCCTCTCTAAGCGTCCCCGTGTCTGTCCTGGGCCACATGCACCCTCACTAATGTCTTGCAGGTGCCGTGACATGCATATGGATGAACGAACAGTGCAGCAGCGTCATCACGGGAGGGGAAGACAGGCAGATTATGTTCTGGAAACTGCAGTATTAAGTGCCTTTTCCTCGCTGTTGAGTTCACGTCTATTTAATGTGAACTGGCGAATGTGCAATGACAGTACTTTAACTACATGAAGAATTTGTGGTTTCAGCTTCCTAAATCATGATGACTTCATTCAAAGCCATTTGTTGTCATCCATTAAGGCAGATAAATATATGGCGGTGTTAGGGGCAAGAACATTCTTTTGAAGACAGGACTGTCACCTGTGATGAAGGTTACAAGACTGTACCCGGTGGCAGAGGATAAGAACTACCCATCCAACTGAGGAAACCGCAGGCAGCACTGGCCAGCCCAGTTCTCCGAGAGAAAGAAGCCTCTGACCCAAGTGCCCAGTTGTCACCAGGGTCTTCAGTGTGTTTTCATGGATTGCTGCCCTCTGCAGTGCTGTGCGCTCAGATTCTAAGAATCTGGGGGAGGAATATACTGTGTATAGTAACGGTTTATATTTCATTACGCTACTAAATGTTCATCTTTTCTACATTAAATTTTTTTCTGTAATGAAAGCACTCTTCCTTTTCTTAAACAGTTTAAGAATCACAGCCAAGCGGTGGTGGCTCACGCCTTTAATCCCAGCACTCAGGAGGCAGAGAAAGGTGGCTCTCTGTGTGTTCGAGAACAGCCTGGTCTACAAGAGCTAGTTCCAGGACAGGCTCCAAAGCCACACAGAAACCCTGTCTCAAAAAACATAAATAAATAAGTCGTAAGTATTACTCCTACAAAACTGTACTTAGTAACAAATATAATTTGTTTCATTTCTTTTGGGCTTATCAGGACCGAGTCCAGAACACAAGGTTGATAAACTGGGGAATGTCAGTGTCCAACAAGGTAAGTTATATAGCCATAGCAATGATTTTCTTTTTATTTCATCTCTGAACAGCGAACATATGATCACAAATTTTCTAAACTGTTGAGAGTACTGTTATAGTCTAGAGACTTAAAGTCAGTTTTAAGCATCACTGAATACATGTTGGTGGTCTCTGGTTTCACTGGCGATGCAGAAGCCTCACCAGGTTCCCTCATCACCCACAACTAGGGTACAGGGTGAACGGGGGCCACAAGCCTGGCCATCTAGGGGTCTCGAGCAAGTGTATTTCCAGACATAGACTTAGCTCTAGGACTGCTCTCAGAGACTGGATGTGAGAGGACTGAAGAAATAACACAGACTAAGACTTACCATTTTTATACATTTAATAGGATAATAATCAGATAAAATACTAGGATAGGCAAAAAACAAAAAGAAAAAAATCAAGATAAAGTGTCATTGCCATTTCTGTTTAGAGGACGGAGTCAGAAGATACAACAAATTAAAATGGCTAGGGAAGCAGTCTAAGACTACCCAAAGTAGCTAAGTTACATAATGTTAGGATTCAAACACCAAACTAAGTATTGCCCACTTAATCCACAAGTGAAAAGGAGACTCCAGAATTTGTTCTGTTTATATAACTACTTTTACATGAAATATATAGCGATCTGTTTTTCAGAAAGCAATACAGCAACTTGTAGGCGTTTCCTTTATGCAGCGACTAGAAAACTCTTCCACAACTAGGCAGCTCTGCTTTGCCTTAAGCTGCTAGGGGCTGGCGGATACCAGTTTAATAGAGAGCTAACATCTCAGGTCTCAGAAGGCAGCAAGAATTCTATTTTGGCTTTTATTCTAAATGCTTACTGTAGTTAAGGCGGCAGTTGAAGCGCATTAAGTGAAGGTAGTTAAAATTTAGTGACAATCATAAAGTCTTTTGCAAACTACACACACTGTATAATGCTTTTGTGGAATGAAACCAGTGTTGATTAACTGGAATTTTACACACTCATACAGAGAAAAAAAGTAACGATCAAAGGCAGTCATCCTCAATGTACTATATGCTGATGTCCTAAAGTCCAAGTGCGCCACAGAACTGAAGCACATGACTAGCACTGTGCTTTATCTAGGACAAAGGTGACCAGTTCCCACAGCTAAGTCTACACCAGTCATCCCAACCACAATGGCTTATAAAAACATCAGGTTTCCAGTAAAGAAACAATTCTAGGAAATTCAGGAAGTTTCACATCTGTAAAACCAGGATAAGGCTACACCTATCTTAACTCTGAAGAAGACGTCAGATAGCGTGAGGTTCCCAGCCATGATGGAAGATAGACAGGTAGGTCCCCATGCAGCATATTCTCCCTGGCTTCGGGAAAGCTTCATATGCAAAATCTAGAAGTTGCCGAAGAAGAAAACTAGAAACATTCAGCTGTGATGTGTTGTACAGGGTTATTAAACTTCGGGAATGGTGTGATCCATCAGGCTTTTCATAATGCTTGGTGCCATCCTACAAGAGAGCCAATCATGTAACACATGACTTATGTCAAGAATGCCATGTTAATCCAAGACAACCCCAATTCCAGTTTAGCACTGTTGCTATCAATGAGTCTGGGGGAGAAGGAAAAGGTCCTTAAATGAGCTCAGAGCTAAGGAACTGATAACTGAGTTGTCGGAGACTGTCCGCACCAGGGTAGACATGCTAAAGAAGGTGCGAGTCCTTTATGTTAAGACTGGCAGTTTAATTAAAATAAAATAGCAAAAAAGGCTATGATGAGTCAGAAGAAAAGGGGGAGAAGGGACCTACCAATAGTTAAAAAGACAAGTCTATTTCAAGAGTAGCTAGCTGCATTCTTCCCGAATAGATCAAGATTTCATTACAATGGTTATGCTTATATATCTTCCAAATCTCTCTTTCACATGCTATATAAGGACTTTGAATGAAAGGTTTCCAAGACATCGTGGTAACTATACAGAGAGTCGGAAAGCTCTGGACAGATCACCCTTGCTTGCCCTTATTAACTCTCATGGACTGTATATACTTAGTCCCAGAGGACAGAGAGCAAGCACCATGCACCTCTCTGCCTCCTGAGAGACACGGGAAAGAATTATCTCACAGCCAAGAAATCCCTGTCATGACTATATGACTATAATATATGTAACTATATATGACTATAGCAGAACTGCAGACTGACTATAGCATTTACATTTATGTCAGGTGACCACAAGTGTAAAATAGAGCTGTCCACTTACCGTTTAATAATATGTTCAAAGATAAAAGCAGGCATGATTGTAATGGTAACTACAGTCCCAGATGTTGAGAGTATGTCTGCAATCTGAGAGTCCTAATGAAACATAACAGAATTTAATGAAGTAAAACTGTAATTGTTAGGTAAAAACCATACTATATTTGTTGATGTCTTGCTAATATCTCTGTAGTCTGAATTTTAAATTTAATCTTACACCCATGTTTTTTAAAGTTGAGGGTACTGAACAAAATCCTTTCCATACTCAAGAATGGAGAGCTCGCCCCATATACAGTCAACCATATTCTAGAATTTATGAATTAAGGTCTTACTTAAAACCTTAAGATCTTAAGATAGTCTTAATTCAAGAATTTATAAGCCGAGCATGCTTTCACATGCCTCTGAGCCAGCACTGCAGAGGCAGGATAGCCAGGGCTATGTAGAGAGTCCCTGTCTCCAAAAAAACAAAAAAGCCCACAAAAACTTTGTAGATCAAAACAGAGTCAACTTCCTGCTGCCTTCTGGTCAAGATAGAGCCAGCTTCACGTCTGCCTGCATGCTGCCATGCTCCCTTCGTGACTATAAAGGACTGAACTATGTCTCTTTACAGCAAATTAGAAACCCAAACTAAGACAGAAGCTGGTCCCAGGGACCGAGGTATAGCTGTGTATGTCTGGAGGAATTTGGACCATGGTGCTTTGGGAAGCAGTGGAATGCTTTAAGCCCTGCTTAATGAGGCAGACTGGTAGGCGCATGGAAGACAGTGGTGCTGAAGATTTGAAATGTTGGGAGCTGGCTCAAAAGGTTTCAGTGTAGAATTTTAGTCTGTTGCCTTGAAATCGCTCTTGTGATATTTTGGTGAAGACAGTGGCTACCTTTCATCCTTCTCTGAAGAGTCTGCCTGAGACTAAAGTGAAGTTTTGGATTAATTCCCATGACAGAAGAAATTTCAAAACAGCCTAGTATAGACATTGTTGTGTGGTTTTTTAGTGGTAAGTCTAATGAAGGTTTATAATGAAAAAGTGCAAGCTGAGCAGGATAAATTACAAAATGTAAATTTTGAGGAGAAAAAGGGTACCAGGAAGTGGAATGGAGCTAAATCCTCTGTTAAAGGAGATAAGTGAATTAAATGGAATAAAGACAGTAGTGACCTCGGGGTAAGATCCCACCCAGCTAAGTCTCCAACTTGTGAAAAGGAACTGAAGAAAAGCTTAGAGTCAGGTATGGTGGGGCACACCTTAATCCCAGCACTTGAGAAGCAGAAGCAGGCGGATCTACAGTTTCAGAAAGCTGGTGAAAATGTAACTGAAAGGGGAACAGGGCATGTCCCAGCCCCAGTAAGCAGCAGAACTTGGCAGTTCAGAACAAGATTCTGGCTTTAGAGCTAAGGATAAAATAAAGGAGTTTTGGAATAAAGCCGCTGAGGCCAGGCACATGTCAGGGTTGTCCCTGTATGGAGGCCCAGAGATACCATTGTGTGAAGATGGAACCTGTTACAGATACCAGTCATGGGACACCTGCTGAGGAGAGCTGCTAACAGGGAATGGAAACAGACCAAGAGAAAGAAGTGTGTTGCAGTCAACAAAGCTGAATGGGGTTAATGGAGATGAGAGTCTTTTGACATCAGACATGGAGTTTGCCCAGCTGGTTTTCAGTCTTGCTTTGTTTTGAGTATTTCTTCACTATGCTCCTTTCCCTACATTCTGGAATGGTGACGTATATCCTGTGCATATGTTGGACGTATGTGATCTGCTTTTTGATTGTATAGGGGATTATAGTTAAGAGACTGCATAAAAGCTTTTGGGGGTCAGGGAATAGAATGTGTTGGTTTGGAAGAAAATAGCCCCCGAAGGGAGTGGGGACTGTTAGGTGGTGTGTGATCTAGCTGGAGGAAGTGTGTCACTGTGGGGGTAGTCTCTGAACTTTCATATGCTCAGGATATCACCCAGTGTGTGAGTCAACTTCCTGACGCCTTTTTGTCAAGATGTAGCCAGCTCCACGTCTGCCTGTATGTCACCTTCATGATCACAATGGACCGGACCTCTGAAACTGTTAAGAGACCCACCCCCAATTTGTAAGTGTTACCATGGTCATGGTGTCTCTTCACAGCAATAAAAACCCAACTAAGAAAGAAACCTATAAAAACAAAGAATTAATATATACCAAGACTTATTCCTTTTCTGTATTTCTAGAGTGGAAAAGTTGGACATTCATCCATTCAGAATGTCTAAAAATGTCCCTGCCCATGTCTCCACATGGGAATACAAAGTCACAGTTTAGCTACCTTGGTATGGGAAAGAAAATTTCAGGTAACATCTCAGAATTATTTCTGTGATGGTCCAAGACCACAGCTAGCCAGAGCCCCAGCTCCTACACTTAACTCTGACCAAGTTTCAATGTTTGAGGGTCATCACAAAAGTCATGCCACCTAAATGATGTTTTGTTTTTAAACCAGGGTCCAGTGCGTTCCTTACCTTCAAGCCAATGACGTTCTGCCCGTTGATCTCACAGATGTGATGATCAGTGAGGAGGCCATTTCTGGCAGCAGAACTGTCTTTCACTATGGATGTGATCTTTCCACTTTTAAAGATAAAGCCAACATGCCCGCTGCTGTCCTTATGCATAGTGATTGTCCGCTCAAAGGGCCTGTAAGCGTAAGGATTGGGCTAGACTGAAACTTATTTCACATTTCAATAGACATGGCACACCACAACCTGCCACATGGATATTTTGTTATATTAAATGCTGTTTCTAATAATTATGACCTGGGACACCTCAGTAGCCTTTTTCAGTCTCATCACTTGACTGACTTGCTAAACCTTACTCTTACTGTAAAAATCTAAAACGTTCCAACTTCTAGAAAATACAGGGGATGCTCTTCAAGATACTGGAGTCAACAACTCTACTAGAACACCATTAGCAAAAGAACTACCCACCCAGTACCAACAGATGGAGCTGACTGTCCACAGCATGGACGCCTACCAGCCACACCTCTGACAAGAGGCTGACCTCCAGAACTGACAAAGAGCTGCAGACATAAATACCAAGGAAATAAACCCACCAATCAACAAATGGACAACTGAACTCAATAAACATTTTTTTAAAAAAATGTAGAATGTCTAGTAGCTATTTTAAAAAGTTCAGCCAGGCAGTGATGGTGCACACCTTTAGTCTCAGCCAGCACTTGAGAGGCAGAGACAGGTGAATTTGAGGCCAGCCTGGTCTACAGAGTGAGTCCCAGCCAGGGCTACACAGAGAAACCCTGTCTTGAAAAAAAAAAGTTCAATATTACTAGCCACCAAGGAAATGCAAATTAGAACTACTTTGGAATATTAGTTAATTCGTCACAATGGCTATTATCAAAAAATGGGGGGAGGGACGCAAGCTAATACAGCAACTGTGGAAGTATGGAAGTTTCTCAAGAAATTAAAAATAGAACTACCACGTGATCCCACTACTTCACTCCTGGGCAGGCACCCAGAGACTCCATACCTTACTGCAGATATCTATACTTAGTGCTACTTGTTCACTATAGCAACCAACCAGAACTAACCTAGATGTCCATCAAAAGGTGAACGGGCAAAAACTGTGTGTGTGTGCATATGTGTAAAATATATTCATAAAATTTGTAAGAAAAATGGCCTTAGAATGTTTACTATTATTCAAAGTAACAAAATCTTAGGAAATACATTCTTTATAAGCAGAACCTAGCCAATAATATACATGTGTGTGTTTATATATTGTAATATATAACATTATGTGTATATAAACATATACACACATATGCAAAGGTACATAACACACATGTAAAAAAGAACAAGAAGAGTAAATATGAGGGCACGAGGAAGGACTGAATTCAGGCAGTGAACCTGAGTTAAACACAAATAGAAATAACTGGTTGGTTTTTGTTTTTTTTTTTCCTAGTTCTTATTCTCACGGATTTGTTTATGGTGCTGGGTCTCAAAGTATATTCCACAGTGAAAAATCTAAAATCAAGTGAGAAGGTCCATAGTTTCTGTTCCAAGCAGCTACTCTGTGTAGAGATTCACTGAGACTTTGGGTCTGGCTAATTTCAACATGTGATTTTTTTTTTTATTTACAACGTTAACATTTTTAAAAATGACGCAGGTGGCTCTGTGCATGAGTGCAGGTGCCTATGAAGAAAGCAGGTGTTGGAGCCCCTGGAGTTACAGGCAACTGGGCTCTTCCCAGCTGGGGTCCTTCCTCCGGAAGAACATTGTGAACTTAACCAGAGACCCTGCTAGCCCTGGTCCAACTCTATGAAATTCTGCTTAGATATTAAAAAAAATTACAAACGTCCATTTTCAATTTCTCATATATTTAGGAATTCAGTAAAACTTTTTTTAGACGAATGTCATATTTATTTTAAGATAAAAATAGACTATCATCCTCTCTTACTTAATTACACAAACATGCCAGAGACCAGATTTGGTTTAAAAATTGAGTTCTTGGGAATTCTGTGACCATTTCAGTCCTCACAACAAAGGGCCCTGGCATGGGATGTTAAACAGTGGGCTGCAGAGGGAGCCTGCAGCTGCTTTACTATGTCCGCACTTCTCTAGCCCACATCCTTCCTAAAGACAGACCGACTGGTAAGGTGTGGTAAAGGATCTATGCAAAATCTAGAATCTAACTATGTATGCAGCCCACAACTGCAAGACTGTAACGAATCAACATTTTCTTTAAAAAAAAAGAAAAAGGGGGAAAAAAAAAAACAGAAGTAGAAAACTCTACTTACAGAACCCTAAAAAGTGCAGGCTTTGAATCTGCACTTTCACTGTTGGTGAAAGCTCACCTGTCACGAATGGTCATGGTGATCTTCTCTCCAAATGCCTGCTTGAGCACCTTGTGAGCCTTATCAGAGCTCCATCCTGCACAGTTGTCGCCGTTGATCTGCAGTACCTGGTCCCCAAATCTCAGTCCAACCAAGGAGGCTGGAGAATTAGCCTGGACTAGCTGAACAAATATACCCTAGATAAAAAGAAAATAAATATCCTTTACCACTGCTCTGGCTGAAAAGGTAGCTGATCAGAAATCTTCCTAGTATTGTGTGGTGTGCCAGGTCATTCCTTAAAAAGAAACAAAACTTCATTAAAGCAATAACATCTGAAAAACAAAACAAAAAATAGATCTCAGTCCTATCTGAGCAACCACGGCCACATCACCCTCCCTAGACTTTACCCGGTGCAAACCTCTACATACAGGAACTGGTCACACCAAGCACTGCATGTCTGGTGAGTTATTTTACTGCTTAAAGAAAAAGTCGGGAAGTCGGGGGCTGGAGAGATGGCTCAGTGGTTAAGAGCATTGCCTGCTCTTCCAAAGGTCATGAGTTCAATTCCCAGCAACCACATAGTGGCTCACAACCATCTATAAAGAGGTCTGGTGCCCTCTTCTGGCCTGCAGACATACACACAGACAGAATATTGTATACATAATAAATAAATAAATAAATAAATAAATAAATAAATAAATAAATATATTATGGGCTGGAGAGATGGCTCAGTGGTTAAGAGCATTGCCTGCCCTTCCAAAGGTCCTGAGTTCAATTCCCGGCAACCACATGGTGGCTCACAACCATCTGTAATGAGGTCCGGCGCCCTCTTCTGGCCTTCAGACATACACACAGACAGAATATTGTATACATAATAAATAAATAAATTGAAAAAAAAGAAAGAAAAAGTCAGGCCTGGGCAGATGGCTCAGCAGTTAAAAGCACTTGCTAGAGAGAACTCAAGTTCATTTCCTAGCACCAATATGGTGGCTCACAACCATGTGTGGCTCCGGTTCCTAGGGAGCTGGTGTCACTAACTTCAGTACCAGGCATACATGTGGTGTACATACATACGTACAACCAACACTCAAAACATAAAATTAAATAAATTTTAAAAATGAATGATAGTTTGGGGTAATAATTACATGTTTTTAGCTCAAAGACCATTCTACTATCTCTTAGTATCAATAAGGCTAAAATGATAACATGTTTACTATAACATGGATGCTTATGAATAAATTCAGAAAAGTACCTCTAACAACTAAGTCTCATATTCATATCATACTTATGTAAATTCAATCAGATGTTGAATCAAATACAAACATAAAGGAGCAGGGCTAGGGATGTGCGGACACATCTGCAGGGTCAGATCTTCCCTACAATCTAAGGTGGGCAGACACGATCCTTCCATGAGGTGGAATGAACAGGCACCTGCTGAGCAGACGAGGATGGTACCAGAGGCCCTGAGCATCTCTGCTGCAGTGGACTGCCCACACGGAGAAGGAAGGACCTCGGTGAGGCCAGGGCTTTACAACAGCACAGTGACATGTCCTGAACATGTGCCGAGGGCTGCACACAATCACGCCCCCAGCCCCTCAAGTGCAGAGGTGGCGGGCGCTGTCATTTCCTGCCACCACTGGCCTCAGTCAGCTAGTGGGCATGCCGCACGTGTTTTGTCTGCAAAGTTGGACTCACTGAACTAAGGCGCAGTAAGACTGCAACAGAATCCAGTAAGATAATGGCTATAAAAAAGAAAAAATCATAAACTGAGGTTTCTGGGACCACCACGTCCATAACATTTTAAGACAGCTGAAAAACCTGGCTTCATGTCTGTACTGTGACAATGGGGAGTCACTGCCTGAATTACAAAGAACTTGTTCACAAATGGCCTATCAGGTTCAAATTTTATACACAGAAATAACAAATTTGCAAAACTATCCCACAAATTAATTATCACTTAGTGTGGTAGTATGAATGTATTTGGCCCCATAAACCCTTAGGGTTTATGCCACTATTGGGAGGTGGATCCTTGTTGGAGGAGGATGGCTGACACACACTTTAATCCAGACCTTGAGGCTGGAGGGCACACTTTAACCTGGGCCACACCTCCTGTTGGAAATGTGCCACTGTGGGGCGGGCTTTGAGGTCTTTTCTTCAAGCTTCACTCAGTGTAACAGTTGACTTCCTGCTGCCTCCAAGACTAGGACATCTGGCTATTTCCCCAGCACCATGCCTGCCTGCTGCCACCATACTTCCTGCCAGGATGGACTGAATCAAATGTTCCCTTTGTAAGGGTGTCTCTTCACAGCTATAGTAAACCCGAAGACACTGGTTTAAATGTTAAATGTTCCCTATGTAAAGGTGTCTCTTCACAGCTATAGTAAACCCGAAGACACTGGTTTAAATGTTAAATGTTCCCTATGTAAAGGTGTCTCTTCACAGCTATAGTAAGCCCTAAAACACTGGTTTAAATGTTAAACGTTCCCTTTGTAAAGGTGTCTCTTCACAGCTATAGTAAGCCCTAAAACACTGGTTTAAAAACGCACACCCAATCCTCACTCGTCAATTTTTCCTTACTTTTACTATGCTGTCCTATGTCAAGCCCAGAATTCTATCACGCAAACTCTGTCATATGGCTTATGTAAATGCACTGACCTGTTTACAAGCTCCAACACGGCTTCTTCACAACAGGCCATCTCCAAATGGAAAATTAAGTCAGTAGATTCACAATATTCTTCTCTGCATATGTGTTATTACAGCTAGCCAAACTATTTTCTTCTCTAATTGTTTAATGTTAGTATTTCATGGCCTATTTCAATAAATTAAGGAATATATATACTTACATTATCTATTGACTTAAGTCTGAGCCCAATTTTTCCATCTTGATCCTTGCACAAAATGACTTCACGAATCCCTTGTTTTATTTCTGCTCTCCGAATTCCAGCATCGTTACCTGTCACAGGTGCTACCATATAGTTCACGCTGGATGGTCTTGCTACCAACTGCTGGAAAAAATACCCAATTTGTCAGTATTTAGAAACCCTAGTGTTGACAAACACGACTCCACAAACAAGTTCCCTCAGGGAAAGTCGGTTCTCTACAATAACGACACGGTGGGTTTTCATTTCTTCTTTCCTCTAGTAATTGACTCCATTATTCTTGACTGATAAGACGCTGGCTTTGCTCCAGCTTGTTACTTTAGCTCAGCTGGCACTCTGCACACGAATGCCATCTGCTGCCGACCGCCTCAACCAGAGAACACATAAGTAGCAGCGGTCTCTAAAGGCTGCATTGTCCAGTGAGGTCATACGACCGCAGACTCTAAGTACATACTAAGTTGGCACAGCACTGAAAGCATACAGGATCATTTCTCAGAAGATATTCCTCACCAACATATGCTTGTTTACCTTCATTTCCAACATACTTTCCTACAACTAAGAGATCACACAAGATTTTGGCAACAAGCATTTTCCAGAGAATTTCTGTGGTACAATCATAAAATTATCAAATTAAAATAAGCTTAGTAAGAACAAGGACTTAAGTCAGGAATGGAATGGATGACATGAGAACTTTCTATTAAGCTACTCTTAACAAAGTTGCCATGTGTCTACAACGGGATTGGGCAAACTGAAGCATCAAGAGCGGTGCAATGGAACTGGGGCTGACCTACCAAACATACAAACCAGCTCCAAATGGATTCAAAAACCGTGATAGGGTGTGCTGAAAACATAAGGCTAGGAGAAAACACAAATCTCTTTGATACTTATCTTCACAATGTATTTTTTTTAAATTTTCAAACCAGAAGTATAAGCAAAAATAGGTTAACTAGAACTATATCAAATTTAAAAAGGTTCTTCACAGCTTGGGCAGGCATGGTGTCAACAGAGGTGGGTGGATCTCCGTAGGTTCAAGACCAGCATGGTCTACATAGAGAGACCCTGCCTCAAAACAAAAAAGTGCACAGCTAAAGAGGCATTCACGGAACCGTGAGCAAGCCATGGAAATGGAGACGCTATCTGCAAGTAATGTACTACGGAGCAAGCATACAGATGTACAAAGAACTCAAAACCCAACAGCAAAAGAGCAAGTAACTCAACTTAGAAATGGGCAACCTGCCTATATAAGACATTTTTCCCAAAGAGGACAAATGGCTCATGGGTATGGGAAAGGGATCACTGATCATTAGAAGATGCAAATCAAAGCCAGAAAATGACACTGTCTCTTCACATATCAGTGTATCTACCAAAAACAGAAGTGTTGGTAAACTTTGTGCATTGTCATACACTGAATATACTATTATATGTCATTATATAATATACTACTATAACCATTATGAAAACCCATATGGAGGATCCTCATAAAATGAAAGCAAATTTGCCATAGGTCAAACAAGCCCCTTCTGGACAAATATCGAAAGGGAAACAAAATCAGTCTATCCCAACGATGCCTGCATCCCATGTCCACTGCAGCACTGTTCAGTGACCAAAGCTCAGAAACAAGTCTCTGTCAACAGATACATGAATACAGAAAATGCTGTCTGTCCGTAAATACACAATGGCTTATGACTCGAGCCATGAACACACAGGCAGCTGGAAAAGTATGGATGACCCTGAAAGAAATATGTCAGAGATACAATGATAGTACAGTCTGGTCCTGCTATGAAAACAAGAAATACAGAATGTCAGAAGCAGAGACCAGAAGGCACTTGAAGGGTAAGCAGTGGGCAGAGGTGAAATGGGGAGATGGACAAAGTATAAACAAAGATAAAAATAAGTCTCAGGCTCTAATGAAGGGCACAGTAGCCATGTGTTAATCTGTGTAACTGAAATTTGCTAGTGTTACAGCTACACACTAAGGTGTTACACACATCTAGGAGGGGACAGACAGTACAGTCATTGGCTTGACTGTGGGAACATTTTACAATGTACACAAATTGATACATATATGTTGTACACCTTCAATGTATGTAATTTTAATAAAGCTGGGGGAGAGAACTAGATGGAACACAAAAAGAACTATATGGTATGTGAAATGAAAGTCACTATGTGAAGAGTTAACAGAAAGCTTCAGAACAAATTAAACAAAGCAAAATGATAGAGAAAGAAAAGAGCACACTAAAGCGTCGTATAAACGCAGCCACTTCTAAAGGAAGTAAGATTACCTTAGCGGCAAGAAATGGACCAAAGGGCAGGGACACTGGATCAAATTAAAGGAACAAAGAATGCAGACCTGACAGTGAAGGTCAGATACACTAACTGGAGCCTTGGAGCCAGTCACTAAAATAATAGCTATAATTGGCTTTATTTCTGTTAGAAGATAAATCTTCTATAAATATAGCAATTAACCTTTATGTTTCTCCATACCCGTTTCTAAGATTCACTTTTACATAATGCGTCTACACGTGTATCTCTGAGTATGTGCCAGAAGTCCTCACATGCTCTGGAGCTCCTTCGCAAATCCTGCAGCCACTGAGCCATCTCTTGCCAACGTGCCCACTCCCTCAGGGGCTGCAGCTGCCAGAAACACTTCCCAAGGCCAGCCTAAGCTTTTCTAGGTTCCAGCATCTCGTCCACTCCACCCCAGGATGGCAGCTGGCTTTCTGCAGTTCCACCTGGGTGCTACTTTTTCCTCTGGAAATCTAGTTACCTAATTCCTTAAATTACCACAGTTCAAATACTATGTTTTCAGCTGAAACCTGACTAATACAAGTAGGTTTTCAAAAAATATTGAAATTTCAACAAATAAATGTCAGGTACTGTACTAACAATGACATTATGGCGGAGGACAAAAGTGGGTTCAGCCATGAAGTATGTTAACTACAATCACATCAAGTGCTCTATGTTATATGAAAGCCTAGCACCTCAGTCTAATTACAAAAAGCTTACTTTCTAATTTTAAGAAAAATATTAAAACTGTGAGCAAAGTAACACAGTAAATATATACTTCTGATGACTAATCCAGCAGCAATGCAATGCTGTTTGGAAAGGAACTGAGACATGAAGATTAACGGGACAGTCGACGTCAGAAGTACAAAATTCAGTGCAGTCCCACAGCTAGAAAGGATAAACTAACGGAAACATGGCAGAGGCCCAATTACAATGTCTTAGGAAAGGACAAAATGCAAAAGGCAAAAAAGAGACAAGGACCCAAAAATTCAACAGTGGACAACAATGTTCAGAAATACATCTATAAAAGAAATCTAAAATCAGGCTGGGCATGGTGGTACATGCCTTTAATCTCATCATTTGGGAGGCAGAGGCAGAGGCAGGGGGATCTCTGCAAGGCCAGTTTGCTCTACGGAGTGAGTTCCAGGATAGCCGAGGATACACAGAGAAACCATATCTCAAAACCCGAGGGGGAAAAAAAGGAAAAAAAGAGAGAGAAAAGCTAAAATCTGAGAAGTCAGCTCTAAATTTATAAATAAGTTTGCTGTGAATGAGAGCGTACATGTACACATAAAGAGCATTTTATATAATTCAGAATTATACTCTACATACATACCCCTTGGGTTGGCACTCCAGAAACCATAGGCATATTTGTACATATTTCTTCTTCATTTAAAGTCAGTCCCATGTACTGAGAAAGCTCTGGATACAGTTTAGGGTAGAGATCTAATATAAACAAATGAAGAAAAGGCATTGGCAGAATATTCAAAATAATAACTGTGGACTGTGTTTTATTTAAAAAAAAACATATTTAAGGTACAAAGATTTAGACACATTTAAAGGATCCATAAAATGGAATGACATCTTCCCATCTCTGCCATAATTTGAATGAAAAGAATCCATAAATTTTTCACATGAAAGTCCTGAGACAGCCTGAGCTTTCCTGTGCAGTCACCCTCTGTGGCCATGGGGCACTGGTTTCAGGACGCCCTCAGACCACGCCTACAGGTGTCCAAGTCCCTCATTTACCAAGGTCTAGAGCTGGCTGTGGGGTGCGTGGCTACAAGCCAGAGCTCCACCCGTGTGGCAGAAGCAGGGCTGACCCAAGTCTGGGACCAGCCAGGGCTAGAGAGCAGGACTTTAAAGTTGAAATAAGTACGTAGATACAGAATAAGGCCTGCGAGCCATTAGCAGACCTGTGCAAATCCTCCTGTCTGCTTCTGACCCCTGCTGGATACTCACACACAATACCACCCAACGCTAATGGCTGTGGCATTTCTCTAATAAGAAAACATTGTGTATGTTCACAGTACAGATATAAAATCCAGAGACAAAAATAGAGGATGCAGAGAGGTATAAATAATTTTTCTAAATAAATCATCTTGCCCTTTCTGTTTCTTAATATAATTATGTTAATTATCTATGGATTAGAAATCTGGGGATTATGGCACGAATTCTTCTGTTGAGAATAACCTAAGTATTTCTGTCACAACTGGTGAACTCCCTCCATAAACAGCTACGGCATGTGATGGTTCCTCTCAGCCTAGAGGGGAAAGTCAAAGTCTGTAAATTGACTGTTCCCTACCACTTTCAGAATCACAATGCAATCAGGCAAACAGAATTTTTAAACATTAACAATATTTAACATTTTTGGAAATGTGCTATTTTTAAAATCTTTTCCTATAATCTATTTTGACTTAAGGGTAGATTCACTCCAAAGAATAATATTGAATGGTCACACAGAAGATGAAAGACAACAAAATTCGAATTCACCGTTTACTCTGTACCTCGATGTTTTTCAGAGGCTGTCCTGAGGCCCCTGAATCAGGAGAAGGGGGCAGCTTGTGGCTTATGGAAGTCTGACGTAAGACCCAAAGAGGGACAGTTGGAAGTTTCCCACGCTCCTGGCACAGGTGAGAGCAAAGCAGCTCAGAATGTCTGCGAGCAGCTCTAGAAGCCAGGAAAGCTGTAGCTCCCAGGGAACAGGGCTTCCCGTTAAAGAACAGACTATGTTAGGGACTATGGATAAACTAAGGTAAAATTCTAGGATGCCCTAAAACACATTTTCATACTCAAAGACCACTCTCTTGAGTAAATGCGGGTTAGTTCTTTGGTAAACTATTCTTCCTTATTGCTACTAGATCACTAATCACAAATTCATACAGCATGTCAAAATCCTAGGTTCTTCATTTCGGGGGAAAGAGGGGCTTTATATGTGTTTCTGTCCAAAGACCAGGAGCCCAAAGTGTGAACCTACTTCCATCTGGAGGGAAAGAGGCGGAGACATCCACCAGAACTGCCTGGGGGGCAGGGCCAGCAGAGTAGGCGTTCTGAGCCTGGAAAAGAAAATTCTATTAAAACCAAAAATATTTTCTTATTTTTCTTATATGATTTACAAGCTACATCTAGAACTGCCCAAAAGAAATGAACAATTGAAGTCTTACTCAAAGTTTCATTTTAAATACTTCAGCAACCATTTATTTTCCAAAAAAAATCTATAAATACAAAAAAAAAAGTCTGAACTGAAAAGGAGGGTTCTAGAACCATGTGCTACTAAATACTTCACAAATGTGAACCGCCAGGTCACGGCTGCAGTGCAAAGGGCCAGATGACAAGAAGTTTCAAGATAAAAACAAACAAACAAACAAACATGAGTCACCCACACTAGATGCAAAGCGGAACAAGTAGTCCAAGAAGCTGGACTAGGGATGTCTTGAAATCTAAAAGGAACAGAAAGAAAAGCCATATGCGACCTCTACCCAGGCCTGTGCCATCTCCCCGCCGCTAGCTCTCTGCTCTGAACACTGAACATCTGTCAACATCACCTGTTTTGTGCAGTTTCTAAGAGAACAACCCCTGCTAAAAGCCAACTGTGGTTAACTTAAGTTCAGTTCTAGACACAGAGATTAAGAAGAATATGGACAAAGATCATTCTTTGTAGTCTGTGTGGCTAGTCCTTAATGTAGAGATAGAAAAGCTCAGATAACAGCTTTGTGAGAAGGGCGCTTGTTCAGAAGAACTTTGTGAGAATGACCACAGCAGTGGGCAAACTCAACACTACAGAAAGAAATGACAGACATTTACAACGACAGAGCATGCACTTGCAGCTGAGAAGCATCCCTCGTTAGCAGTTCAGCTGCCACATCTTAATATCCTTCTTAGACTGATGTTGGAAAAGGAACTGTCCACAGAGCAATTTCCCCAGCCAGTGCCACTAGGTCAGTCCCTAGGACACCTGAGCTGCTATTATTATTCTGTTCATTCTCCTTCCGCCCAAGTATGGTGTCAAGACAACTTTACACAATACTACTGCTTACATTATACCCTCCGACTTACATGAGTAATATGCAAGTGAAGCTGTGCTGAGAAAATTAAGCACTCTAAAGATTGTAGAACAAATTTTAAAGAACTACTATCTGGCAGGAAAGATGGCTCAGAGGTTAAGATGGAAAGAGTATAGTTTCTTGAAGCAGACCCAAGTTCAGTTCCCAGGACCGGAGCCTGGCAGCTCACAACCACCTGTAACTCCAGCCCCAGCGGAGGCCTCTTCTGGTCTCACAACAGCTTGCACTCGCATGTCCGTGGCACAGACATGCACACATGTGCACACACACACACACACACACTTCTGTTCATGCCAGGGCTAATAGATATAGAGAAATAAAAAAGAATCTCTAGCCTTCTTGTAACATTGCGGTCTACAACAGACCTCTGCAGATACAGGGGGACCAACAAGTGCACGCTTCCCGCTTCATTTCACGAGTGGACACGTCATGAAATAATTTAAAATTAAAAGCACACATACCTACGCTGGGCGGTGGTGGTGCACGCCTTTAATCCCAGCACTCGGGAGGCAGAGGAGGCAGAGGCAGGCGGATCTCTGGGAGTTCGAGGCCAGCCTGGTCTACAAGAGCTAGTTCCAGGACAGGAACCAAAAACTACGGAGAAACCCTGTCTAGAAAAATTAAAAAAAAAAAAAAAAGCACACATACCTGAATCACTTTGTCTACCTTCAAATCTTCAAGAGATGGGTAAAGAGACATCTTTGCAGGGTGTTTTCTAAAGAAAACAAATCCAATGTCAGAAATGCACAGAGTGAGCGCACCAGCACCAGCACATAGACATGGACAACTGCAACACCATCAACATAGACGTTCAAGCCAAAACGACGGGCTATTTAAAGTATATCATAGTTGTTAGCGTTCAACAGTCGCTACCAAACTCTCTCTGTTCCCATAGCGACCAAACTACTTCATCAAGGATTTTAGATTTACAGGGAAAACTCCTTCCCAAGTTGTGACAATCACAGAAAGGCACGTGGCTTCTGCTTGGCTGACACAGTGCTCCCAGCAAAACAGGTCGGGAAATGACTTTTCACAAGACACATTACCTTCTAACAACACGAGCCAAGAGCAAAGAGTATGCAGTGTCAACATGATGGAAAAACTAACACAGGCCATCTGTTTGTTTTTTTAATAGCAATGGCTTTATCTTGAGGAAACATACAAAAAAGAAATTATTACCTTTTATTTTTTAACATTTCTATGCTGTTCAATGTTTTTTAAGATACCATAAACTGCTTTTTGCAACAATTTTAAATAAAATTCTCTGAAATATTACACTGACACATAGTTTACATTTTGTTCAGATATTCTGAGATAAATATCAAGACTTTCCACTTAACCAAATAAAACAAAATGTATCCTAATTGTTAAAAGGTTTTGGCAAATTACTAAGCCAGCCCATCAACCTCCCACTTCCAAATCTATTCCTTATATCTGCTCTGCAGCTGAACCTTTTAAATACTGTCCTGCTGGCAGAAGGCAGGAAGCTGTGTGCTCAGTAAGGGAGGCATAAAGAGCCTCTCAGTCATGCTGGGACCAGCACCCTCAGAGAACGCTTTTCATACGGGTCTACAACAGCACCTCAGCAGGCACAGAACACCAGGCTCGGCAGGCAGGGTCTACAACAGCACCTCAGCAGGCACAGAACACCAGGCTCGGCAGGCAGGGTCTACAACAGCACCTCAGCAGGCACAGAACACCAGGCTCGGCAGGCAGTCTGCTTCTGTGCTGCACTAGCTTAGTCCTAGCAGTGGCTACTTTTCAAAACAAAAACCCCAAAAACAGACATGAGAAGCCCTCATTTGAGTTACTGGCCAGGGCTGCTGTGATGGTTTGAGAGAAAATGGCTTCCACACTGAGTGGCACCATTAGGAGGTGAGGCTTTGTTAGAGGAAGTGTGTCACCATGGGTGTGGGCTTTGGGGTCTCCTGTGCTCAAGCTACAGCAATGAGAGCATTCACTCCTGTTTCCTGCGCCTCAAGATGTACAGCTCTCAGTTGCTCTCCAGCACCATGTCTGCCTGCATGCCACCATGTCCGACCATGATGATAAAAGACTAAACCTCTGAACTGTAAGCCAACCCAATTAAATGTTTTCCTTTCTGAGAGCTGATGTGGTCATGGTGTCTCTTCACAACAACAGAAATCCTAACTAAGGCAACTGTCTAAGAGACTCCCAAAGCATACAGCCGATTGCCACTGCCCATCTAAAGACGGAAAAATTGTCCCTATTGCTGGAGATACCATGCATTCCAGAAACGGCCTAGAAACGCCTGAACTAGAACTTACCTGAAAGCCTCCTTCCCAAAGACTAGCCTTCATGGTACCAGAAGATACCAAAGGAGGAAGGCAACCAACGGTCCCATCCAGCTATGATATCTATGACCCACAACAACCTCTAAGGCACAATAACACTAAGCTTTTAAGTTAAGCCTAGCATAGCATAAGCATAGCCTTTTGTCTGCCTTCTTTCACTGCAAATGATACTTTAAAGGTTCATCAATGTTATAGCATCTATCAGAGCTTTTATCCTTTTATGACCGAATACATTACATCTTTTATATGCCACTTTATGTTCACTCATTCAGATCTGTACCTTGGGGCCATAATGAATAAAGCGAGCACTCTTGCATTACTGCTAAGTTGTGTGTGTGTGTGTGTGTGTGTGTGTGTGTGTAGAGGTTTTTGCATAAAGATATGCCTTTAATTCTTTCGGTATCTATAGCTAAGAACATAACTTCTAAATCAATATGGTAACTCACCTAACCTTTAACTTTTTTATAAACTATCAAACTGGTTTCTAAAAGAATTACATTACTTTTATATTCTCAAAAGTCTAATTTCTCCATATCCTCACTGCTAGTCTGTGGTTCTGAGAAAGCCACTCCAGAAGTGAACCAGCATCTCATGTGGTTGGAATCCATTTCCCTGACAACTAATGATGCTGGCTTCCTTTCATGTGCATGGCCACTTGCAGACCTTGTAACATCTACCTCTTCTGTCTAAGAGGAAATGCCCATTCAAATCCATTGTCTGTTTATTTACTGGATTATTATTTTTTTAATGGTAATAGCTCTGCTTACAGTCTAGATATTAGGTTCTTAATCCATTCAGGTTACAAAATCAATGGAGCAGGCTGGCTTATAAATACAAACTTATTTTTCAAAGTTCTGCACATTGGAAAGTTCAAGAACAAGGCCAAACATCATGTCCTGTGCCACACCAGCAACTCTCTCTTCGTTGTCCTCACATGGAGAAGGCACAGACACAGCTATCGAGTCTCGTCTCTAAAGGTGGCAGCTCCACTCCTAAGAGCAGAGAATTCAAAAATCTCAGTCCCAAAGACGTTCATCTTGGGGCTCAGAGGTTTAAACAACGAATTTTGGAGGAGTGTATACATTCAGACATATCACACAATCCTATTAGATATGATTTCCAATACTTTCCTTTTATTCTTTAGCTTCTCTTTGATTTTGAGTGCCCTTTGTAGCACATAAGTATTTTGTTTTGATAAAGTTAATGTGTTTCTTTCTGGCTATTTGTACATTAAATGCAACATTAAAAAAAAAACCCTAACTCGTGGTCACTAAAACTGTTTTTATCTAAAAATTTAATAGATTTGCTATTATATTTGGATCTTTGTTATATTTTGAATAGTTTTTGTATACAGACGCAATTTAATTCTTTCCTACCTGGACATCAAGAAGTTGATTCCAGCACCATCTTTTAAGAAGGATAGATTGTTTTCTTATTGAATCGCCTTGGCAGTCTAGTTCAAAATCAATTATTGGCTAAGTATATCATCCTTCCTGGCCTCTTTACTACTGGTTTACTTTTTACCAATAACAGCTTTAATTACTGTACCTTTGCACTGTTTTGAGTATGAATTTTCCCATACTATTCTTTTTTTCTAAAAAAATTTAAAAAAATCTTATGGTTATCCTAAATCCATTTAAATTTAGCATGAATTTTAGAATCTTTTTTTTTTTATTAAACTTTGATCTCTAATAACTTCACACACTGCATTCTGGTTACTGTCACTACTCTTCACCCTTTAACACGAGTTTTAAATGTGGAGTTGGCATTTATAAGCATACAGACAGATCTGGGGGCTGGAGAGAGCTGGGTGGTTATGAGCAATGCTACTTCTGCAGAAAACTAGTTCCCAGCACCAATGCTGACGGTTTACAACCGCCCGTAACTTCTGCTTCAGTTTGGAGCCACTGTATCTTATTTTTGCTTGTCAGGGTTATTCTTTAGCTTCCCCTTCAATTTCTTCTTTTATTCTAAAAGGTGTCTCAGAGTGTATTTTGATATCTACTTTCTCTGTCAAAAAGATGCTTAATATATTCTTAAAATTGTTAAGACGTGATGACCTCGTAGGATCTTTCTCAGGAGTATGTGTACACGTACTTGAAAGTGTCTTCTATGAAATGGATGGAGTGTCCTGCTGATGCCTTCGGGTCCATTTGGTAATACAATATTGCCAAGTCCCCTGCTGTCTTGCTAATGCTCCATCTGCATGTTCTTTTCACTATCGGAGCCATTACGTTGTTATCTGTTCCTCCTTTGGCCCTATTTGCTTTATGTATTTGAAGACTCTGAGGTAGTGTGTGCATCAACTGCTTCCTGAATGGGTGCCTTCTGCATTCACTACCACGCCTTTGTTTCTGGAGTGTCCTATGCCAGTGGTTCTCAACCTTCCTAATGTTGCAACCCTTTAATACAGTTAGCTAGCTCCTCATGGACTGGTGACCCCAACCATAAAATTATTTTCATTGTTACTTCATAACTGTAATTTTCCTACTGTTGTGAATCGTAATGATGCCTGTGGAAGAGTCTTTTGACCTCCAAAGGGGTCATAAATTACAGGTTGAGAGCCACTGGTCCTATGCTTACCACAGCACACAAAACATGCTCAACCCACCATATAAAAATAAATATCTAATCCCAGAACTCAGGTTGTGAATTTAAGAGCAGTCTGGTCTACTCAGACCTGGTCTACTCTGACAGTAAGGCTACACAGTGAAACACTGTCTCAAAAAAAAAAAAAAAAAAAAAAAAAAAGGAAGAAAAGAAATAGTATCTATAGCAAACTGGGAAGGACAAGCAGTGTTTTGCTGAGGTTTGAGTACTTCTGTCAAATTACTGAACTTAGAGGGGAGAGATCAGAAAGAAGGGCCATACCTAGCTCATTCTGAGAGACAAAAGGCCTGTTCCAGTGGTTCTCAACCTATGGGTTGCAACCTCTTTGGATTCAAAAGACCCTTTCATGGGGTCACACATCAGACATCCTACATATCATATATCTTCATCACAATTCATAACAGTAGCAAAATGACAGTTATGAAGTAGCAAGAAAATAAATTTATGGTTGGGGTCACCACATGAGGAAGGCTGAGAACCACTGGCCTAGCAGAAAGAGAAGCTTAAGCAGAGGTTGATCAGTGAGTGCACTTTTTATTCATTGAGGAGAAAAATGATCCAGTTAATGGTTCATTTTGTTTACCATTGCACCTGGACCAGCCCATGTCTCTATAACATCTCCTGTACAGCGTAGACAGTTGACTTTTTCCACTTGGTCATTTTTTTTTTTTTTTTGGCTTGTTTAGCAGTTGTCTTTCCATACCGGTAACTTCCTGACCACACTTTGCTCTTTGCTATCTTGTAGCAATCTGCCTCTCCTTTCTTCTCACCATTCTCTCATTTGTGTGTGTCTAGCTATGCACTTCTGATGTGTTCCATTTCCTTTTACAACCCTCTCTGTGGTTACCATAAGGGTTTAAACAGCTGACCACCTGTGTGAGGAGGTAACGATTTCCAGGATTGGTACCTCTCCTTCCACCATGGGTTACAGGAATCAAACTCAGGTTGTCAGGATTGTGAGGCAAAAGCCTCTGCCAGCTGAGTCACCTCCCAGGCCCTGTGCGCTCACAGATGGTGAACATCCTCTAGCAGAGGCGATTTGGTGGACTCCCTTTAGCACCTGTTAAAGGGCAGACCTGGTAGGAAGTCTCTTCACGGTTTTCTCCAGGGCACTATGGCTGCTCTGTCTATGAAGTGCGGTTCTGCTGCTTCCAAGGCTGTGCAGAAGGCTTCTCGACACTTTGCACACTCCAGCACTCTCCCTGGCCAGGCAGTCTGCCGCCAGCCCCCAGGCCCCATGCACATGATGCGCTGTCCTTCTCTTGTGGCTCTCACAAGTCTCACTTGCTCATCTGACACTTCTGATTTGCTATGTGCAGGGTTTCTTGACTTGAGTCACTTCTTATCCCCAGATTTGGGATTTTAGGCATATTCTTAAAGCAAACTTTCAGTCCCTTCTCACCTCTGAAAGTTTCTGAAGGCTAAAGTTATAAGTTCAATCTACTGTGATTTAGAGATCTATAAAACAAAAATGCTTCTAACTTGTGAACCTCACTTGCTCAAAACAGATAACCTCCTGGAATGCTGGCAGCTTCTGTGCATGGAAGGTTAAGAAGCCACTTGTTTTCACTTTTGTAAACAAGATCAGTTGCCCAGTGCACAGGCTGTGCTCGCTCACACATAGGCGGGAAGTGCACAGGCTGTGCTCGCTCAAACATAGGCGGGAAGTGCACAGGCAGAATGATGTTCACCCCAGTGGATGAAGGTGGAAGTATGCCATAGCCCTGTGGGTTTGTGGGCTTTGCCTTTATAGGCACCTAACTACTGATTTATAGTCATTCTCTGGGAATCCCAGGTAAGGACATGGCCAGTGTCCATTGTCCTGGCCAGTATTTATAATAAAGCTTGCTTCAAAGTTGACCCAATAATTGTGGTAGTGGTCTTACACTACTACTTACCTGGTGGGATTAACAAGTTCTGTTTCAGCATGATGGCTATAAACCAAGTGTTCCTGTAACCTCCTCAAGTTGTGTAATTTGACAGAAATATTCAAACCTCAGGAAAATGCTCCTCAACTTCGCAGTTTATTATAGAGTGTGCAAAGGACTAGAGATGCACCCGGCGGGGTGGCTGAGGTGCAGGGCAGGATGCAGGGCCTGGCTGGTCTCCATCCACCCTCACTGGAAAGCACTGCCCCTGCACGATGATGGGATGCTCTCTCGCCCTTGGCCAATCACTGCCCCAGCCGTGTTTTCTTTCTTTTTCTCCATATTAACAATTAACTCAATAGCTTTTTCTTGGTGAACAACCTTTGCTTAAACTTCTCTTTCCTTCAGGCCTCTGAACTTGAATCTACTTTGAGCTGGAGCCAAAGGATATTCCTTCTGGCCCCTCCAAGATGAGGCTGGCTTCTCTGACTAGGATTTGATTTGCCACCCTACCTCCCGCTGGCCCCCTCTGCATTCTCGCCCTGCTTCTCCATGATACAGCCAGCCAACCTTTTCCTGCTACACCAAATGAGATGTTTACAGATATCAAGCATGGCACTTTCTGCTCTCACAATTCTCCTTCAGAATGAAGTCCCTTCTTACCGGAATCAAGTCGACAGTGCAAAAGGCAGCCTAGGACAGCCACCGCAACCCTTCCACCTCCCTCAGCGATCCCACCCTCCTGCACATCCACCCATGCGCCTCCCCATGCAGCCCCACATAAAACTCCCACAGCTGACATGAACAGGAAGGGGTCCTGGCAGGAGAGGCTGCTAAGGCAGAACTGGGCCTTCAACGACCTCCTTTTGCAGGATCACGACTGGCTCCAGCTGCTTTGCGTCCCCCTCACTTTAGTTTTACATAAGCAACAGTGCCCCAAAAATCCAACAAAATCACTCAAGCTACCCGGGCGGTGGTGGCGCACGCCTTTAATCCCAGCACTCGGGAGGCAGAGGCAGGCGGATCTCTGTGAGTTCGAGACCAACCTGGTCTACAAGAGCTAGTTCCAGGACAGGCTCCAAAACCACAGAGAAACCCTGTCTCGAAAAACCAAAACCAAAAAAAAAAAAAAAAAAAAAAAAAAAAATCACTCAAGCTAAGTGTTACTCATTACTGGGGGATGAAATCAGGCATTTATCTTCTATACCACAACAGGAAGAACAAATTGATCCCTTTCAAGCAAGAAGTGAGTCATTTAATTACTATTTCCACAGCAAGGGCAATTATTACTCTACCTTTGCGACCTGTACCATATCCCCTAAAGAGAGACTGAATCTGGCAGTCAGATTCCAGGATACAGAACAGTTTGCCAGAAGCCGTTCCCGGGTTTCTTACACTTTCCTCCACCCCTAGTCACAGGGGCTGAGTCTCTGATCTGATTCCAAGTGTCCAAAGGATTGAGCTCTTCCTGCAGATCTGTTAAACTACCCTAGACTGGAATTTCACAATGACCAATGTGAATAAAGAGAATTCTGAAAAGATTACGGCAGTGGCATGCTCTCGTTTTAATCCTTTACAATTCCTATTAAACCATCATGTGCCGACTACGCCACAGAATTCTGCTTCTAGGTCTCCCATCCAGGAGTGACGGCTCCTGAAGGCTCCCCGAGTCAATCAGCACCCAAAGTCCTCTCCACGTGCGGAGTTACTGAAGCCTTCAGAGCAGCTGAACCAAGCCAAGGAACCAAGGCTTACAACAAGCAGCCTCTCAAGCAGGTTTGGCCTATCCCGAACTGGCTGAGACCGGAATACCAGTTATGTCTTATGAAAGTCCTGAACCCAATGCAAGGGAGGCTTTAGAAAATATCCTCTGTTGCGAATACTTTTCTCTAATGATTTGGGTAACACCAGAATCTCTTCAAAACATAAAGACAACAGCAAAAAGGACTACAATAATGTTAGCTGTAGGCCTGGTGCCTTTTAGAAAGGTCAGTTACTTTGGGAAGGGCTGAGAGTAATGCTCCATTTCACTACCGCACTGTTGGTCTGAGCAATCCTACCATTCCTGCAGGCATCTTAGGGTTTCTGTTTGCTTTCAGCATCATTTGGAAACATTAGTGAGTGGTGACGTAAGTTCTAGATTGCTAAGACTCTCCTCTCTGTCCCTCAACACTCCCAGAGCAATACAGTGCTGTTTCCTTGGGCCTTTGACCCACTCACCACTCAAACGAGGGAAGTGATATTTTGGGAAAACTAGTTTGCTGTTGTCGTTGTTACTGAGTGTAATAAAAATCTAGAGTTTTCATCTTTCAGCCACAGTTCCAGAGAGGAGAACTAGAGGAGAGAGGTGATGATGTAAGACCAGCTGATGTATTCCAGGCTCAGAGTGAAAGCCCTGATCATATATGCTGTGACATTGTAGATGATATTTCTATTGAGCAGGAGAAACAAGATTCTCCATGGGGCAGGAAAGACTCAGTCCTGCAGTGTTAGCCCCCCCCCCATCTCACTAAAGGGGTGTTATGGTTTTCTTTCACAGGAGAAACTTGGTCTTGCAGTGTTAGATCGCCCTCCCACCCCATCACACTAAGGGGGTGTTACAGTTTTCCTTCCCAGTTTTATCTGTATTCCAGATTGACTGTCCATCTTTTGAAGAGGCCAACCGGGACAAACACATAAGAAAGGTGACAAGAAGGAACTAGTAATGTAGGCACTTTTCAAAATCCACTCCAATGATTATTCTATTAGTGCTTATAAACCTAAACAAAAAATTCTCTTTTAGCAAGGAACAGAAACGGATACTCTCTCACATTCATTTGAAACCACTCAAGTTAATAAAGATACGATATTTGACCAGGGAAACAAAAAAAAAAAAATAGCCAACTGTATTGACAGAACCTATCTATAGTTGAGATCTAGAATCTGTGCTTTGGTGACCCAAGAGCAGAAAAACCCGAAAGCAATGCTGTGCTACAACAGAGATATAGTTGAAATCTTCGCAATGGTTAAAAAACAAGGCCATGCTTCCTAGTTAATGAGCAATTATCATCAGATCTGGGAAGAACACTAGGAAAATGGTGTCATGCCTATTTTAAGGGACTGCTTAATTAAAACGTGCATTTAATTGTTCATCAGTCCCTTCTTGTTCAGGTGTTTTAAATCCTCTTTAATGGTTTCAGCACACAGCTAAAACCTGCCTCCAAAGTTAAATAACTTCAGTTATAATGGAGCGATTGTTTACCGAAACCTTTAGTCATTCCACTTCCTTATTTCCTGGCAGGCACCATTGGGTCAGCAATGCTAAGTACCACGTAAAACATAGAAGTTCAAGGAACTAAGCTGTTAACAGGATTGAAAGAAACGTTTTCAGTCTGTCCTCAGCCTTAAAACGAGAAAATGAACGTACAAATCTGTTTATCACCTTTACATTTCAGAAGCATGGCCATTTACCAGGCCAGCAGCTATTTTAAGGTAACTTTCGTTTTTAAACATTGTTCTTGGTGTAATGCGTGCATGTTAAGAATCAAACCCTACACTTTCTAAGTAATTTACCTAAGGGAAAAAAAACACCGCTATGTGTCTGAAGACGGGACGAACCCAACAGAGGATCCCACACACTCCACGGCTCCATAACTGCACTTCGGGAACTGGAAACTTTCCACGTCCACAGCCTCCCTCCGCCCAGTATTAGAAGGAAATCCTCAAAGGAGAGCTGAGTCACCAGACCTCCAGGGGACAGTTCCTGTGTACACACCCGCTCCAAGCCCCGTCCCTCCCCGCCCCCTCCGAGAGTCGCGGCTCAGCTGCTAACCGTTGTCGCCTCCGGTCGGTCCCGCCCGGGCCGTCCTGACGCCGCCGAGGACGCGACCCAGGACGGCCGAGGGCAGGTGGGAGGCCGGGCGGTGCCCCGAGCAGCTTCCAGGACCTGCCGGGGCCCGGGGTTCAGGGCCCGCGCGGTCGCTCACCTGCACCGAGGACAACGCTGCTCTGGCGGCTCGCTCTCCCGCTCGCTCCGGCACCGACTAGCGAACCTCCCGGCCCGCCCTGCGCGTCATCGCTGCCCCCGCCTTCCGCCGCGCTGGCGCAGGCGCACGCGTCGTCCCCATGACAACGCGGCGCAGCTTGCGCGACCTCCTCCGCTCGGAGCCAAGACCCCGGTTCCTGCCGCGTTTCCAGGATAGCCCCCGCCGCCTTTTACTACCCTTTGTTCCCAGAGCGAAAGCTCATTGGCTGTCGACGGCTACTCTCGGTGTCGCACAAAAATGAAAGCCACGTCCTAATCTAAAAACACAGACTGATTTCTGAGAGTTGATGATGCTGATACGAGAATTCAGCTATGTTTTTGGTCGACATGAATCTGCGAAAGCAGCGCAACATTCCATGACAGAAGCCATAATCTGAGCGTTTCCTAGGAATGCGTTAGACAGCCTTAGCCGGCAAGCAATTGTCTATGTAAATTATTTAGCGTCACAGTACCTTGAAGTTTTATTTTTGTAACTAGCAAAACAATAAGTATTAAACACAGGACAAATAGAACGAGAATTTAATCCTCGGGGAGTTTGTGGATTAATGAATCAAAACCTTGCAAAAATACACAATTATAAAGAAATTCAGCTCTGTTCACAGATGGTGTGGTTATCTATGTAAACAAAATAAGCAGTTACAGCAAGGTTGCCGGGATAAAAGGGTTACTATTACAGAAATCAATTACCTTCCTATCTGCCCCAAATGAGTAATTGGAATTGGAAATTAAAAATACATCAAAACAAAATACCTAGCTGCAAATCTAGTTCATCGTCTGCCTATATGAAGGATACGGGTGTGAAGGAAAACTCCAGAAGGGATCTGTGCTTGTAGATAGCAATAGTCTGGAAAGAATTTCACACTGTGGAGGGGTTGGGAGGTTGCAAGTAAGGAAGTGGGCTGAACTGGCCCTCCAGAACAGCCATTCCTTGCCCCCTGAGTCCAGACTAGCATCAGGTGACAATAAGAAAAAAGCCTTTTAGAATTCATTGAATTACCAGGCAACTAGCTTCTACCAATCCAAAAGCTCTGAATGCCTTCAGAGTGCATGTTGGCCTATAGCAAAGCTTCCCAGTCTCCGTGTACCAGCCTCTCTGATGTGCCCACCTCTCTGATGTTCCTATTCCGGCCTCTCTGATATTACCCTCCTAGGTATCCAGACTCCGTGTACCCACTTCTCTGATGTACCCACTTATGTATTTTAAACTTGCCTTGATTTATGATTTTCTCTCTTCTGTAAAACCATAAAATCTACATGAAACTGCTTTCCACGTTGGAACATGGTGTTTGGGGTAACCTAAATCTGTGTTTCCAGGCCATGGTCACTCAAAATGGCTCCAGAATAACTCTTATCCCCTTAAGATGAGAGCAGCGTTTTCGTGCTGACAGTGGAGAACAAAAGAAATTAAAGATCTAAGTAAATTGAAAGACAGCATGTTTATAAGTAGGAAGAGTCATTTTTGAACGATGCCAATTCTTTCCACCTTCATCTACAGATATCCTACAATCTCAGTCACAGTCACATCAAGCCAGACATACCAGCAAAATAATTCCACAGCATACAGAAAAACCAAGGACCAAAATGGCTCAGTGGGATAGGAGTTGTTGCTGTAATACCCCGTCCATCTATCTGGAAGGAGAGCGCCAACTCCCAGTGCTATCCTCTGACGCCACACTTGTGTTGTGTGGTACGAGAGCTCCTGGATATACACACACTCACACACGCACACGTGCACACACGAACAATAAATAAAATCTCTTAAAGGATGCTGAAGAGACCCTAGTAGATGGAGCATGGCAAACATAGCTTTGGTAGAACTCGCCCTTCTGCCATTCCCTCTTCCTAAAATCTGTTAGATTACATTCCAAAAGCTAGCCACCTTGATCTATTCCCTTATTTGGCCACTCCCTCCTCCTGGGGCTGCCTGCCAAGGTTCAGTTATTAAATATTGGAGTCTAGCAACCCAAACCCTACTTTGGCTGCCTTAATTAACGTACCTAGCCACAATTAACCAACTGATCCTAACACAGGGTTTCCCCTTTTACATTTAGACCCTTTGCCTATGGTCCATGTCTGTCTCCTCTCTATCCAGAGGCAATCCTTTGTCTCTCCAGGACCAATATCCTTTCTCCCTGTCCCTTACCCTGTCCTCCCCACCCCCTGTTCCCTTCCTCTTCTCCCTCATCCTCTTTCTCCTGTCTTTGTCTTCTAGTCCCTGCCCTTTGTTCACCTGGGGAAAAATAAATCTCCTTTGTGCTGAGCACTTGGTCTGAGACTTGGTCTTGGGGTGTCTTGTGCTGACCCTGGTCTCTTCAGATACTGAAGAAAACAGAATATGTAGCTTGACAGTGTTTTCCTTTGGCTACAAGAACAAACTACCAAAGGCTAGCTGGTTCCCTCTGAACTCTGGAGACAGGGGATACCTGATGAAGATCTTGGGTCTAATAAGGACCCACTTTCTTATTTGCAGACAGCCATCTTCTCATTGCATCTGAAAGAGAAGAGAGAAGTGAGGTAAGAGAGAAGAGAAAGAGAAGAGAGTGTATGAATCACACTGCAGAACGGGCTTCTGTGTAGAAACATGGAGTCAGAGGCTCACACATCCTGTTCCTAGCGGTACTCAACACAAAACTGCCTTTCATGTAGTAATAATCCAGAGAGCAGATTTGACAGGCAAATGAGGAATAGATGTAGAATCAACAAATACACGGACCTTTGACAAAGAAGCAAAGTCTTTCAGAGGAAAATTTAAAAATCTGCTCAGTGGTAGAGCACCAACTTAGAATTCACACAGCATACCATAAAAGTATCATAAAAGAGAAAATGAAGAAGAGGGGAATCTGACAGCAGACATTTTACCTTGGCTGTTTGGAGGGGAGGAAGAGTGGGAAGGAGATGGAAGATGGGAGGTTCCTTAACAAGTGGGTTTCCTCAGGTAAACCTAACATGGACTTTAGAACCTTCATAAAAACCACGTTGAGATGGATTATGACCCTAAATTTAAAATGCAAAACTCTAAAATTTCTAGAAAATAATATAGGATAAAATCTATAGAAATCTGAGGAAAAAGCTTTTAAATGCAACAGCAGAGGCACATTCTGTAGAAGGAATATGTGCCAAGCTGGCCTTCAGTAGAAAGAAAAGCCCTGTAGCTGTGAAAGACAGTCCAGAGAAAATGGGGTACAGACCAAGGAGGGGAGATAAAAAAAACACATCTGAGAAAGGACTTATCTTTCCAAGACACCAATAACACTTAAATCTCAACAAAAATAATCAATGAGCCAGCCAGGTGTTGGCGGTGGCAGAGGCACACACCTTTAATCCAAGCACTGAGGAAGCAGAGGCAGGCAGATCTCTGAGTTTAAGGCCAGCCTGGTCTACAGAGTTAGTTCCAGGACAACCAAGGGCTACTCAGAGAAACCCTGTCTCTAAATAAATAAACAAACAAACAAAAGGTGAGTCAGTAGAAACTTGGCAAAAGGTCTAAACAAACATCTCAGCAAAGAAGATATAGATGGAGACAATTTATAAAAAGAAATTCAGACTCCTATAATACTAGGAGACTGCAAATTTTAAAATGAGATCACAACACACATCTAGCAGAATGCTAAAATCCAAAACACTGATAATACTGAATGCCAACTAGAATGGAGGAACTCCGGAGCATAGCCACTGAACAGCAATCTAGAACTTTCTTACAAATCTAACTGTAATTTTGTCATAAGTATCATTAGACATACTTCTGGGCACTTAAATTAGTTGAAAAGTTATGTCCACAAAACAACTGTGCATGGATGTTTATATCAGAGTTTACCAAATTTGTCATCAATAGGTGAATAGAGAAACAAATGGAGTTTTAGCCATCAAACTTATGATAAGTTTTGAATCCCTGGTTATTGGGTATCTGCCACCGCTGATGTAATAAACCAGTTAACCAAATTAATAAATCCAGGCTTAATCGGAGCAAGGCATTCCTAAGTGACCCCAGGGGAAGAAGAGAAAAACCACCAAGGACAAAACCATGGGAGAGCACACACACACACACACACACACACGCACGCACGCACGCACGCACACACGCGCGCACGCGCGCACACGCACAAGCACCTGCGCTTTTAAATGCCCTCAGGGTGGAGACACCCATGCTCAGATGCTCAGGGAGGAGTCTGGAATGAGGCAACTCCAAGGGCAGGGCCACCACTTGGCACCTTGAGGGCGGGGTTTGGAACAGGGCCCCTAGCGCCAGATTCCAAACACTTAAACAATGAGCTATTGGGCAAGAGAAATGGCTGCAGCAGTAAAGTGCTTGCCTTGTAAACCCAGAGACCTGAGTGCTGCTGTAGGCTTGCACACCTGTATCCTCAACACCAGGGAGGCAGAGACGGGTGGACTCTTGTGGATCACTGGGCAGTCAGTTTAATCCTAGTCAGTGAGCTCCAGACAGTGAGAGACCCTATCTCAAAAAAGGAGGAAGATGGTATCTGAGGAACACCAGTTATCTACGTGTCTTAGTTAGGGTTTCTATTGCTGTGAAGAGACACCGTGGCCACAGTAATTCTTAGAAAGGAAAACACTTAATTGGGGTGGCTCGTTTACAGTTTCAGAGGTTTGGTCCACTATGATCATGGCAGTGAGCTTGGCGGCATGTAGGCATACGTGGAGCTGGAGGAGTAGCTGAGCGTCCTACATTTTTTAGCCAACAGGAAGTCAACTGCAGCACTGGACAGTATCCTAAGCATAGGGAACCTCAAAGCCCATCCCCACAGTGACCACTTTTTTCAACAAGGCCACACCTACTCCAACAAAGCCACACCTCCTAATATATACCTATACTAAATATATCCCCAACTTTTTTTTTTTTTTAAATTTTGGACCTTCTGTAGCTGAGTCAAAACTTGGCCCTTGCCGGGCGGTGGTGGCACACGCCTTTAATCCCAGCACTCGGGAGGCAGAGGCAGGCGGATCTCTGTGAGTTCGAGACCAGCCTGGTCTACAAGAGCTAGTTCCAGGACAGGCTCCAAAACCACAGAGAAACCCTGTCTCGAAAAAGAAAAAAAAAAAAAAAAAAAAACTTGGCCCTTGAGTCCTCTGACTTCAGACTCCCGAGTAGCTGGAATTATGGACCTGTGTTTCCAGGTCCACCTGAGGTCTTGGTTTTTAGAACGCTCCAGGATGCAGAGCCCTTGAGCTCGCCATCAGTGGTGCATCCACACCTTTTCTGTGGTAAGGATCCCTTTGCAGTGACATCACACCTTGTTGCTTTCCCTTGCACACACCTGCATGTGAGCACTCCCCACTGGCTGCCACACACCAGCGCTCTCTCCTTGCCTCGACCTGTGGCATCTCGGCCACTTGCTGGCTCCCTCCATACCTCTTCAACCCCATTTTGGTACTGAGGGTACTTTACCTACTTCTACTTCATTTCCATGTCTTAATATATTAAGTCTTAAATGCTACGGCCCCTTTTCTAAAGGAAGTCTTCCTCTCTTTCTTTTATCAAATATCTTAGCCAATCTCCAGAGCCTTCCTAGCATATCCAGCGATAATGTGAATAGACGACAGGGTCGTTTCTGACATCTGGGGAATGGTCAGAATTCTTAGGTATCTACTCATCTTTATCACGGCCACATTGTCCTACTGTTCTGCTTATCCTGCCATGGACAGTGCGAATCAGTTTTCCAAGGAAGCCCTGGGCATGTGGAATTCATAGGAGGAGAAAGGGCTTGACTGACCCAACAGAGATTCTCACAGAGCACAGCCATGCTCCTTAAGTCTGCATGCATTTCTGAATTACTCAGACGAGCATAACTTTCTTTTCTTCATTCTATCGCTTTTCTAAGCAGGCTTTCCTAGCACTTTCAACTTCCTTCTTTCTCTAAAGTGCGTCATCTCCATCCTGTGTCTGCCTGGCCCCAGACAACTGACCCTCAAGCCGCAGAGCAGTGGCCTTTTCTCCTCCACGCTCCTCCTCTCAGTAGCTCTTGAGGTTTAGAGTTCTCCTAGCCTGTGTTAGTTTTCTTTTAAACCCTAAAAAAAATTCGTTTAAGCTTCTGTTTGATTCCCTCTTAAAACTCTTTTTTTCCTTTGTTTTTTTGAAAATCCTCTTTCTAATGGAATTAAGAGGTGAGCCTGACTTCCCTGGTGTCATCTGCTGACCCAAAGGGATCCCCCAAAACCCAGGAACAGTCACAGTTTGGCTCCAGATACTAATTTGTTTTCCAGAACATGTTTTTACTTGGTATTTTCAATAGCTCGCTGTAAAGCAAAGTTCATAAATGTGCATATGCCTTAGTAGTTACCCTGGTAGGGCATGACCAACCAAAGGTAGAGCAGCTGCTTATAAAAACCTCCTCAGCACCCACCTCACGCTGGGCCTAAAGGGAATTGCTATTTATTTGAACCGAGTAAAACTGGAAGTAATTATCATAAAAACCTAATCTTCAGGACTGAGCCTTTCCTTGTTTGAAAACTGCCTGGAGCCACTAACATTAGCATCGCTGCTGCTTCACCACAGAGCCCAGAAGAGCTGACCAGTGGCCGGTCACTTGCTCTGCTGAGTGATGTAACTTCCTCTTTCAAAAGAGTCTCAGCCACCTGACAAGCAGCTCCTGAAATCCTCACGTCAGCCTTTGTTCCAGAATGCCCCGCCCCCCCAGAGCGCTGGTTACTGCAGCAAGATTGTGAACCTTTTGTTAAACCTAAAAACACTCCCTGGTCACTTTCCTCAGCGGGGGGGGGGGGGGGGGGGGGGGGGGGGGGAGCTCTAGTTGCTCTTTTTCTATAATACATACTTTTTCTGAGAATGCCTTACATGTGTACAATGTGTTTTAATTATATGGCCCTCTAACTCCTCCCATCCTAACTTAATGCCCTCTTTTCTGGTTTTTCGAACCCAAGGAGTCCAATCAGAGCTCCCCTTAAGTACGTGGATCTAGGGCCACCGACCTGAGCAGGGCCAGCTCACCAGGGCCACACCCGTTAAGAAAACTGACTCTCAGTTTCCCAGCAGTCCTGACTGCCAATAGTTCCTCAGCTAGAAGGAACTAGGGTCTTGTGAGCCTCTCTGCCTTTCGTCCTGAAATTGTGACTAGATCTTGTACAAGTCCTTTGCACAACAACCACAGCTGCTACATATCCTAGAGAGTCTTGTGGAGAAGAAAGCGTGTCTCTGAACACATCACATTGCCTATTGAGGTGCGCCCTGATTGCACAGGGGTAGCTCCATATTTAAAATGAACACTGAAGACGGGCAGGGCTGCTCAGTGGCAGAGTGCCTGCCTACCATGTGAGAAGCCCAGGGTTCAAAAAACAACACAAAGAATAGGGAACTAAACCATTGTGTACAGCTTAAGTATTTATGAAGGAGAAAAATTATAGCTTAGTATCATTTACACAAGGATTTAGCAGAGATGATACCCATGTAAGTTATAAGGTCCCTGTTGCTAAACTGAACATGTTACAAGGCTATTTTTAAATCAGTTCTATCATAGCATGTTTCTTCATTGTAAAGCACAGGTATAGACTGACAAGACCCATACCATTTATAGGTTGGTGGGAAAAACATTGTTAATGCAAGACATGATAAACACAATTTGTACACTCTAAGTTAATTTACACAGTGCTAGGATTTTCAGACCTTTTCACTGAACTCTCTTTCAGGAGTAATGCATTGGCTTCTATTGCCTCCCCTGTAGCTACCCACCCCTACCTAGGCACGCTAGGAAAAAACGTTACCACTGAGCCATACCTCTAGTCTGGCTTCTCTATGAGATTAAAATACAATTTTCTTAGTTTTGAAATACCTCCCCTCTACAAAATACATTTTTTAATATATAAAGCAGTTTAAGACAGCACTTAAGTGACTTGTGGCTTTTTCTAAAAAGGGAGTTTCCATTGTTGCATAGATGTTAGTGAGTCAGGCACTCATTGTGTTTCCAACTCTGTCTTCCTGGGTTGGTAAAACCAATACTTATAAGGAGAGAAATTTAAAAATGTATCGGCCCATTTGAAACAAGATTCCCATAACAGAAAATAAAAAGAAATGATCAAAAATGGTCAAGGACGTAGTCTAGATGCTTTGATATTGCCACGTTAGTGAGGAGGACATACTGTATAATTGTTCAGGGCAATTATCACAGGAGCACTACAATATTGTGTGTCCACTTATGGTCAGCTTAAATTTTAATGGTATCGGGACTATTTAAGAACACCCGAATAAAGTCATTAACAAACCTGAACACATATGTCCTTTGCCACTCGTGTGCCATGTTGACACTGTCCCTTTCTAGGTCATGGCCAGAACTCCTTCAGTGTGCTAACCTTTTTGCTTTCAACTGCGGACTTCTCTCTGGGACTCCACTAAGCTGTGAATACATTCGCCTTAGGGAAGGTGCCAAAGGCTCATTTCCAAATTACTTGGGGCAGAACTCCCCAGATGCTCAGCCTCAGCCATACAGCTGTTTACACAATAGGGGAGAGCAGCACAATTTCTGATCATATGTCTGTAGAAAATTATATAGTTCTTTTATTCATTAGTTTTCCCATGTATGGATAATTGAGCAACTACACTAAAGCAACCACTGTATCTTAGCCTTACCCTTCCGTTCTGGCTATAACCTCTGTAGAGTTTTACACTTTACTGGGAATGGGTTTTTCTTCCCTGCTGTCTCGTGAGTAGTAATCATCCATTCACCTCCCTGAGAGCCGAGATAACTTTGCTTTCGTTTTTCTTTGATACCGGAGCAATGTCTGAGGAATTGAATAGTTTCCTGTCTATAGTAACTGTGTTTCCCTTTTTCTAAAGCCTTTAGAATTTCTTTACATCTTAAAACTTTAGACCTGCAGGTTTCTGTGATCATGGTGTGTGGCAAAAAAGTACTTTTCTCTGCCTGTTCCAGTTTAGTCACGAGCTGCAGTTGTCCAGTGACTCTCACATCCCTTGCAACATTTGTAGTTACATCATCTGTTAAATCTTTAACTTAAGTTGGAATTCCTTTTGTCAATAAAGATGCTTTTTCAAAAGATTATGTAGCAAGGTGACTCAAGACCACCAAAGGCTAACAACAGAAGCCAGAGAGTCCTGTGCTGCTGGCTTTTTATTACGACCTGGTTCCTCTTTAAGGGTTTTGAACTTTCCCCCAATAACTGGCCCTGTGAAGGAGGCCTACGTCTCCGTGCACATAATTGGCCTGATGCACAGGACATCTATGTAAGACTCCTAGAGAATCAACAAGTGAATCTTGGGAGCAAGAGCTCTGTGGGACTCCGGGAACTGGGAGACAGAAGAGTCCTGCTGGCATTGAAATCAGACATCTCCATGAGCATTCTCAGTAGGAACAATGTGGACAAAACACAGAGCTGTCACAGTGCTTGATACAAGGGAAGGCAGAGATAGGGTCCCGAGCATATTTGGGAGTGCTAGGCCCTCTGAACTTGGTAGCTGTCATAAAACTGAGCTTGTATTCCACGTGTTTAGCATAAATAAACCTGTTCTAAGTGTAAGACTGGGAGCTGGAGTGGAGTGGCTCTGACCATGTGAAGGGCTGACCCCCCCCCCCCACACACACACAGCTTCCTCATCCCCTAGTACTGGTAGAAAACAGGAGGATCCCTCCTGTTCACCCATCAGCTAGCTTAGCCTAACTAGAAACCTCCAGGTCAACCAGTGAAAAAAACCCAGTTAAAAAAAAAAAAAGCAAACAAACAACAACAAAATCACAAAGTGATGGCTCCTGAGAAAGAATGACACCTAAGACTGTCTTCTGACTTCTGGCCTGCACAGACGTGTGTGCATATGGGCACATGCATACCGATGCCCTCTTCACATACATACACAAAGCATTATTCTTAGGATTTAAATCCCCAGAGTAATCCCAGTACCCATAATCCATTCTACATAGTGAGGAGATGCAAGTACCCTCAACTGTCTTCCTTTGCAAATCAAGCTAGAACTAGATGTTCAGATCCTTACATATTATCTCAGTGTCTACCCACAGTTAGATGTCACTTTTCTTAGACTCAAAACTATCTGGACGCAGTATGCCCTGCTTTATTGAAGTTTTGGTCTTTCTTTCTTTCTTTCTTTCCTTCCTTCCTTCCTTCCTTCCTCCCTCTCTCCCTCCCTCTCTCTCTCTCTCTTTTTCTTTCTTTTTGGTTTTTGAGACAGGGTTTCTCTTTGTGTAGCTTTGGAGTCTGTCCTGGCACTCACTCTGTAAACCAGGCTGGCCTCGAACTCACAGAGATTTGCCTGCCTCTGCCTCCTGAGCACTGGGATTAATGGCATGCACCACCACCACCACCCAGCTATGTTTTTTTAAATTTCAATTACTAATACTAACAGTAAAAATATTAACTGAAATTTTTAGAAGCAAATTTTAAATTGTTCTTTCGAATGTGAGAAGAAATCTCAGACCATCTGCTCCAATCTGTTGTGTCCCATCCAAGACACAAGTCACCCCTGTTCCAGCGTATCTGTGCTGCATACGGCAATTACCCACGAAACTTCTGTAGCCATGTGGCTTACCTGACTGACTGTGAGATACTGTGAAGTGTGTGCTTCAATTACTCTTCCACTCCATTCCAACAAGACGTCAATGCCTACAGCATCTACCTCACTGCTCACTTATACTCTCAGCATGAACAACATGGCGATGGTGTGGGTATCCAGGTGGTGGCTGCCGGATATCCAGGCAAACATGAGTAAGCAATAGATGTGATTGTTATATAACTCATTATGTAACCGGATCTGGCAAGATGCCACCTTTGTGTGATTCTTTATAAAATGGGACTAAAGTGCATGCTCATATCTTACAATGGATCCAGGCATCTTTTTAAATCTCTCAGCTCTACATGACCTTCCACCCCTGCCTGACACCTGAACTTAACATCATCACTTGGCATAGGCAGCAGTGTAGGATGGGACCCCAGAAATACATGAACCATCTTTCACCATGGCTGATGGAGGCACAAAGGAATGGGGTGTCCTTTCATGCCTACTGAGCCCCCAGTAGAGAGCTGCAGGAGGTGCCCAGAGAGTCCTCATCCCGGGGGAAAGGCTCTCGGGTGTCCCGGTGGATGCCCTGGCAGGAAAGGAAGAGATGGCAGCAGAAAAGATACGCTGTTGGTCACAAAGGCCGTGGTCATGGTCACACAGATGCCCTGCAGTGGGACACCAGTGAGTGAGGTCAAGGTCACACAGATGCCCTGCAGTGGGACGCCAGTGAGTGAGGTCAAGGTCACACAGATGCCCTGCAATGGGACACCAGTGAGTGAGGTCAAGGTCACACAGATGCCCTGCAGTGGGACACCAGTGAGTGAGGTCAAGGTCACACAGATGCCCTGCAGTGGGACGCCAGTGAGTGAGGTCAAGGTCACACAGATGCCCTGCAATGGGACACCAGTGAGTGAGGTCAAGGTCACACAGATGCCCTGCAGTGGGACACCAGTGAGTGAGGTCAAGGTCACACAGATGCCCTGCAATGGGACACCAGTGAGTGAGGTCAAGGTCATACAGATGCCCTGCAGTGGGACGCCAGTGAGTGAGGTCAAGGTCACACAGATGCCCTGCAGTGGGACACCAGTGAGTGAGGTCAAGGTCATACAGATGCCCTGCAGTGGGATGCCAGTGAGTGAGGTCAAGGTCACACAGATGCCCTGCAGTGGGACACCAGTGAGTGATGTAGAGAATTGTGGAGGAACTGCAATCCGGGGAATGTGATTCTAGTAGCTCTAGCTCCCTAGGGACACTCTCCAAGGCTAAGAGAAAATGTCCCACCTACTGTTGTAAGCTCTACCGAAAATCAAGCAGAAGATACGGGTAGAGCAGCCCCTGGGCCAGTGTGGTCAGCTCCAAGGCAGATAACAGCCACAGCCACATGCCCTGCATTCCCTATAATCTCACAGAGCAGCAGCTGGGAAAGCAGGGCAGAGTCCAGGGAGGCCAGTCCCTGCCTGATGGCTGCACCTCTGCAGTGAATGTGCAGACGGTGAACTGCAGAGAGGGTGGAGAAATTGGCCTCTGTCACTACTCGTCCCTCTTAAGGAAATGTTTGCTTGCCCTGAGGCCACAGAGTCTGGGAGAGCACTTGATAATGAACTGCATGGCAGCTGGAACTTTTCTGATACGGGCTGGTGCTGGCAAGCTGCCAGGGCCTATGACTAAAAGGACATTGTATGCTGTCTTTATTCAGATAGTAGGCGCTATGTTTGAGGTGTACCTCTGTGGCCCTGATATGTGGTATTTTACCACCAGAATGAGGGGTTTGACTGCTGCCACTGCTTTGGAAGCACATTTGGGTCTTTGGCTGCAGTACTATGTGGGCCAGCATATACAGGAGGTAACCACAGTCCTGGGCAACATAGAAGCCAGCAAAGGGGGTGGAGCACTATGGTCGATCAGATGCCCCAAGGGGGAAAAGCATAGGCTAGGTACCCTTCGGGAAGAAGTCAGGAGCACAGATGTGGACAGAGTTCATTCTAGCAGGAATGGATAAGCAGGTGCGGTTAGCCCCGTGGAGCCAGCTGAATCAGTCCCCCTCTCCTAGTGCACATGCCTGTGTATGGATGTTCCAGATGACGGAATAAATGTAGCACCTATCTTATGGGCACTAGATAGTGAGGTCCAGACAATCCAGTGGTTAACTGGAGATGCCCGAGAGCGATGCTAGGATAGCACCTTCTCTAGTCTAAAGTGGACCACCCTGGCCTGAGCACACAGAGTCTACTTATTGGGCATATGTAGTTCTCCTCTAGAGTGGTACGGTGGACCAAGGGACCAAGAAGTGTCCCAGGGGCCATTCTAATAAAGTGCCTGGGGAAGGCAGAATGAAGCAAACAGACATGGCTCCCGTGTGGACATCCAGAATGACTTAGTTAAGATGGTTGCTACCGGATGTCTGTGGAACCATGAACACGCAATGAGTGTGACTGGTGTGTAACTCTGTATGTTAGCCCATTCTGGAAAGAAGACACACTGGTGTGATTCTCTATGAAATACATGCTTGTGGGACCAAGGGCACATGATCCAGCCTTGTATAAATTATGTCACATTTCCCAACAGCTGCACATGCCATCTTTGATCACCTGGCTTCTCACAAACCTCCATCCCTGTCCCTCAAATGGACCTGTTGGCATTGTCTTATCCCCATTTATCCTTGCTGTCACGGGGAGAAGTTAAAGGGAAGAGAAGAGATCCTGTAGTAGCTACTCCAGCCTGTTGGGATTGCTCTATGCTATTGCTAGTTATTGTCAGCATCTTACACTCACTATGTCTAGTTTATAAACTAATTCATGATAAAAAGTTTACATGGATAGAAAAGACATAGTCTAAAGAGAGGTTAGTGCTGCCCTAAATTGGCCCAACAGTGTTATAATTAATATAGTTTCGTGTGGCCTGGAAACCAGTGTGCCTCTGTCTACAAGAATCGATTCTAGATGTAAATGAAGTCATAGACGGAAGCAGGAGCAAGGCAGGCTAGAAAATCAACTTTGTCTGCATGGTGCTGAGATGCTGTGAGTGCCCACGCTCACTTCCTGAGCCATGCTCACCTGATGTGACCCAGAGAAATGAAACCAGGGCCCAGAGCGAGACTGAGGCTGTGACAATTTTACCAAGAGCAGTCTGGCTTCTTATGCTTTTACCAGAAACAGAGAATAACGCCAGTTGCTAGGATCAATACAACTGTATTTACCAGGATACAAGAAAGCTTGCAAGCTATACAGGGTACACAAGATTACTGTTGGAGACCAATTGCCCTGCTAAACTTCCTGCTTCCTTCACTAGGAAGGGAACATAGAGAGAAAGCGAAAGTGGCCTGAATGCTTCTCTGCCCGAGGGAGGGCATCAGTCTCTCAGGAACTGGAAGGCACCTTGTGCCCCAGGAGCCACAGACTCTAACCTGGAAAACCTATGATACATGCCTTTGAGGCAACTAGGCCAGGACAACTCCATGGTTCCCCGCAAGACGTGAAAGGGGAACACTGTTTCTGCTCTAGTGTTTCTTGTTTTCTTACTTTCATTTCCTTATAAACCTCACGGGCCTCACATAAAGCTTTCTATGAAGACATATACTATACACAGTACAGTGCATGGCACACACAGGCTGAAAGGTCACAGTGCTGAGCATTCAAAGGGGAGAGGCAAGCAGAGAGCAAGGCAGAGACTTAAAAGCAAGCCCCTGTTCCACCTGCTGTGAGCAGCTTACTCTTGGTGGGTCTGAAGGCAACAGCTCGTCTCCTCTCTTTCGAAGTATTAGTTTTTAACAGCACATCTTTATAAAAATCAAAAGTTTGAGTGATAGGCCAGCATCATTTTTGAAACCAAGAGGCAGTCTTTTCTCTTTTCCTTCTACCTCCCTCCTTCCTTCTCTCCCTCTCTCCCTCTACTCTTTCTTTGTCTTTGGGCAGCTTCCTTCCAGGTCACCACACTTTACAAATCCTTTAAACGTCAAGAAATTCAAAGCAACTCCTGAAACTACTAACTTTCCCTTTGATCCACTAAAGGAAGGCACTCCTTCTAAAGTTTTTCACATGGGCTTGTGTATCATTGAGGTTCGTCTTTTAAGCGTGGAGAAAGGTTGCCACCGATTGCATGGGGATGGCACACCAAAAGCGTCGCGTGCATATGACTCAAACTGCTTTGATATTATTACAGTGAATCATTTCCCCATTGATTAATTTCTTGGTAGCTAATTCAAATGATTTAAACACATGGTTTGCTGGATGGTCTCCATTTGCTGTGAAGAAAAGTCTCTTTGATGAGGATTGGTAGTTGGGAGAGGGGGATTTAGCCTTTCCCAGAGATGAACTCTCTTATTGGTTGTGGTCAACCCTTTTATTGAATATAAAACAACAAAAATGAATCAGCAGGTTATATTTATACATTTGTGAGTGTATTATACATACATATATTATATACACACATATATACACACATTATATAAACATACATATACATATATATGGATAACAAAGAAAAGGAGGCTATCAATTTTGGGGCGGCCTTGGGAGGAGAAATTAGAGGGGAACCTGGAAGGGGTTGAAGGGAGAAAAGGGGAGGGGAAAAGTCATATAATTCTGTTTTAAATAAAAATGATCCTTTCCTTATCTTCAAAGCACATGATGAGACTCTGCTTTTGTGGTGCCCCACACTCTCAGGCCCCAGGTATCTAGGAGCCTGGAGATTACCCTGAACCCACTCTAGTGATCCAGGATAATCATCCCATTGTCTCATAATTCATAATGGAACCATATATTCCAATCTGAGTTAGGTCCCAAATGCACCTGCTCCGCATGTAGGCAAGGCTGACTGGCCAGCATGCTGTGGTTATTTGTGGGATCTGGAATAAAGCTCAGGAAACCCTTTACCAACTAAGCTATCCTCCCAGTACCACACGTGAACTTTTATATCACAGTGTATGTGTCTGTAATGGGAGGAGCCAAGTTTGAATTCCCACCATGTAGGCGGGGAGCTTTTCTGTGTCCCGTCAGCCACTCCTAAATAACCACACTAAGACTTATTATTAATTACAAATGCTCAGCCAGTAGCTCAGGCTTGTTACTAGCTAACTCTTACATTTTAAATTAATCAATATTTCTTTTTTTAAAAAAAATTATTTATCATGTATACAGTGTTCTGTCTGCATGTATGCCTGCAGACCAGAAGAGGGCGCCAGACCTCATTACAGATGGTTGTGAGCCACCATGTTGTTGCCGGGAATTGAACTCAGGACCTCTGGAAGAGCAGTCAGTGCTCTCAACCTCTGAGCCATCTCTCCAGCCCATTAACCCATATTTCTAATCTATATTCTGCCACGGGGCTGTACCTTTTTTTCAACACGGCGAGTTCATCTTGCTTCTCTCTCTGTCTCCTTTCAACTCCTGAGATGCCTCTCCCTTTCTTCCCAGTAGCCTCTTAGTCTGGTTCTCCTGCCTGACCTTATCCTGCCTAGCCACAGGTTAGTCAGATTCTTAACTAACCCAATTAGAGTGACACACATTCACCCAGTGTAAAGGAATATCCACAACACCACTTCATAGATTTTATGATCTAGGATATTTATACTTTGAATAGCAATATAAAACAGAGAAGCCAATTATCTCGCAGACATTTGTCTCCTTCCTTCCTTAATAGCAGGGCCTGGGAACTCTGCCTACACCTCCCCACACTACACAGAGATCACAAGTCTGCCCCCCCAAGACTATGGGAGACATTCCCCATTCAACACGCATGTCACAGATAAAGAACAAATTACGAGTGAGGGGTTCCCAGTTCAACACAGGCAGGAAGAAACAAAACACAGAAGTTATTAGGGAACAAGCCAAAAAGTTGGATGAACATCTGTGACAACCCAATAGAACATGACAATAATAACTTTCTTTTTCTTTTCTTTTTTTGTTTTTCAGGACAAGGTCTTACTGTGTGGCTCTGGCTATTTCTATACTACATAATATATAAAAGCAAAACATACCAAATAGAGGGACATTCGCACCAGTCTGACAGGTGGATTGGACTTCTATCTTCTAGCACTTAGGTTAGAATCAAGCTTCTTATTCGTTCACTTTGTCTTTTGTTTCTATTTTACAAGTTGGGGAAACACTTAGATAACTGTCTACTGAGTAAGCCAGGATCAGAAGTCATGGCTTTTTTGTGTGCCCAAAAGATCCAGCTCAATAAAGAAAGAAAACTGACTTTAAGGGCGTAAATCAGGAACCCTCCATGCAGAGTGGTCAGTCGCCAGAGGAAGACCATGTGGTGGGTCTAGTCTAAGATCCTGTGCTCACTGAATTGATCCTTTAACTGAATTTTGCTTCTTATATATGCTTATCCCTCCCCCAGACAGTATCTATGCTTCAAAAACTGTAATCTCCAAAATAGGATTTGGAATGATACTCTCTTTTCTCTGCTGATAAGTAACAGGACTGCTAAGTGTGTGATAAATCCTCACATTTGGGACAGTCTTACTGTGCGTATTCCTTCTCTACACATTAGCCTAGATGGTGGAAAGCACCTCAAAACTCTAGATTAAAACAACACCCAGAGTGTAGCTCAGTGGTAAGGTGCATACTTAGCACATATGAAACTGGGTTCAGTTCCAGCACACACACAAAGGCATTTCTGCACGAGATAGACAGATGATAGAAAGCACCAGAGGGACATTTGGGAAGTATATGAAGGAAAAACTGAACTACGTAAGAGCAAACCCCATTACAGATATGATCATATATTGTTGAAATAGTTTAATGCGGATAATCAGCGTGATGAAACAAACAATCGTGACAACTGGCATCTACTCATTAGACTTTTAAGTAATGTCTAGCTGGCTGCTGTGTGGCCCGAGAGAGAAAGAATTGAGAAAACATTCAATAATGTTCAAGTATAAATTATTCCTACTATCAAGGAAAACTTACACTAATTATTTAGTGACAGAATTTCCATTGATGGAATCCTTAACAAAGTTCGTTTCAAGTTTGCAGTTGTGCTCATGAAAAGAAAACCATATAGGGGCATTTAATCATGGCCAAACAATCATGATAAATTCAGTGGCCAGGACTGGAGAAGTGGCCCAGTGGTTAGGAGCTCCAGCTGCTCTTTCAGAGGGCTGGGGTTCAACTTGGAGTGCCTACATGGTGGATTACATCTCTTTGGGGAGCCTGACACCCTCTTCTGACCACCGTGGGTACTGCATGCATACAGAAACTAGACAAACCTGCAGCCAAAACATCTATATAAAATACGCATATAAAATAAAAATAAAGTTATTTTTAAAAACGTCTATGGACCAGTGAAACATTCAGAGAAGAAATAAGTAAGTTAGAAAATACCTGCTTTGACATGTCTGGGGCATGTATTCAGGATGGGGAAAATGGGCAGTAGAGAGCTCTGGGCATATTGCCACTGTGCACTGCCCCCAGTGCAGGGCTCTGGGACCATCAGCAGCTCTTAGCTACTGTTATGGGTTCAGCTTCTCACACTATCAACCAATTGATACCACAAATTAAGCAGAGGCAAGCAGTGGAATGCTGAGATGTCTTTACAGTATTGGAAAGTGGTATTCGTAACAAGGGATGGTATGCTAAATACGTATGTCACAAAAGAAACAGCACCAGTAGGTGCAGGATAATTGCTGAGAGATCAAAAAGCATGCCTCAGTTCCTGCGGGGGCTATCAAGAGCTGTGGTATCTAAGACACGACATCTGTCCAGGCAGTTTCCACCTCTGCTCAAGTATCCATTTTCTATTTTTCTCCAATTTTCAATTTTTTTAATGATTTATTTATTTATTATGTATACAACATTCTGCCTCGATGTATGCCCACACGCCAGAGGAGGGCGCCAGATCTCATTACAGATGGTTGTGAGCCACCATGTGGTTGCTGGGAATTGAACTCAGGACCTCTGGAAGAGCAGCCAGTGCACTTAACCTCTGAACCATCTCTCCAGCCTCCCCAATTTTCAATTTTTAACTTCTTTGATGATCCATATTTTCCCTTTTTGTGCCCATAGTGCTACAGGACCTTATGGTTCACTGGGAAAACATTAGCAATCAGTCTCTACAGCTTCTGGAAAACACATCTTTCCTTGACGCCCAGCCGACAATGGCAACCATAGCACCACAGCTGCAGAAGGTTCTATAGCGTTCCCCCACTTACCTGTCAGCCTCATGAAACCAAAGACTGTCGTTGTGTGTACTGGGATGACATCATCACAGACTAAACAATAAAGGAAGGGCTGAGAAGGTGCATTTGATGTTCCGATCAAAACTCATGACTGCTAGAATAACATCATCAGGTGAATAATATTAAATGTCAGAAAATCTATAGCAGTTTAAAGTCAAAATAAAACAGCATGATCTCACTCTATAAAAGACCGACAGGCACTAAAGAAGCCATGGATGTTGGGCATATGTTTTAATCATAGCACTTGAAAGTTTGAGGCCTGCCTAGGCGACATAGGGAGACTGTCCCAAAAGAAAAAAAAGGGATGAGGAGGGAACTTATTGTTGTTTAGAGCTAGTCATTGAACAAGCCTAAGAACTGGGTGGACCCATTGCCTAAGTTAGGAAACAATTCAAAACTCACCGATGGTGTTCTCTAGACAACTGGTTGGAGTCATTGGGGGTGACAGCCTTGCCTTTGAATGTCATTATCAAATTAATATTATGTTTCAGCAGGAACAGACAACATTTCTCTTTTGTCATTTTGCCCTGAATAATGGCTAAATACAAGAGATGTGTCATGCCCTAGTCCACAAGTGCAGAGTCATGGGACGTGGCTAAAACACGTGAGAACCTGGAGTGCGTGTAGAAGTTTATAGACAGCGTGTCTTCCAAGCTGAAGCTTCTCGACAACTCACCACATTGTAAAGTTTCATTTGAGGAAAGAAGAAAAGCATAAACCACAAAGGCACCTCCATTTTCCAGAGCTTTGGCGTTCCGACACTAGGTGATGTCTAAACACAAGCTGGTTGAGACGTCAGAGCAGAAATAGCTCATGACTTACCCTAGCTTAAAGTAGAAACATGAAGAATTCTTCCTGGCTGCATTTTAGCGTTCTGAATCTCACTGCATTATGAAAATAATTGATTTGTTTACTATGAAACTAATCCCTAATCTTCAGCCAAAAATAAGTCAAAATTAGGGCTAAATGAGATTCAAAAGAAAATGGAGTCTTAAAAGCAAAATATTAGAAACCAGGAGTGCATGGTTCTCTGGGACCTTCAAAGAAAGAAGAGAGGAGCCATGGTGTGTGTGTGCGTGCGTGCATGGGTGCATGTGTGTGTGTGTGTGTGTGTGTGTGTGTGTGTGAGCTTGGTTCAGTACAGCTCGGTAGCCAGTACTGCTTCAAACATCGGTAGTCTAACTCTGAACGCTTTATTTTAGGCATATTTAAGCACAGCACAATTTGTTAAAAACTGTTCTGGTTATAATTAGCTCAATAAGCCGGGCGGTGGTGGCGCACGCCTTTAATCCCAGCACTCGGGAGGCAGAGGCAGGTGGATCTCTGTGAGTTCGAGACCAGCCTGGTCTACGAGAGCTAGTTCCAGGACAGGCTCCAAAACCACAGAGAAACCCTGTCTCGAAAAACCAAAAAAAAAAAAAAAAAAAAAATTAGCTCAATAATGCATTCGCAGGCAAGCTTACAGAAATCTCCTAGAGAAACAGAGTGTTGGGGGTCTTTGGCCCACAAAGCACTAGGGAGCCAGGAATGTTAAGCACAAACTGGCCTGTCTTCAATAAAGGAGATAAAACACCTCTTTGCTTGCCCAGAAAACTGGGAGTGGATATTGTCCACTGTTATACGGGTGACACTTTTGCTGCCCGTGACAACAGCCCTCACCCAGACTTCTGGATAGATAACAGGTATTGTATTTCTTCCCTTGAAGGAACACTGTGTGTGTGTGTGTGTGTGTGTGTGTGTGTGTGTGTGTGACAGTCCAGGTTTCCCTAGTGCACATCTCTGAGCATGAAGACCTCCATGCCCCTACAAAGGAGGACAGGTTTGGGTAGAAACTGGGTTAGACCACCCTCCATCCACATGTTGTTGTAGTGAGGAACCAGGGACAAGGGACAGCTTCTGTTGGGAAGACAAGAACGGACTGACTGAGGTGACAGCTTAGAACTGTGGGAAGGTAGGGCCCTCAGAGGGAGGCACCAATCCTGTGGCTGTGTTTTCTTTCAGCATATGCTCATTCTCTTCCTCTCCACCACACTCTTCTCCTCCCCCCTTTTTATTTTCTTTCATTTACTGCTAGTTCTTTTCTTCCCCCTATTTTCCTATTCTTTTAGTTAATTTTTGTTGCTGAAATTAAATTTTAACCTAATGGTTTTTTTCCTGCATTATTTTTGCAATATTTTTTCTACAGCTGTTGATGGTGTCATAATTGGCTCTAAGTGATGTTCATTGTATTTCTAGGCTCTGGCTTGCTTTGGTGGCGGTGTGGTAATTTGTTTTCTCCTCTCTGAGCAGTACTTGGGGTTGGATCCTCAAGAGAAGGCTGCTTAACAACAAGACACAGAAAATCAACTGGAAATGCTATTCCTCCTAATAGTAACCCAAATTGAAACTTAAAAGAATTTTTTAAAGGCAAAGCCATACAACGTATCTAAATATCCTCAGGTTTTCAATCATTGGATCCCAAATATTTGAAATATTTGAGATAGCAAAGAATTCACATCTGCCAGAAAAAAATAGGCAAGGACCTTCTGAAAATGACAGTAATAGCCTAAGTCTATTTGTCGTGATTGGGAGCTGGTTGGTAGTGGCCCAAAAGAAAGTCTGGTACAGGGAAGTCAGTTCTCTCCTTCCACCATGTAGGGCCCAGGGATGAAGCTTTTTCTTCCTCAATGCTTTTCTCACCAACCATCCCAGCCAACTCCTTCCAAGTTCTGATTACCTAGCCAAACACAGCTCGCAGCCCATAAACCTATATATCAAACCATAAACCTATATATCAAACCATAAACCTATATATCAAACCATAAACCTATATATCAAACCATGAACCTATATATCAAACCATTTTTTCCTAAGCACACATACCACCTGAAGCTCTGTCTGCTGTGAAGATTTTCTCCAGCAGCATCCTTCGGGGTTGTTTTAGAATGGGGCTGCCATGCCGCAGCTGTCAGCTTCGGGGTGGTACCTACCCATGAGGCCATGGGTACATTGGAGACAGAAAGCAAGAGCAGGAACTTCGTGTCACTTGGTTGCGCCATCATGATCTGCTCATGGCTGATCCCATCACTTCCATCTGAGGATGGATTGCTACTGCACCAGCTTTGTGACCTGGTAGGTCAGGTAATAGCGCATGAGGGGCAGCTCGGGTTTCATGGCCTATTGTCAATTGTTCAGTTTCTCTTAAAGCCCACAGTCTAACAGTCTCTCAAAGGGAGACTAGTTATCTGCAAATGACAAAATTCTAGTGTCTTCTAAATTTCTAAAATTCTAGTGTCCCCCACTGTGATGCACCTACAGGAGCCTGCCCACTTTCTCTCTTCTTCCTCTTGTTCTCTCTTTCTCTCTTCCTCTCTTCGCACGGAGTAGCATCTGCACCTCTTCTTTCCCCCTTCCCCTCTCTTCTTCTTTTCCTCTCTCTTCTTCTCTTTCTTCCCCTCTCCCTAACCCCCCCCTTCCTACAAGTCTCCCTTTCTCTCGCCCCTCTCTCCCTTCTGCCCAATAAAACTCTCCACATTAGCACTGTCTGCATGGCTTCTCTCTCTCTCTCTCTCTCTCTCTCTCTCTCTCTCTCTCTCTCTCCCTTTCTCTCCTCACCCGAGGTGGGGGTCCATGGGCTCTAGCCCCGCCATCTGCCACTTTTTAAAATTATAACGTTTGGTGCCATGAAACTCAGTGGGCCCTCCTGGCACTACCACGGGGAGTCTGAAGACACACTGGGACCCTGGAACCTGTAACAGCATCCCTTTTCCAACGAAAAAATGGCTGGGCCCCTTTGCACATTGGCAGCAATCAGCAAGCCCCTCCTTCTCCACCTTGGCCATCCCACGAGTGAGAACTCCTCTCAATGGCCCTGCCCACAGGCCCCTGTATCTTGTGTCTCTCGGACTCTGAGCCCTCTGGTGCTTGTTCCTGTGTGACAACGCAAGGGAAAGCTTGTGCCCACTCAGCACCCCACAGCCCCTGGACCATTGGGTGACGACCCACTGGCCGGCTGGTGCCGCCTCATCAGTCCTTGCTGTATTTCAGGGACGCTAGAGTTCAGCCCTCGGCTCTTATTTCTCTACTCACTCACAGAAAATTCACCTAAACTTACCCGCCTTTGCCCCCATACCCCTCAATCCACACCATTGCTCACTGGCAGTCCATACCTGGATATCTCACGGGACGTTGTGAGAGTCCCATTTCCCTACATTCAAGCTTTCTCGTTTCTCTGCCCCAAGCTCTCTCTGTTCTTTCTCCCTGTCCCGTTTCTCTGTGTCTCCCGCCCCGCTAGGCATCTCATGGTTTTGTTCAAAATGTCTCATTATTCCACTTGTTCTTTCTCTGTTCGCTCCCTCCTGCTGTTGCCGCCACAGGTGCAGCCCGGTGGTTCCTTTTCCTGTCCACTACTCCTCTCCTTACCCGTGCTGAAATTCTGCCCACCTATGCTGCTGCTCTGTCCTTCAGTTTTCCTCTTCAGCACCTTCTTCCAGCTTCCGCAGGAGCTACATTATCTCCAAGAGACATCTCTCATTCTTATGGTTTCTTACGTGGTGCTTTATACCATAAACTCTTACTGCCGGGTTTTGAAGTTGGTCATCTGGAACAGTTTCCCGGGAAGAATTTAGTTTCTCTTAAAAGTCCTGTCTGTCTCCTATGTGTGGAGGGAAACGTGTGAATGGTGTGATCACACACGTGTGTTTCTAACTGGCTTTGATGCTGGAGTTTTACGTGTCTTGTACATGTGTCTTGCTAATTGGATATGGTTTAAAACCCTAAGACAGAAGTTGGTACCAGGGACTGGTGTGTTGCTGTGATAGGTGGGACCATATTCTTGTTTGAAGGAATATGGACTGTGAGCTGTGGATCTAAAGAGCGGTTGGATGCTTTAAGTGGGGCTCAATGGGCCATCCTAATAGGAGCCTGGAAGACAGTGCTGCTGAGAGTGATTTGAACTGTGGGAGTCTGGCTCAAAAAGCTTCAGGTGAAAAGAATGTTAGTATGTAGCCTACAGACTGGTCTTGTAATATTTTGGAGAGGACTGTGGATGCTTTTTGCCCTTGTCTGAAAAGTTTGCTTGAAGTTAAAATGAAGAGCTTGGGATTAATTCCATCGGCAAAGGAAATCTCAAAACAACCTAGCATTGACTCTGTTGCGTGGTTTTTAGTGTTAACTTTAATGAAGATTTATAACAAAAAGGAGCAGGATGAGCAAGTAAAAGTATAAAATGTTCATATTGAGAAAAGGGGGCACCAGGAAGTGAAATAGAGCAAATCCTGTGCTCAAGGAGATAAACAGATTAAGAAGTAGAAAGAAAGGCAGTGGAGATTCAGGGTGAGATCCCACCCAGCTGAAGTTCCAACTTGTGGAGAAGAATTAAAGAAAAGCTTAGAGCTGGGTGTGGTGTACACCTTTAATCCCAGCACTGGGGAGGCAGAGGCAGGTGGATCTCTGAGTTTGAGGACAACCTGGTCTACAGAACGAGTTCCAGGACAGTCAAGCTTAGGCAGTGAAGGACACCATTGTCACATCTTGTCCACTGTGCTCCGTTGTAGGCACCGCAGTGGGTGAAAGCTGCTCAAACACATTGTGCACATGTGAAAATATCACAACAGGCCATCATTTTGAACTAGTATATACGAATAAGAAATAAAATAGAATAAAAACATTAAAGATAAGTGATAACTACAACTTAGAAGGCAGGCAAAATAAACCCTGTGGAAAATAGGAGCGATAACTATTTTAAAAAAATCCAGAGAAAGGAACCAATAAACATAAGATAAGAAGTTATTGAAATAGAAAACAAAAATAAATAAATAAAAAGCAGGGTCAGTGAGCTGACTAAACAGGGGCTTGCAGCCAAGTCTATGACCTGAGTTCAGTCCTTAGGACATCCAGGGTAGAAGGCTAAACCAACTCCACCATCTGTCCTCCAACTCTAACGTGTGCCCTGGCGTGATCATATACACATCCCAATAAAGAAAAACTACGACAAAGCTTATTGGTTGGAAAACTCTCTGAAACAGATGAGCTCTCAAAGAAGAAAGAGAATGTACATCAGCAATATAAACCATAGGAGAACAGAGAGTGGCTGTAACGGGTGGGCACGGAGATTTTCCATTTTAAACCACAGAACCACGGGAGTTCTGAGCAGACACGGGAAGACTGCGGGAAGAGTGTTTACAGAAAACACATTTGCCGCTGCGGTGAAGCTGTTCTGCTTGAAGATTGCCAACGGCTCTTGAATGGCTGAGGTCGCATGGGTGGTTTTGTATGTCAGCTCGACACACACTAGAGTCATGAGGCGAAGGAGTTTCAGCTGAGGAAATGCCTCCTTGAGACCCAACTGTAAGGCCTTTTCTCATCTAGTGATCAATGGGTGTGGGGCCATCCCTGGGCTGGAGGTCCTGGGTTCTATAATAAATCAGGCTGAGCAAGCCATGGGAAGCAAACCAGTACGCAGCTCCCCTCCGTGGCCTCAGCATCAGCTCCTGTGTCCTCCAGGATCCTGCTCTGTTTGATTCCATTTCCTGACTTCATTCAGAGATGAACCATAATGTGGAAGTGTAAGTCAAATAAACCCTTTCTTTCCCAACTTGCTTTTTGGGACACACCCTCCTCCCCGTCACCCTGGCTGCATCAGGCCGGTCGGGGGTGGTGTCAAATGTCAAGAGTCACAAGACAGTTCCTGGGGTTCTCTCTGGAAACCCCTCTTTTGGTTTGAAGCGAAGGAAGAGAACTTCTCGCCCTTGCCTGTCTGGGAACCTCAGAGCACAATGGCAGGTCTGGAGAGGTCCTCATCCTCACTGCTTTCCCGACTGCCTGCCTCACTTCCGCATACGGGCCCTGCAGGTCTGCGGGAAGCTAAGCTCCCACACGTCTCAGTTTCTGGGCCCGTCTTGTGCAGAGCATCTGCTCGCTGTTTCTCGGCAAAGAACTCAAGACTCTGAGCCAGTCAGTAGAGGTCCTGGCTGCCAAGCATGGCAACTTGACTTCTATTTTAGGGACCCACATGGTGGAAGGAGAGAACAGACTCTGGCATGTTCTTTGGCCTCTGAGTGGTACAACCATGCTCCCCCCACTCCACGTCTCACACACAACCAAACATAATTTAAACCTTGAGATTGTAAAGGTGTCGTTTAAGATCTTCTTTTATAAAAACAAACAAAATTCACTCAGAGGCTAAACATCTAAAGAGACCAGGTCAAAGATTTGTTCCCAGCATGGAAACGAATCTGGCAGTTTCATAATTAAAACTTCATCTCCAAAATCTCTAAAGCACTGAATGTTCTGGACACTTCCTGATGTGCAGATTCAGATAATGGTATTGGAAAAAGATACTATCAAGAAAATTATAACCATGAAACATGAAAATCTATTAAAATGTTAACAAATAAAATTCAATATTTTAAGTTGTAAGTGTAGAGCACTCGCTTAGCATGCATGAGGCCATGTGTTTGGTCCTTACCGTAAATAAACCTCTATTTTCAAGAATGATGCCTTCTAGGAAGGCAGATACGCTTGAAAATTTGGAAATCTATTAATATAATTCAAGTTTTAAATTTCTTGTGAGATTATAGGCTAAATACACCAAAAAGTTCACTTATATTCCACATAAATACTAAGTAAAATAGAATAATATCCTTTTAAGTCTTTAATGGGCAAGTTTGGTTTTGTGTGTGTGTGTGTGTGTGTGTGTGTGTGTCTAGCTTTGCTCTCGTGGGCCTGAAGGTCTGTAAGAACACCGAGGACTCTGAATCCATGTGCCTCCCTGCAGCCCAAATCTAAGAACTCACTCCAGAACCTGGCCATTTAGGTTTGCAGTTTCATGCTGAATTTTACTCTTCCATCAAGTATTTAGAGCTTCTTAAGTGTAACATAAACAATAAAAACCCAGAGACAGAAACTGGTGCTCAACCTGAAAAATCAGAAAAGCAAAGCAGCCAAGCCACTAGAGAAATCTTTTACCTCTACCAAATCCTCAGACCTAAAGCAGAAGATCCAGACTCCACAAATCCTCAGACTCCACACTCCGGTGAGTTCCTGTCTCTTCCCCCTTTGTATTCTTTTCTCCACTCAGGCATACCACTCCTGTCTCCACCTCCCTACTGCTGGGATTAAAGGTGTGGGACTCCTCAAACAATGGGATAAAAGGTGTGAGCCACCACCACCTGGATCTGTTTCTGGATAAATCTTGTGTAGCCCAGGGTAGCCTTGAACTCACCATCATTCAGGCATTGTGCTATAGTTGAACAATAATTAAAGCAGACCAAAATCATGTGTATAAAAGTAAACACAGAGAAGCATATCTTGTTACCAGACTAAGCTGGCATATTCTTATCTACTTGACACAAATAGAGATACATGGGAATAGGGGCCTTCTGTTGAAGGATTGTCTCCCTCAGATTGTGGGTCCCTAGTCTGTGGGGATGTTTTCTTGATCAATGATTGTGTGGAAGCCCCAGACACTGTGGGTGGTACCACTACTGAGCAGGTGATCCTGATGATAAGAAACCAAACTGAGCAAGCCACGGAGAGATGTCTGTAAGCAGGGGTCTTCCATGTCCTCCAGTGCAGGTACTGCCTTGAGTCCACGCTACGATGAACTGTAAAATAGAGCACGAAATAAGTCCTCCTTCCAAGTTGCTTTTGGTCTTCACAGCAAAAGAAAGCAAACTAGAATACATAGTAAGCTGCAAAAGGTAGATATCAGTTTTAAAATATTTAAATATTTTCAAAGATTTTAAGATTTGGCCATGTTGAAATACTTGTACATTAAAAAAAAATCTCCATAGAAACCAAATGAAAAGATGTGGCAAATTAAGTGACACATGATTAACAGAAACACAGTGTACTAAGTAGGCGGGCAACCCAGTGGAAACTCAAAGCCTGACTTGGCATTCACTGAGGTCATCCTTCTCGTGATCAACAAGTACAAAAAGGATTGTATGCTTCGGTGGTAACCAGCGACATGCATGTGCGTTGAAGCAAGTCAACCCCTGACAGTCGTGAGATTTTAGCCTTATTAGTCCATGCGCTGAAAAACTTTTGTTCTTGTCTTGGGTTTTGCTTTTGAGGAGAGGGATTTTCGTGAGAAGTTTTGATGAGAGCAAAACTTTTTGCAGCTCCTTAGGACTTTCATTTCTTTCATGCTGGAGACTAGTTTAGCAGTTCTGAAAAGCCCCCAAAGCAATGCCTACGATTTAGCATTCCACTCCTGGCTTCCTATCCCACAAGGGTGTTTTTCAAACTGTGGGGCTTGCTTGGCACATTAGTAACGGGGTGGAATTAACGCATTTAGTAGTATAATCATGTTTTTGGTTTTTTATGAATGGGGATGGCATAAGACAGGATAGTTAATAAACTTCAACATAAAAAACTATATCAATAAGTAAAATCGATTGCTGTTTGAGCTTTCATTTTAATTACTCTTTGTGTGTGCATCTGCTGTCATTTCATACTACAACATTTGTCTTGTTTTCTTTGAGACAGGATCTCATTATGTAGGCCAGACTTATCTTGAATTCATGATCTCCTGCTTTATGTGCTGAATGCTGGGGTAACAGGCCTATAATACCATGCCCAGTGCCCACATAGAATTTCTACTGTGTTCTAGAAAAAATTCTTGCAAGAACAATGTTTGCAACAAATACTTGAAATTATTTTTGTCTGTGAAATTCAAATTTAATTGTGTATCTTTTATCTACTAAATCCAACAACCCTAAATTGCATATAAACATAAAGCAAAATATATCACAATGGAACAGGAAAAATGTAGTACTGAAAATATCACCAGAAGTGGACAGAGCATTTTCTATAGCCATTCAGTCAACATTAAGCTGTGGTTAAAATAGACTAATACACATGTTGGACAAAGTGGAATCTCAAAGAACAAATGATAAGAAAAAGTAATCTATGGAACTTATACATGTAATGTAAAAGTCTTACATAATGTGTTTTAGGCATGAACAATCTTATGGAGAAATAAACACATGATAAAATATGCAATCAACGTCAAAATAGACAAAAATCAAATTCAGGTTAGCAGGTGGGGAAAAATATCAGGGAAAGGATTGAGAAAGAATGATCTTTCTCGGGAGACACCGCGAGCCTTCCACTCTGGCGCGTCCCTTGGTCGCCCGCACCTCGGCTTGTGGAATAGTGTCACTCACAGAATCTGTGACCTGGGGAGACCTGCAGAGATTCTGCTCAGATTTGGCTTCAGATGAACAGATTTTCTGCACTGTGTACAGGCACAGCATTACTTAAGAACCAGAAGTGCAGCACAGAGGCGCTGCGGCGGCGGCGCCAGACGCACAGAGGCGCAGCGGCGGCGGAGCCAGACGCACAGAGGCGCAGCGGCGGCAGCGCCAGACGCACAGAGGCGCAGCGGCGGTGGCGGCACGGCAGCAGCGCCAGACGCGGCTGAGCAGCGGCCAGACCCAAGCGGCTGGGACAGGCGTGCAATAAGGAGAGCAGATCGCCCTACTACAATTGAATCAAAGAGGTAGGCCTTTGGTTGGCCAGGTCACTGGCACAAGGGGAGCCTGGTCCTGTCCTGAAGATCCTTCGGAGGGGTGAGAGGGTTCTTGGCCTGCAGCAGGAACCACGAAAGAGAGTGAGGGCATTTTGTAAGCAGAGCCCTTGGCCAGCAGGGAAACCTGATCCGCTTTCTAAAGGATCCATTGGATAGGATCAATAGGAGGAGATGGGCAGGCGCCAAGGCAAGAACTCACCCAATAATCCGAAAAACAACATGAAAACATCAGAACCCAATGATCTTACAACAGAAGTATTTGAACAACCTAACACAGAAGAAGTGGAAAAAATCGACTTTATGAAGATAATAGAGTCCCTTAAACAACATGTAAAAAATGCCCTTATAGAAATGGATGAGAAGTATAACAAAAAGTTTGAAGAAATGAGTAAATACGTACATGATACCCTGGGAAACCAAGAAAAAACCATCAAACAGGTAATGGAAACAGTTCAAGAATTGAAAACTGAAATGAAGGCAAAGAAGAAAATACAAACTGAGGACCAGCTGGATATGGAAAATCTAGGCCAACGAGCAGAGTCTACAGAAACAAGCATAATCAATAGAATACAAGAGCTAGAAGAAAGACTCTCAGATGCTGAGGACACCATAGAGAAAATAAACGAACAGATCAAAGAAAACAGCAAAGCCAACAAATTCTCAACACAAAACATTCAGGAACTATGGGACACAATAAAAAAACCAAACCTAAGAATAATAGGAATAGAAGAAGGAGAAGAGTCACAGCTCAAAGGCCCAGAAAATATTTTCAACAAAATTATGGAAGAAAACTTTCCCAACTTAAAGAAAGATATTCATTTAAATATTCAAGAAGCATACAGAACACCAAACAGACTGGATCAAAGAAAAACATCTCCTCGCCATATAATAATCAAAACACAAAATATACAGGTTAAAGAAAGAATATTAAGAGCTGCAAAAGAAAAAGGGCAAGTAACTTATAAAGGTAAACCGATCAGACTTACACCTGACTTCTCGATGGAAACTATGAAAGCCAGAAGGTCCTGGATAGAGGTTCTGCAGAAGCTAAGAGACCATGGATGCAAACCCAAACTACTATACCCAGCCAAGCTATCGTTCACTATCAACGGAGAAAACAAGACATTCCAGGATAAGAACAAATTTAAACAATACGTAGCCACAAATCCAGCCCTACAGAAAGTAATAGAAGGAAAATCGCAACCCAAGGAATCCAACACTGCCAACACTGCCTACAATAACCCAGGCATCTAATGACCCTTCACGAGCACATCTCAAAGAAAGGAGACACACAATCTCTACTACCAAAAGCAATAAGAATAACCGGAGTAAACAACCACTGGTCATTAATATCACTTAATATCAATGGGCTCAATTCACCTATAAAAAGGCACAGGCTAAAAGATTGGATACGAAAACAGGATCCAACATTCTGCTGTTTGCAAGAAACACATCTCAACCACAAAGACAGGCACCTACTCAGAGTAAAGGGTTGGGAAAAGGTGTTTCAAGCAAATGGTCCTAAGAAAAAAGCAGGTGTGGCCATACTAATTTCTAACAAAACTGACTTCAAACTAAAATCAATCAGAAGAGACCGAGACGGTCACTTTATACTCATAACAGGAACAATTCATCAGGAGGACGTCTCAATCCTGAATATATACGCCCCCAATATAAAAGCACCTACTTATGTAAAAGAAATATTACTAGAACTCAAGGAAGACATCAAACCACACACACTAGTAGTAGGAGACTTCAACACACCTCTCTCTCCAAGGGACAGGTCAATCAGACAGAAACCTAATAGAGAATTAAGAGAACTATTGGAGGTAATGAAGCAAATGGACTTAACAGACATCTATAGAACATTCCACCCAAATAGGAAAGAATATACCTTCTTCTCTGCAGCTCATGGAACCTTCTCAAAAATTGACCACATACTCGGAAACAAAGGAAACCTCCACAGATACAAAAAAATATCAGTGTCCACCTGTGTCTTATCAGATCATCACGGATTAAAGTTAGAAGGCAACAACCACGCTGCCCCCAAAAAACCGACAAACTCATGGAAACTGAACAGTCAACTACTGAACCACACCTAGGTCAAGGAAGAAATCAAGAAAGAAATTAAAGTCTTCCTTGAATTTAATGAAAATAAAGGGACAACATACTCAAACCTATGGGACACAATGAAAGCAGTGCTAAGAGGAAAGTTCATAGCACTAAGTGCCCACTTAAAGAAAACGGAGAATGCATACATTGGGGACTTAAAAACACACCTGAAAGCTCTAGAAAAAAAAGAAGCAGACGCGCCCAGGAGAAGTAGAAGACTGGAAATAATAAAACTGAGGGCTGAAATCAACAAAATAGAAACACAGAAAACAGTCCAAAGAATCAATGAAACAAAAAGCTGGTTCTTGGAGAAAATCAACAAGATCGACAAACCCCTATCCAAACTAATTAAACGACAGAGAGAGAACACGCAAATAAATAAGATCAGATGAAAAGGGGGACATAACCACAGACACAGAGGAAATTCAGAGAATCATTAGATCTTACTACAAAAGCCTGTATGCCACAAAACTGGAAAATACAAAAGAAATGGACATTTTTTTAAATAAGTATCATATACCAAAGCTAAACCAAGACCAGGTGAATGATCTAAATAGACCGGTTTCTCGCGAAGAATTAGAAATGGTTATCAAAAATCTCCCTTCGAAAAAAAGCCCAGGACCAGATGGTTTCAATGCAGAATTCTACCAGAACTTCCAAGAAGAATTAATACCTATACTCCTTAAGGTATTTCACAATATAGAATCAGAAGAGTCATTGCCAAATTCCTTTTATGAAGCTACAGTTACCCTGATACCAAAACCACAAAAAGACCCAACCAAGAAAGAGAATTACAGACCGATCTCACTCATGAACATCGACGCAAAAATCTTCAATAAAATACTGGCAAACCGAATCCAAGAACACATAAGAAAAATTATCCATTATGATCAAGTAGGCTTCATCCCAGAGATGCAGGGCTGGTTCAACATACGCAAATCTATCAATGTAATCCACCATATAAATAAACTGAAAGAAAAAAACCATATGATCATTTCACTAGATGCGGAAAAAGCATTCGACAAAATTCAACACCCCTTTATGATAAAGGTCTTGGAGAGAATAGGGATACAAGGGTCCTACCTAAATATAATAAAAGCTATTTACAGCAAGCCAACAGCTAACATTAAATTAAACGGAGAAAAACTCAAAGCCATCCCACTAAAATCAGGAACACGACAAGGATGTCCACTCTCGCCATACCTCTTCAATATAGTGCTTGAAATTCTAGCAATAGCAATAAGACAACATAAGGAGATCAAGGGGATTCGTATTGGAAAGGAAGAAGTTAAGCTTTCGTTATTTGCAGATGATATGATAGTGTACATAAGCAACCCCAAAAATTCTACCAAAGAACTCCTACAGCTGATAAACAGCTTTAGTAACGTGGCAGGATACAAGATCAACTCCAAAAAATCAGTTGCCTTCCTATACACCAAGGATAAGGAAGCAGAGAGGGAAATCAGAGAAGCATCACCTTTCACGATAGCCACAAATAGCATAAAATACCTTGGGGTAACCCTGACCAAGGAAGTGAAAGATCTACTTGACAAGAACTATAAGTCTTTGAAGAAAGAAATTGAAGAAGACACCAGAAAATGGAAAGACCTCCCTTGCTCTTGGATTGGGAGGACCAACATAGTAAAAATGGCAATTCTACCAAAAGCAATCTATAGATTCAATGCAATCCCCATCAAAATCCCATCAAAATTCTTCACAGATCTGGAGAAGACAATATTCAACTTTATATGGAAAAACAAAAAACCCAGGATAGCCAAAACAATCTTATACAATAAAGGTTTGTCTGGAGGCATTACCATCCCTGACTTCAAACTCTATTACAGAGCTACAGTATTGAAAACAGCTTGGTATTGGCATAAAAACAGAGAAGTCGACCAATGGAATCGAATAGAAGACCCTGACATTAACCCACAAACCTATGAACACCTGATCTTCGATAAAGGAGCTAAAAGTATACAATGGAAAAAAGAGAGCATCTTCAACAAATGGTGCTGGCAAAACTGGATGTCAATCTGTAGAAGAATGAAAATAGATCCATATCTATCACCATGCACAAAACTCAAATCCAAATGGATTAAAGACCTCAATATCAGTCCGAACACACTGAACCTGATAGAAGAGAAAGTGGGAAGTACTCTACAGCACATGGGCACAGGAGACCACTTCCTATGTATAACCCCAGCAGCACAGACACTAAGGGCATCATTGAATAAATGGGACTTCCTGAGGCTGAGAAGCTTCTGTAAAGCAAAGGACACTGTCACTAAGACAAAAAGACAACCCACTGACTGGGAGAAGATCTTCACCAACCCTGCAACTGACAAAGGTCTGATCTCCAAAATATATAAAGAACTCAAGAAACTAGACCGTAAAAGGCTAATCAACCCAATTATAAAATGGGGCACTGATCTGAACAGAGAATTCTCAACAGAAGAACTTCAAATGGCCAAAAGACACTTAAGGTCATGCTCAACTTCCTTAGCGATCAGGGAAATGCAAATCAAGACAACTTTAAGATACCACCTTACACCTGTCAGAATGGCTAAAATAAAAAACACCAATGATAGCCTTTGCTGGAGAGGTTGTGGAGAAAGGGGTACACTCACCCATTGCTGGTGGGAATGCAAACTTGTGCAACCACTCTGGAAAGCAGTGTATCGGTTTCTCAGGAAATTCGGGATCAACCTACCCCTGGATCCAGCAATACCACTCTTGGGAATATACCCAAGAGAGGCCCTATCATACAACAAAAGTATATGCTCAACTATGTTCATGGCAGCATTGTTTGTAATAGCCAGAACCTGGAAACAACCTAGATGCCCTTCAATGGAAGAATGGATGAAGAAAGTATGGAATATATACATATTAGAGTATTACTCAGCAGTAAAAAACAAGGACTTCTTGAATTTTGCATACAAATGGATGGAAATAGAAAACACTATCCTGAGTGAGGTAAGCCAGATCCAAAAAGAGGAACATGGGATGTACTCACTCATATTTGGTTTCTAGCCATAAATAAAGGACATTGAGCTTATAATTCATGTTCCTAGAGAAGCTAAATAAGGTGAATCCAAAGACAAACACATAGGCATCCTCAGGAATATTAACCTTCATCAGGCGATGAAAGGAGACAGAGACAGAGACCCACACGGGAGCACCGGACAGAAATCTCAAGGTCCAAATCAGGAGCAGAAGGAGACGGAGCACGACCAAGGAACTCAGGACCACGAGGGGTGCACCCACACACTAAGACAATGGGGATGTTCTATTGGGATCTCACCAAGGCCAGCTGGCCTAGGTCTGAAAAAGCATGGGATAAATCCGGACTAGCTGAACATAGCGGACAATGAGGAATACTGAGAATTCAAGAACAATTGCAGTGGGTTTTTGATCCTACTGCACGTACTGGCTTTGTGGGAGCCTAGGCAGTTTGAATGCTCACCTTACGAGACCTGGATAGAGGTGGGCAGTCCTTGGGCTTCCCACAGGTCAGGGAACCCTGATTGCTCTTCGAGCAGATGAGGGGGGGGGGACTTGATCGGGGGAGGGGGAGGGAAATGGGAAGCGGTTGTGGGGACGAGGCAGAAATCCTTAATAAATAAATAAATTAAAAAAAAAAGAATGATCTTTCTCACAGAAATGATCACAGAAACATATTCTGTGAATATGTTTTATTACCGTTGGTTAATAAAGAAGCTGCTTTGGCCTATGGCAGGGCATAATATAGGTAGGCAGGAAAACTAAACTGAGTGCAGGGAGAAAGAAGGCAGAGTCAGGAGATGACATGTAGCTGCCAAAGGAGAAAGATGCCAGAACATTACTGGTAAGCCTAGTGGTGATACTTAATATAGTAATAGAAATGGGTTAATTTAAGATGTAAGAGCTAGTTAGGATTATGCTTGAGCCATTGGCCAAACAGTGTTGTAATTAATATAGTTTTTGTGAGATTATTCAGGTCTGGGCAGCCAGGAAACAAAAGTATAACCTTCAGTGGATTACAGAAGAATACACAGGGGCTTCTGTTCTATGTTCCACATCTTACTTAAGTAACAATTGGGTGTGCTCCTTGCTTGAACATAGTGTGCCCCTTCCAAAACTCATGATGGAGGTAATTCCCACTGTGAGGTACTGAGAGAATGGAAATTTACTGTGATGATGGTGTTGCAAGGCATGGTCTTTGGAAAGCGGTTTGAATGACATGACATCATTGGAGTGGAGCGCTCAGGACAGAAAATGAGTCGCTTTATAATATTAAAAAAGACACGAAGAGGCACTTGCTCTCTGTCTTGTGATGTACTATACTGCCTGAAGACTCGGCAGCAAGGAGCCATCACTACAGGCAGCCGCTCAACCTTGAACCATCTAAGTGTGAGCTAAAATACTCTTCTTTTTCAAATTTACACTCTAGGATCTTGTATTACTAGCACAAGAAATACATTGAAATGGGCCATTTATGTTTTCTTTTCTAATAATATTAAAATACTGTATGGACAACTTAATAGATTCTGAGAAAAAATACTTAATAAAAATAAAGTGACTTTTGATATTATAATTCCTAGTGATCTAAAATAGAAAGTTCTGATAGAAATGCATAATAAAACAATACATTTAATGTACTTATGAATATTCAAATGTACTTTATGTACTACACAATTTTGTTGCTTTTGTTGAGCAATTTCTTCCAAATTGAAACATTCTCTAGAAGAGGAAGGAGTCTCTTGAGACTCAGGAACTAAACAAGGCACAAGGCAAAGAACTCTGAAATGTTTTCACAAAGGTGGTCCCCACGGCTCTAGAAGAAGTAAACACTTGCTGGGGAGAGAGACATCCCACCAGCTCAGCTGCCCGGAGTAGACTTCCCCACCTCTCAAGCTCTCTTGCAGAGAGCTCTATAGTTAGAGTCTGTGAGCCACCCATGCTTGGTGGACCTTCTGGTGATGCAATATTTGAGTTATTTATTTTCCTAAATAAGTCTTTACTATTCTCCTGGAAGTAACCCCAATGAACTTATGGGCTCACAACGTTGAACATAATCTTTGCTGTGTTCTGTTGTTCATTTCCTGACTGGGTTGAGTATTTGCTCACTTCTCCCTACAAAAGTTAAGAATTGGAGGGTAGGTAAATAAAATGTAAACAAATTGCATGATGATAAGAATCCTACTCAGTGGCTACCAGCATGTGGGAATGGTCAGTTGGGATCCTAGAAGTCAGGTATTATATTGCAAAATAAATCACAAACCTGATAAATGCTCTTAATTTAGCACTAGAGATACATTCAAAGCTACCTAACTTGAAAAATCTGTACAATTCTCATTAGGCCCACTTCAAATGTGGATGCATAGAATCATAGGTAAGTAATATCTGTAATAACAGAGGCTCACACAGACAAGGTCATTAATTTTGCATAGCAAAATACTATGGATACACTGGAATCATTATGTCCCACTGATAGCATTTTCTAACTGGGATACACCCTGATTGCTATGTTCTACCCTTTCCAAACTCTAAAAAAGTTATCTTAGTGCTTTTCTGTTGGGACAAGGTCCAAGAATGGAGTCATGCCAGGAGAATCCTGAGTACTTGTGAGAAAACTCCAAGAAAACAAGGCAAGAATCTTGTGACCTCATTTTCTTCAAAACACAGAATTGTTCTTGGAACGTGTTTTCATGCCACTCCCAGGGTGTATCAGACAGGAGTGCTTTTACTTCAACTGCTGCTTCTCATATGCCTCTATGGAAAAACACATTTGCCATGTGTGAAGCTCGTCTTCGTGATTGTGCATTTACCCAAGTGACTCTTCTTACCACTCAGAGTGTAAATTGCCTGATGCTCTTAACAAAGTTGGCCATTGCAAGAGACTTTAGCCCATCTCATTTTTAGGCCCCAACTTTTCCAATTTTATGCTGCCAACTAGAGCAGTAGACTATTCAAGACCGAATGTAGGATGTAAAGGTACTGCGATATAGTGGGTAAATAATTTGTTTTAAATTAGCATGCTATTGTCCTGAAGAAGCCACACCTGGTGGTGCCTGGGAGTCATGGAAGAGGGAGGGTGGGTCCTGGACACAATGGGGATGACAGTTAATTAGCTATTCTGAGAATCAAGCAGTCACTGGATGAGACTAGATTATTTCCCGTGGTGGTGGTGGTGGTGGTGGTGGTGGTGGTGGTGGTGGTAGTGGTTATAGCGTTTCCTCAGTGGAAGAAGAAAATGTTGCAGTGGAAAGTCTTGGTGAAGCCATCTTAACCACTTAATAAATGTGGAACTTATCAGTGGGACAGATTGAAATAACACACTTTATAGTGATGTATTATGAGATAAAATATCCTGACAGAAAGAAATTAGATTGAAAGGTTTTATTCTACTTACAATGCCCAATTACAGACCATCATTGGGAAGACATCAAGGCAGGGAACTGGAGTGGCTAGTCACAAACACAGTCATGAACAGAGAGAAGATGATGCACCCACACCTATTATGACTCAACACTCCCCTATACCTACACACTTCAGTATCTGTTACTAGGGAATGATTCTGCCCACAGTGGGCTAGGTCTTTCTACTTTAATAATCAAGACAACCCTGCATAAGTGCCACAAAACAGCCTGACCTAGATGGTCCCTCATTGAGAACCTAAGCAATCCCTCATTGAGAATCTCTTCCTAGGTATTTTACATTGTGTCAATTTAACAATTAGAATTAATTATCATAAGTACAGATATGCATGTCTGTAGGATATTGGCTAACTGAATATTTTGTTAAATATACCTATCTATATGTATATACATGTGTATACATATCTGTGTGTATATATATAATATTATTTACATAGACAAATCAGAAAATACATATACATTTGTCATCTGTTTATTATGTAATTGAGGGTATTACTGCAACCACAGATATGCAACTCCATATATTTTACAAGTATATCTACATATGATTTGAATATAGAAGAGTTTATATTGATAGAATATCATAAGTCAATGAAATAAGAATACTTTTCCATTAATGTGATAAAATAACATGGCCAAGATAACTTATAGAGGGAAGGGTTTATTTGGCTTTATGGTTCCAGATTATGTTTAGGGTTCATAATGGTGGAGACCGCAAGGCATTATGTGTCAGATATGAGAGCGTGAGCTGGAAGCTGAGAGTCAAGATCTCACATCTCAAACCACAGGTAAGAAGCAGAGAGAGCAAACCGGTGGTGTGTTGTTGTGGAATAGCACACCCTAATAACCTCAACACTCACCCCCAATGTGTTGCATGACAGGCGTCCTCCAGAAAGGCCTTATCTCCTAAACTTGCTCAAACAGGTTTGCCAACTGAGTGGAAAGTATTCAACCATCTGATCCTATGGGAGACACATTCTCATCCAAACCACCACAGTGTTGCAATCACACCTCGTGATCACATGCCCAGATGTTCATAGATCCAGAAGGTATAGAGTTAACATACATTGCCAATGAGAGAATGACTCAAGAAATATCAGACAGTGACCTACCTGAATCAGGGCATGGTCGAATCTAAGAAATGATGTAGGTAGGTATGACACATGTAGGCATTGCTACTAAAACAATCCAGGAGGAACTCAAAATAGTATCTGATGCCTTCTGCAAACCATTGGCAAATATACAGACTCAATTTTGCTCACCAAGTGAGCAATCAGAGTACTTACATGCAGACTTAGCTGCTTGGGCATAAACGGAAAACACACGTTTGTCTAATTGACAAGTCGCCTGAAAGACACATACCATATCCAGGTTTGTGAATTGCTTCATATAAAAAGAGGACTATATGATTTGTCTTGCTAAAGAGTTACTGAGCGTCTTTCTTTCAGAGAGTGGACAGAGGGGAGTAGGTAAGTTGTTACTCCATTTTGTAAAACAACAGTATTGACCTAGGTATCTCAGTTTTGAGTTTTAGTGCTAGGGAACAATGGCTATGTATCATTGACACAAGTGAGGAACCCCCATTCACCAGCACACAAGAAAGCACAGACTGATAATTATTTTACACCAAAAATCTGATGCCTGCAAATATCAGAAACAGCAGGCACCTGAGCCTATCAGCCATACCAGTCCCTTCACCTGGAACTATAAAAGAAGGGTCACCCCAAGACAGTAGCAGCAGCAGGTTGTTGGTTCCCCTGAAGCCTTTGAGGAATAAAGGTAAGGAAGTATTATCTTTAATACTTTAATAACATAACTTTGTTTCTAATGCAGCTAAATGTGACCCTTGTAATTGTCAGTGAGGATATCTACTAACAAGGCACCTCTAACCATCCTGTAGACAAAGAGATGCATTTGAGGTGACCAGGAAAGATGGTGACTAGATCTTGGTGGCAGAGTTAGGGTTAACTATCTGCCACAGTGAAGCTATGAACCGGTCATGCGATTTATTATTATTTACATTATTTATTATTATTAACAAAGAGAGTTAATATAAATAACACACTTGAGATACCTGTGATGTCAGAGAGCCAAAGAAACTAACATCTACCAAACAGGCATGGTCAGAGATGAACATAGTGGGGCTTCATCCACCCTCAATTGCATGGGAAGCACAGAAACAGAACATGAACATATCTTTGGGTTGGTCGGGGTGGGGGGGAGTCGGAGAACGTGTGAGACCTCCATTGGCTCAGCTCATGATAATGCAGGAAATAAACCAGTCTCAACAGAGATTACCTCAGTTTTTGCCAAGTTTTTGCCATGCTCCTATAAAACCCCCAAAAAAGGAAATTCAATGACCTTTAATCTCTCTTAGAAACCCCTCTTGTTCTTGGAAGTTTCACTTTTCCTCAATTTCTCATTTTCCTGCAGTGATTTTTTTTTGAGACAGTTTTTTTTTTAAACCTCTGCCTCCTGAGTGCTGGGATTAGATTAAAGGTGTGCACCACCACCACACAACTACAGTAATTCTTATAAAGCCTGTTTCTACTTTGCATATCTCCATGAAAGTCTACATCATTAATCTTTCTTGTGTGTGAGACAACGAATTTGGAGACATTAAATAGATCTTTGATCCCCATCTCTTATTTCTTTGGTTCAAGCATAACTGGGGTATGAAAGGCCCCATTGTTCTTAAAATCCTTCCATCAGTGGAGCTGAAGAAATGGTTTAGCAGTTAAGAGCATCTATTGCTCTTACAAAGGACCTGAATTTACTTTCCAGACCCCATATCAGGCAGCTCACAACTACCAATAATTTCAGCCCTAGGGGGGAACCTGACATCCCCTTGTGGTCTCAGCAAGCACTGTCCCTTATGAGAATTTACCCACCCTCGTATGCACAGAATTAAAACATAAAACAAATCTTAAAAAAAACAAATACAAAAAGAGCCTGCATCAGTTGTAATTTTCAGGTAAGTAGGTACTAGCTTTAGATAGGTATAGGGGGAAAGATGACTAGAATATGAGCTATGGCGGTTATGGGTGTCATGAGAGATTATGGGTGTCATGAGAGATTACATGGCCAACGACTCAGTTGCATTTTATCCGAGCTTCAAGATTCATGCTGTGACACAAATGAATGTGACAGGTACATACAATACAGGAGTTAATATTGCTATTAGGTTCTCTTGTGCAAAATGCACCACATCTTCTTTATCCATTCTTCGGTCAAGGGCATTTTTAGGTTGTTTCCAGGTTCTGGCTATGACAAAAAATGCTGCTATGAACATAGTTGAGCATATGTCCTTCTGGTATGATTGATCATCCTTTGGGTATATACCCAAAAGTGGTATTGTGGGTTTTGAGGAAGGTTGTTTCCTAACTCTCTGAGAAATCACCATACTGATTTCCCAAGTGGCTATACCAGTTTGCACTCCCATCAGCAATGCAGGAGTGTTCCTTTTACCCTTCATCCTCTCCAGTATAAATTGTCAGCAGTGTTTTTGATCTTGGCCATTCTTACAGGTGTATAATAGAATCTGAGAATTGTTTTAATTTGCATTTCTCTGATGACTAAGGATGTTGAACAGTTCCTTAAGTGTCTTTCAGCCATTTTAGATTCATCTGTTGAGAGTTCTCTGTTTAGGTCTGCACCCCATTTTTTTTATTGAATTATTTGTTCTTTTGATGATCAGTTTCTTAAGTTCTTTGTATATTTTGGAGATCAGACCTCTGTCTGATGTGGGGTTGGTGAAGATCTTTTCCCATTCTATAGGCTGTTGTTTTGTCTTCTTGACAGTGTTCTTTGCTTTACAGAAGCTTCACAGTTTCAGGAGGTCCCATTTATTAATTTTTCTCTCAGTGTCTGTGCTACTGGTGTTATATTTAGGAAGTGGTTTCCTGTGCCAATGCATTCAAATGTTCTTCCCACTTTCTCTTCTCTGAGGTTCAGTGTGGTTGGTTTTATCTTGGGTCTTTGATGCATTTGGATTTGAACTTTGTGCTTGGTTATAGATATGGATCTGTTTTCATTCTTCTACATGTTGATATCCATTTATGCCAGCACCATTTGTTGAATATACTTTTTTTCAATTTTATATGTTTTGCTTCTCTGTCAAAAATCAGGTGTTTGTAGATGTGTGGATTAAGATCTGGGTCTTAGATTTGGTTCCATTGGCCCGCCTGTCTGTTTTTATGCCAATATTAGGCTGTTTTCAGTAGTAGAGTTTGAAGTCAGGGATTGTGATGCTTCCAGAAGTTCCTTTCTTGTACAGGACTGTTTTGGCTATCTTGAGATTTTTGCTTTTCCTTATAAAGTTGAGTTCCTTCGAGGTTTGTGAAGAATTTTGCTGGGGATGGCATTGAATCTGTAGATTGCTTTTGGTAAGATTGCCATTTTTACTATGTTAATTCTACCTATCCAGGAGCATGGGAGATCTTTCCATTTTCTGGTGTCTACAGAAAGAGAAATCTGGACAACAGCCCAGCCACAAAACTCTCCATCTACAATTTGTACAATTTGTCCTGTCTGAAAAAATGTGCTGGGCTCAATGGTGACATTGAACTTGTGTGAGTGGCCAACCAATGTTTGGTTTAACTTTATGCCTACACCACAAGAGGGCGCCCATACCCTACACTGTTTCTATGGTCAGGAACCAGAGACCTGCTAGCCCAGAGACCTAGGATAGAACCAAACAAGGCAGGCCATGATAATTGAATAAATAAATAAATATTAATGAAATTATCCCTAATGATATTCTGCTGTGCCCATAAATCAGTGCCTTGCCCAGTTGTCTTCAGAGAGGCTTCTTCTAACAGCAGATTGCCAGCAAGTACAGATACCCACAGCCAGATGCTATGCAGAATCCAAATTGGAGGTCTCCCTTGAGTTCCTCCCCTAGGAGATGGGGAACTCTACGGAAGTGGATAAGGAAAGTTTGTAGGAGTCAGAGGGGACGGAGAGTGCCAAGAAAACATGGCCCAACTGAATCATCTAAGGAGGGTTCATATGGGCTCCCAGAGACTAAAGTACTAAGCATGGGATCTGTATGGATCTGCACCAGGTCCTCTGTGTATATGCTACTGCTTTTAGCTTGGTGTTCTTGTGGTACTCCTAACAGTGGGAGTGGGTGTGTCTCTGACTCATTTGCATGCTCTTGGGACTCTTTTCCTCCTATTTGGGTTACCTTGTCAAACCTCAATATGAGGGTTTTTGCCTTGTCTTATTGTATCTTTTTTTTGTGTTTGGTTGTTGTCTCTTGGAGGCCTGCTCTTTTCTGGCAGAAATGGATGGTAAGTAGATTTGGGGGAGAGGGGAGGTTGGGAGTATCTGGGAGGATTTGAGGGAAGGGAAACTGTGGTTGGGATGTATTATATGAAACAAGAATCTATTTTCTTTTTTAAGATAACACCACCAGTTTTTCCTTTCCCCTAGATTTTCTTTTCTTATTTTGTATGTATGAGTGTTTTGTCTGTATATATATTTGTGTGCCACAGGGTGAGCCTTGGAAATGAGCTCAGGTCATTTGCAAGAATGACAAATGCTCTTAACCACTGCACCAACCCTCCAGCCCCAAGAAGAATAATTCGTGGTTTACATTGTCTTGCCTTTTCCCTGTGGATCAATCATCTTCATCCTGCCAAGACAGGTAGACTAAATTTTCCCCCAACCGGAAAATCTTTGGTCCTCTTGTGCTCAACAGCTAACGGCAACACACTGCTTCTAAGACCGGTGTTCTCCAGGACTAAGGAGAGAATTTGGAATTTCTTGCGTAGCTAAAAAGCTGTCTCATTTTTTTTTTCTCATTTATCCCTCCCAGATCTGAGATGACAGACACCTGAGACTGCTCCCCTACAGAGACCTTCTACTCAGATTAGCTAAACCTGCCTCGGTGTTCAGTTCAGCAGTATAAAATAAACACAGCCCCTCCTTCAGCTCATAGGGGCCCATAGAGACTGAACCAACAACCAGGGAGCCTGCATGGGATTGACCTAGGCCCTCTGCATATGTGTTACAATTGTGTAGCTGGGCTCCTTATGGGTCTCCTAAGAGTGGGAGCAGGGAGTCCTTAATGTTTTGGCTGGCTTTTGAGAACCTATTCCTCATACTGGGTTGCCTTGCCCAGCCTTAATACAAGGGAGGAGCTTAGTCCGATCTCAACATGATATTCCATGCTTTGTCGGTACCCATGGGAGACCCGCCCTATTCTGAACAGTAACAGAGGAGGAGTGGATGGAGGTGGGCAGAGGGGAGGTGGGGGAGGAAATGAGAGAAGAGGGAGGGGAAAATGTGGTCAGGATGTAAAATAAATAAATAAATTCAATTAATTAAAAACGGAGAGGGGAGAGGAAGGAAAAAAGAAAGGAAGGAAGGATTTAGCCAAATATGAACAAAACATTCAGTGAGGGGTGGTGGTGGTGGAGAGATTTAGTTCCCAGCACCACATGGCAGTCTCAACTGTCCACAACTCCAGTTCCAGAAGAGCCAGTGTCCTCTCCTGACCTCCAGCAGCACCATGCCTGGATGTGGTGCATAGATATACATAGAAGAAAAACACTCAAACACATAAAATAAAATAATCTTTTAAAAAGCTTTCAATAAGGCAAGAAGTCTTTTTTGCAAACCGTGCTGAGAAAGATGGATATCTACACATTAAGAAGAATGAAATTGGACACCTGTTCCACATCATGTACACAAATGATCACAAAATTAATCAGAAGTCTAAATTTAAGAGCAAAAGAATTAAAAATCACCAGAACAAAATGTCAGTATAAATCTTCATAGGCGAGGACTAAGAAATATCGTAGACGTTATGTACAAAAAGTAAGCAGTCAGGATAGATACATTAGTTACATTCCATTGCTGCTAAATCTTATGCGCATCTAAGGACGTTATCAAGAAAGTAAGAAAACCATCTACTTCTGATAGATCTGGCCCTTCGTTTCTTTCTTTCCTCTCTCTGTGTCTCTCCATCTTTGAGTCTCTGTCTCTCTTTCCATCTCCATGTCTCTGCCTCCGTGTCTCTCTCTCTCTCCATCTCCCTGTCTCTGTCTCCCTCCCTCCACCCTCCCACCCCATCTGTGGTGAGGCTGACTCAGTTTTATCAGCTGACGGCAGAGTCGAGCTTTGTGGACTAGGCTGAGACTGGGGTGGGAATTATCACAAAAGCAGAGACTTAGCCTTGATTGCGGTAGCTTGGGCAATGCCGTTTTCTCTGGATGGCAGTACAGTACGGCAGAGACTGACCCAGGCTTGGAGCCAGATCCTTACAGAACCCAGCCATCTGCATAGAGAGCTCATCTCACACTGCTATCATGTGGTTTAGGGAGGGAAGACAGTGAAGGGCTTGGCACAAAACCGCATTGGCTTAACCTTTCCTATTAATAGACATAATGCCAGAAACCAAGCCGTGTTTCTCCTAGCTTATGATCGGCTGTATCCCCATGGGGCGCAGAGGCTCCTTCTGTCTGTTTATCTCTGCATCTCCAGCATCTAAGAAACGCCATTCACAAGGCAGGATAAGCTAGTGTGATCACAGTGCATGAAATAACAACTACTTAGTGCATAGCTAGATGGTGGCAAGGGACAATTTCCTCAAGTTGCCAGTGACTTACACGTATCTTTTTATACTGAGTTTTACTAGGTACTTATAATTCTAAACTAAGGAATTCAGGATTCAAAATCATATCTCTTTCCTTCCAGAAAGGTTCTTGTTATATAATCCTGGCTGATTACATGCCAACTATGTAGTCCAGGCTGTCCGTGAAGTTATGGCAATCCCCCATCCCAAGCGCTGGGTTTACAACCATGTGCTATCTTGCCTGGCTAAACTTATCTCGAGAATCAGACAATTATTTTGTCATGACATAGGTTGTTCTTTTTTTATAGATTCATAAAGTTTTCGCTCAAAAGTACATAGACTTACTTCCCAAGAACTTACTATGAAATCCCCGAGTAATCACAGGATACTTTACCACCCTGTTCCGGCATGCCCGCGTGCTAACTGGCTCTGAGATAGGTACTTCGCACAGACTTTTGATTTTGAAGACCTGGAGAGGGCAAAGAACCACCTCAGTTCAGTTCAGCTGTGCTCCTTCATAATGACTGTGACCTCAGAAAGCAGTTCGTCACGAAAAGCTCGTGACTTAGTTGTTTGACCACCTCAGCAACTCACTGTATTTAAAGCAGTCAGCACGCTTTGTGTGTTCTTTGTTTACTGCATATCTCCTTCTCTCTGGCGCTGGGAGCGGAACTTAGAGACTCCCATATCCCAGGCAAGTTTTTCTCCCCTCAGTTCTGTTAGTGGGTTTCGTGATAGACAGTACACCTAAATCAAATGTGCCACCAGTGTTTACATGCTGACCGCTTGAGTGTTTCCTTTTCGCTTCTACGCTGCCAGTGTAACTTCCCATGTTTATCAATTTCTTTCTTTCTTTCTTTCTTTCTTTCTTTCTTTCTTTCTTTTTTAAAAAAACCATTTCTCTTTTATGTATATATGTGTGTGTTCCTGTATGGGACAGTGTGCAGCACTTGTGTACAGATATCCCCAGAGGCTAGAAGAGAGCATCAGGTTTCCTGGCTAGAGTTACATTACAGGCCATTGTGAGCTCTCCTGTGTGGGCGGTAGAAACCAAACAGGGGCCCTCCGCAAATGTTCTTAACTGCTGAGCCGTCTCTCCAGCCTGTTTTATCCATTTTTGTTTATGATGATGGGGTGCTGGGCCTTGCATTCTCTAAGGCTGAGCTCAAGCCTTTCCAAACAGCAGGATTTATGGTCTTCTATAAAATCCTCCACAAATGAAGAAGAACCTGACATATGAAAGAGGGATTAGAGTTAAAATAAACTCAACTTGGCGTGGCGGGTCTTCTGACAACAATAACCCCGTCTTTTAGGGCACCTGCCGACACTGTTGCAAGAGAAACTCCATAGGTCAGGGTCACCGTTATGTTTACCCTGTGTCCTAGTTGTACGCAGGGCCTGGCATGCAATAGGGGCCACTCTGTCTGTGTGTGAGAGAGGTGGGGAGGGAGTCAGAGATAGAGACAGGGATAGGGAGGCAGAGAGACACACATAGAGAGAATTAATAACATTTTACCACCTGGCACAGGTGGGAAGGAAAAAAGTTGCACATTGAGGCAGAATTCGCTGAACATTGCACAACCAGGGCTATGCTAAAATCACGCCAAGAGGTCGTTATACTCAGGCATGAAACTGTGTGCACCTTATTTATCAGAAAACTGTTTAGACATTTCCTTGAAGTCTACTGGTAGTTTTCACAACTGCAGTGAGCATTAGAATTTCCAGCTGGGTGGTGGTGGCACATGCCTTTAATCCCAGCACTTGGGAGATAGAGGCGGGAGGACCTCTGTGAATTCATCCTGGTCGACAGGAGTTAGTTCCAGGACAGTTAGGGCTGTTACACAGAGAAACCCTGTCTCGAAGAAAAAAAGGAAAAGAAAGAAAAAAAGAAAAAATTTCAGCTTCAGATTAGATATGCTATATGCTGTTTGTGAGTACACAACAGCAAATGGAACTTCTCAGAAGGAAAAGATATTACCTTGCATAACAAAGAATGGGGTTGACACCTGAATCTTCAAATCTCTATAGTCCAGTGTACCCATCTCCATGTGTGTGCATCTTCCAGTCCCCACTGTCCCGTGTACCCATCTCTATGTGTGTGCATCTTCCAGCCTTCACTGTCCTGTGTACCTGTCTCCATAAGTGTGCATCTTCCAGTCCCCACAGTCCTGTGTACCTGTCTCCATAAGTGTGCATCTTCCAGCCTCTGTCCTGTGTATGTGTATCCATATGTGTGCTCAGGTGCTTGACATTGGAAGGTGATACAAGTGAGGGAGTAAAACAGAAAAGGACAGGGTAAGTGACATCAAGATAAACAGCAGCCAGGCCCCAGAGGAAGAGTTCGCACTGCTCTGACTGCGGATAAGAAGACCAGCCTGCGGGAAGCTTCCCAAGGCTATGAAAGTGCTTTTCCCTTCCCAGTTTGAGACCTCTGTATTTTCACAGAATTACAGACTCATGGGAAGTTGTAAAGAATACTAAGAGGCCACCCATGGCTTCCCCTGTCTTGCTTTTGTCTGCTGTGATTTATGGAACAGGCAACTCTGGAGAGCTGCTTTGTTTGGATATGAGATTGCTGTTTCCTCAGTTATTCTGTGGCAATGGAAGCCCAAGGGATAGGCTCCTTAAGAGCCATTGAGAAGAAGATATGTCATTTTATAAAAGCAATAGGAATATATTTAATGTGCATAAAGCATTAGGAGATCTCAATAGATTCTGAGAAAACCTACCCTGCCATGTAGAAACGGATGCTAATGATTACAGTCATAAACTACACAATAAAGATCTGTGGGCTCTGTTAGGGAGGCCAAAACTATCAGGTGTGGAGTCCAGAGCAGAAGTTAGAAAGGATTCCAATGTTCACCGTTAGGAAATTAGTTGACTGAGTTGTCCTCTAGAATAACTTTATGCGGTCGAATTCCAAGCACACATTAAGTCATGATTTTTATGTGTGTGTACACTGCATATAGATATGTGTCTAGAGACATATATGTATGTACATTGTATCTATCTTTGTCCTTTCTTCTGCCTCTCTGACCAATACTGAGAAACAGTGAGTACTGTGGTCTGGTGCCATAGTCTGCTTACTATATTGGCTTCACTTTCTTCCAGGTGAGGAGCTCTTGCCTTTAAATATCAATCCAATGGTGATGGCTTGAGATTTACACCTCCAACGCTCTTCCTTCCCCCAACAACAGACTCTTACATTCAGTTGGCATTGTCCCACGGATTTCAAATGTTCACAACAGTATACAGACCTATTGCCTTCCAAGATCCTCTCCACTCCCAAGCATCCCTACATGAGCCAGCTTTTGCCCACCTTCTTATCTTCACTCTCTTCACCTGGCTCTAAACGATAAGATTTTTGTTCTGGTTTTTAGCACGTCAAGTTCACCCTCGCTCAGGAACTCCACCTCTGACGTTCCCTCTTCTGGGAATGTTCTTCCTTTGCTATTCTATCTCAAGTGTCCTCTCTTCGGAAAAGTCTCTCTGCTCAATACACTCAAGTGGCCTTCAGCCCTTCAGCAGCTCTCTCCAGCTCATTCTGAGTAGTATAACACATATTTTACCACCCATCTCCCCATAAGAATAGAATCTTCATGAGAGTAGTGAACCTTTCTATCTTGTTAACACCGAAAGCCAGAATATTTTTAAAGAGTTTCTGGAATACATAAAAAAAATGCCCGATTAATATTTGTGTCGAACAGGGAGCTCAGGTGTGACTTGGTAGTAGAGTGTTTGTTTGACCTGGAGAAGTAGGGCCATGTGTTCAATTCCCAGCACAGAACAAAAGATTACGCTAGATAAAGTTTGGGAGGATGCATAGCCGTTTATAGTGCAAGTGGTATAAGAGGTAAATCATGACTTTGTATTGACTTTTCTGCCAAGAAGTGTTTTAGTCTTTATTTGAAGTAAAGTACATCTTAATTACAAGTAATGATTGGTAAAGATTGTGTTCTCAAAATAAGCTCTGGCTACCTGGAAGATGAGGTACTGAGAAGTGTTCTTTTTTGATGTTTGTAGTGACATTTCATTTGTATTTTAATAGATAAAGCTTGCCTGAAGAGCAGAAAATTAAAACAGCCAGCCACTGACTCTTACCTCAACCTCTGTCTGAAAATGGTGATCCTGCCTCCAGGAAAGCTCAGATTGAGACTGACACTGAGAGCTGTGGCTGCTGGGATTGAAGGTATGTTTCATTGCTGCCTGGTCTGTAAGGCCGGCCAGGGTGGCTGTTTTACTTTTCTGATCTGTAGACAAGCTTTAGTTATTAAAATCCAAATGAAATGCCACTAGAGATGACGGCAGGTAAGTAACACGTCCTAGTCCACACAAAACACCTGTGGGTTTGTAAAAACACCAAGCAAATAAACAAGAAAATTGTCACACCCAGTTCTCATTCTTTTGGACTGGTATATTCCTGGAAAATTATCTAAATTAATTTCCCCGCAAGGGAACAACATAAACAACCACTATCATGAGGAAAAGCTTCTGCTTGTTTCAGTTTCCATCACACTCGGTGTCTTCAACAGATGTGCACATCTGTAGTGTGCTTATGTCTGCCTTTTTCCACATGCAGAAGCATGATATTAGCCGTGTCTCTGGGCCTGAATGTTATGTCAGCACACGAGGGACAGACCTCCAGCTTATCGAGTATTGCAGCGCTCTGCTTGTTTTGGAGCCTCTTCTGATACTGTGGACTTAGTTCAAGGCCCGGTGATACTATTTTTTCTGTTTTCTAGTAGGAGGACAAATAGTCAGTTATTTGCTTTGGTCACCGAAGTTCAAGCTATTGGATCATGGTCCTATGCATATAAAAAGTCTAGGTTGAGCCTCTGCTCAGGGGCAGTCTTACCTGGCTAAGCACAGACTCTCCCCTTGGGACTTTTTCCTGCTTTGCAAAATGATGACCATCTCTTTGATTTGGGGGCTTGCTGTGGTGTGCGGCATATGGGTTATCTTTGGCATAAGGAGAAGGTATGGAAAGGATTTTTCTTTAATTTTCTTTTTAGCTTATTTCTAGCATTCTTTACCTTTACTGTTACACAGTTTTTAAAAATAATACTAGTTCATTAGTATCTTTTATTTCAAAATTAAGGCCTGATTTCTTTGGCTAACCCTGAAAAGATGTAGACAGTTTCCTTTTGAATATTCGTATACATCGATGGTGATGCAGATCTTGTTAGACATAACTAAAAAAACATATAAATGCATGTTTGTGTGTGCATGGGCGGAGCAAACCTGAGCCGGGAAGGGTGCATTGGCAAGGGTGAAATCTGGAAGCTTCTTTCTATCACACGGACTGAATAGCTGCACTTGCTGAGCAGGTGTGCATTTGGACTTTCTGTTACATCAGCATTAAAATACAGGAATACCCCTGGCACATCTTCAGCGAAGTAGACTGCTGTCTGCTCTCTTACTTTTAAAAACTTCTTTGCCCTTTGAGCTGTTTTAATTCATGCCTGATAGTTTCCAGTTTTAATTAAGCAGCTTATCTTAAGGCTAAGACAGGAAAAATCAATTTAGTTATCCTAACAAAAAACAACTAGCTTTTGTTGGAAAATAATTAAGTTTTTAGTATCTAATAAAACACTTTTAAGAGAGCTGGGCGGTGGTGGTGCACGCCTTTAATCCCAGCACTTGGGAGGCAGAGGCAAGAGGATCTCTGTGAGTTCAAGGCCAGCACGGTCTACCAGAGCTAGTTCCAGGACAGGCTCCAAAGCTTCAGAAAAACCCTGTCTCGAAAAATCAAACCAAACTAAACCAAAATAAAATATTTAAGAGAGCTAAAGATTAGTGAATTATAACTGATGATCTACCAATGCTTATCCCTCCCAACTTGATTTTTATAATAATCTAATTTTTCAAATGGAATTCCTGATCTCTTCAAATATCATCACAGAATGATAATCTCCTTCTTTTCACAATTGGGAATCAAATGGAAGGTTCCATGTGTGCTAGGCAAGAGCTCTACCACTGAGCCGCACCTCCAGACACCAGAATGCCAGCATTTTTAAACTATGAAGATTTTAAAAACTTCAGCCCTGTAGCCTTTTCTGTTATCTGGGGTTTCACATCTTTAACAAACAGGAAAAAAATGAAACATTTTAGACATTTGGGCAAATGATTCATTGAGCAGGTCTAAGCACTAGATGGTAGCTTCATTTTTACAGTGAGATCAAGAATCTTGTTGGCTTTGTGGACACTTTTGGCTCTGTGTTGGGAAAAGCAGTCAGACATAGACATAGTAAACCATCTAAGGAGGACTTGATGAGTGGACGTATGTATGTGTGGTGGTAGACAGACCGAGAGATGGGCTGGCAGATGGATTGATGGGTAGGCAGCTTTGATAATCACCTTCACCAATATCTTAGTAGGCTAAAAAGCCCATTGTTTTAGTAAAAGAGGTATCTGCAAACTGTAGTTACAAAGCTTGAAATTATTGGTAAAAACCAGTAAAAACCTGGTTTTCATAAAAATGTTAACCATGTCATTTTTCAAACCTCTCAAATCTGCCTTACAGGAAAGCAGGTGAACCTCCTCTGGAGAACGGGTTGATCCCGTACCTGGGCTGTGCTCTGAAATTTGGGTCCAATCCTCTCGAGTTCCTGAGAGCAAATCAAAGGAAGCACGGCCATGTTTTTACCTGCAAACTAATGGGGAGATACGTCCACTTTGTCACCAACTCCTCGTCATACCCCAAGGTGTTAAGTCATGGAAAATATTTTGATTGGAAAAAATTCCATTACACGACTTCTGCGAAGGTAACTAGTTTATACAGATTCTCTTTGTTTCCTAACCTGCTAATGTATTTGTTTATTTAGTTATTCTGATGTTATAGATTGTAGGACAGAGGGAACATACAATCAGGAAGTCTCAGTACTAAGTATTAAAAATTCAAGGTAGATGTAAATTTGTCATTAATGATGACATATACAAATTGATCACTTTGTAAGCACTTTGTGAGCCAGATGACACTGCATATGAATAAGGAAGGTACAGACTGCTAAGATCAATTTGTCTATACAACACGCAGAATAGAGTGCTGGCAAACTTAACATTCATCATGCCTATTACCACATCCATGCCCACAAATGCTGCGATCATTAAGAAGCATCATTTAGATATTATCAAGAATCTCTGTTCTAGAGAAAGCAACACTACTGAATTTTTGAAATAAAATATTAGACATATCTGTCATTAAGTAAATTAAATGCATTTACAGAGACTAAAAAGGTAAAGATAAAATGAGTATCACATTAGTTTGACATCAAAGTTGGTGGGACAGTCTAGAGAACGTCCCTGAAAAGCTGGGGTCTAAACTCCCCCCTAAAGAAAGAGTATGTCCTGGCCTGCCTTTCGATGTGCTGTGAAATAATCTATGGGAAACCCAGGCGGAGGGGTATGAACACCTTCAATCTGTCTTTCAGTCGTCTCCTATCCCTGGCAAGCTCAGGTTCAGCCCCTCTTCCTTTCATGGCTTTTCTTTTCTGCCAGGCATTTGGACACAGAAGCATTGACCCAAGTGATGGAAATACCACGGAAAACATAAACAACACTTTTGCCAAAACCCTCCAGGGAGACGCTTTGCACTCACTCTCTGAAGTCATGATGCAAAACCTCCAATTGATCTTGAGGCCTCCTGGCCTTCCTAAATCAGAGAGTTCTGTCTGGGTCACCGAAGGGATGTATGCCTTCTGCTACCGAGTGATGTTTGAAGCCGGATATCTAACTCTGTTTGGCAGAGATACTTCAAAGCCAGACGCACAAAAAGCTCTTATTCTCAACAACCTTGACAACTTCAAGCAATTTGACCAAGTTTTTCCCGCGCTGGTGGCAGGCCTCCCTATTCGCTTGTTCAGGATGGCACATAAGGCCCGGGAAAAACTGGCTGAGGGCTTGAAGCATAAGAACCTCTCTAAGAGGGAACAGGTCTCTGAACTGATCAGTCTGCGCATGTTTCTCAATGACACTCTCTCCACCTTTGACGACGCAGAAAAGGCCAAGACGCACCTCGCTATCCTCTGGGCATCTCAAGCAAACACCATTCCTGCAACCTTCTGGAGCCTGTTTCAGATGATCAGGTGACTAGCAATTTAAGTGTTTTCATTACTCAAAGGGACGTTAATTACAATTTTAACTAAGAGCCCCCAAAGACTAGCGGAGCTTTCTTTGCTATCGGTCAGGAGTGTGATACTCAGTGCTCCTGTTAACATGTGCGTAACAGAAGCAGCATTTTGTAGGAATACAGTCCCACGGAAAAAGATGTCCCAGAAGCCACAGAACTTGGATGGCTGGCACTTGTCAATACAGGCCCCCTGGTCCAGTCTTGCTCTTAATCTCATAGTGTTCATCTTAATGTCAAATTAAATCCATGACTGCAATCTTCATCGTGATAAAAGCATTTTAAATGATGACAGGCTTGCAGACGTGATGAGGGCAGAGATTATGCCTTACTAATTTTGAACATCCCTATTTTCACATCAATTTCAAATCATCTGTGAACTGCGGCCATATTTTAAGTTAAACGACTACTGTTGACCCAGCATTCCCCAGGCTCAGTTTATTGTAATCAGGTGAAGGAGATTTCAAACGGCCTCCAGCAAACTTCCACGTATTGAATGGAAGTATCCTTTATCAGCTCAAAGATAACAACATAAATGGCAAAACATTAATGTTCTGAAGCCATTTTAAGAGCAATTTGAAATTCTACTTGGCAGCTAATTGTAATTGTATGTTAGATGCAATATTTCTTCTGAATTACTATAGTCATCGCATGAATGTCTCGCCCTTACTAGAGCCACTGATTTATAGAGAGCTCACCAAAGCTTTGCGTTTACATAGCAACGCCCCTTTAATGCCCCTTCCTGAGTCCCAGGGCATGAATCTGTTCAGAATCCAGTACAAGTAAAGGGCAATGCCCCTTTGCTTACTCATGAAAAGAAAAGGAGTTCTTACCTCCTTGCTGATCTCTGAATGATTTCCATACGTCTCTTTTCACAGGAGTCCTGACGCACTGAAAGCAGCCTCTGAAGAAGTGAACGGAGCATTGCAGAGCGCTGGCCAAAAGCCCAGCTGTGAACGGAATGCTATTTATTTGGATCAAATGCAGCTGAACGACCTGCCGGTCCTAGGTGTGCTTCCCACCCTACCCCTCATTCACGTGTCACCGGTGACAGTGCTCACCACACACTGTATTATGTTCTCAATACTACGCCAAGTATCTTACAACCCCACAACTGTCTGCTAACTAGGGAATTTGCACTTTTATCTAACAAGTGAGGAATTGAGACCCATAGGGTGGGATGACAACTGGATCACAGACAGTGGCAACACGGGCATGGGACTTGTGATACTCAGCTGCTCCACGTCCTTTTGCCTCCTTGTAGGTCCCCCAAAACCATAAAGTCGGGGTTTTTAAGAAAGTATGGAACTAAATGTAAAAAAGTTACCATCAAGAAAGCATGATTGGCTCGTGGGATGGGGCCGAGGCTTTTCTTTCCCCGTCTCTGTATTTTCTAGAATACAGAAGTGCCGCGTGTTTATAAGAAAACAACTTCTTTTTAAGTCCTCTTCTGTAAAGGACAGAAGCCTGTGTGTACTTGGAGGGCAATTTAGCTTCTCTGAAGCGAAAGAGCTTAGATCCAGCACTGCCTGGCTTGCGGGGGGGGGGGGGGGGCGGTTGTCACTTTGCTTTGGACACCTCCCTTCTCTCACTCGTAAAGAAAAGGCTAAGCATGTGTGGTTGCAGACACAATTGTGGCGTGAAGCCTGGGAGCAAGGCAGCTGGCAGCTGGAGGCGGAAAGGCACAGGGAAACTCTCTGAGACTTCAGCAGCTCTGAGGTCTATTCCGTTTTTGCACTCCTTTACCTAGAAGCAGGGTGCCATTGCACACCACCCGATAATGTATGGGATCTCCTAAGCACGGAGTGGTAGACTCATGAAATGCTTGGAAAGGCATTTCTCTATCAAGATGTTTCATTCCCAAGAGGGTCAACAATAATTCACATAAAATTGATTACTAGTTTTTTCAACTTTATTAGCTGCTTAGGGTCCTACAGAAATAAGATTAGCGTTCTATAAAATGAGAGATGTTTATCTAGTTCCCATTGATGGTGAGGAACATTGTATTGTATCAAAAGACTATTAACTTGGATCAATGGTTCTTAACCTTTCTAATGTTGCAACTCTTTAGTCCAGTTCCTCATGTTGTGGTGACCCCCCAATCATAAAATTATTTTCATTGCTACTTCATAACTGTAATTTTGCTATTGTTATGAATAATAATGTAAATATCTGTGTTTTCTGATCGTCGTAGGTGACCCCTGTGAAAGGGTCATTCAACAACCCCCCAAATGGGTCATGACCCACAGGGTGAGAACCAATGGCTTCGATGCTTAGATTGAAAATATATTTCAGAACAGCTGAGTCACGAAGAACAGCGCAGTGGCAACAGAAGCAGCTTAGGAAGCTTTCACTTGTTAGCCTGCATTTGTTCATTTTGTATATAGATCGGCAGAAGGGTTTCAGACTTCATGTTATGTAGCCTTTAAATGCATAAATCCAGGGCTGGAGAGATGGCCCAGTGGTTAAGAACACTTGCTGCCTTTTCAGAAGGTTTGACTCACAGCACCCACATGGTGACTCACAACCATCCTAAGTCCAGTTCCAAAGGATCTGATGCCTTCTTCTAACCTCTGTAGACATCAGGCATCTGCACGTTGCACACACACGTACTTGCGGCAAAACACCCATCAACGTAAAAATAGATTAACTTGGAAATATTTTTAATATGTAAATTCTTCTCTCCCTCCCTGTCATTTTCCCTGTTCCACCCTCTTCCCTTCCCTCCTCTTTTGCTCTTTTATTTGACAATATGTAGATAGCATCATCAAAGAGGCGCTGAGACTGTCTAGTGCGTCCTTGAATATCCGGACTGCTAAGGAGGATTTCACTCTACACCTAGAAGACGGTTCCTATAGCATCCGAAAAGATGACATCATAGCTCTTTACCCACAGCTAATGCATTTGGATCCTGAAATCTATCCAGATCCTCTGGTAAGTTTCTATATTGAGATGACAGCCACCCAGGTCTGAATGAGGAATGGATTTGCAATTCCAGCTTTGATTTGCTCATTGAAGCCATAGGGATTGTCCCCTTTATTATAGCAAAGACTCATTTGTTTTGGAAACTTTGGGGAGAGAAAGAGTTTTGAACTTTTAGTCTGAAGAGTTTTCATGCTTACTGCTACATTATGTTTTTAGCCATAGCAAAACTACCACCTTTCTTTTTCCTTAAAAAGGACCCTCTCCAAAATCCACACTGATGGAGGGTAATGCATTTGACTTGATTCTTTTATCTTTTTCGAATCCTTTGCTTCTTTTGCCTAACTAAAGAATGAGTGCCCAGGCAGAACAGAAGGGATCTAGAGCTTCTGAGCCACCAACTCTTGATAAGGTCTTTCCAGGATTACCTGATCAGGGCTGGGTGTGTGTTAACTCACAGAGGACAGAGTTATTAGAAGAAAATTACTCTTTAGCCAAGAATGAGACAAATTTCTATCAAAATAGCTCATTGGCTTCTTGTGTACTTATTGTAGACTTTTAAATATGACCGATACCTTGACGAGAACGGGAAGGCAAAGACCTCCTTCTACAGCAATGGGAACAAACTGAAGTGTTTCTACATGCCATTTGGATCTGGAGCTACAATATGCCCTGGAAGACTATTTGCTGTCCAAGAGATCAAGCAATTTTTGATTCTGATGCTTTCATGCTTTGAACTGGAACTTGTAGAGAGTCCTGTCCAGTGTCCCCCTCTCGATCAGTCCAGGGCAGGCTTGGGAATTCTGCCACCATTACATGATATTGAGTTTAAATACAAACTGAAACATTTGTGACCTGTGGTTGGAAGAAGAGGACCCTGGATGATGTTACTGGACTGTAGAGAGTCTCACTAAACAAGCCCTTGGGACAAATACTCACCGATGCTTCCCAGGGACTGACTGTATCTGTGAAAAGAACTGGTACTCAGGGTACCATTCTCTGTTCTTGCTGCCTGGTTTCTGAGTGCTCAGATAGCTGAGGCCTGAGTTTCATCACTCTCAGAAGCAATGTCTTTTGTTTTTATTTTCAAAATGAAGATATTACAATTAGCAGGATTTTTCCTAAGGAAATTGCATATTTAATAATTTCATAAAATATATTTTTATGAAAACTATTGATTAATTATGAAAAGGCTTCAAATTCACGTTTTAGTGAAATTGTTATTTTTCACGAGTAGGTTCTTCAGGTGTGAGCACATATTATAAAAAGGTTTTAAGGGATCACAGCATACTTTGCTTAAAGAAAAAAAAAGATTATCTAGCCTTTTCTTTTTTTTTTAAATTTATTTATTTATTAAGGATTTCTGCCTCGTCCCCGCAACCGCTTCCCATTTCCCTCCCCCTCCCCCGATCAAGTCCCCCTCCCTCATCTGCTCGAAGAGCAATCAGTGTTCCCTGACCTGTGGGAAGCCCAAGGACTGCCCACCTCTATCCAGGTCTCGTAAGGTGAGCATCCAAACTGCCTAGGCTCCCACACAGCCAGTACATGCAGTAGGATCAAAAACCCACTGCAATTGTTCTTGAATTCTCAGTATTCCTCATTGTCCGCTATGTTCAGCTAGCCTTTTCTATGCCTAACGGTGAGAGCTTGGACAGCAATGCTACCGTCCTGGAAACACTGTGGGAAGTATAACACTTTCCTGTTATGTTTCAAGAGGTTGTTGCTGGAAATCCTCATTCTGGTTTTTCAACTGCCTATCTCTCTTCTATTTTCATCATTTACATCAATGAGAAGAGCGATTCTCAGAGATTAAAAAGCACTTCCCCAGCATCCACCGCTGATTCCTTTATATTTCCTCAGAACCTCACCTCTGTCACCCTTAAGCCTTTCCAGCACTGGAGAGGCAGAGGAGGCAGAGGCAGACAGATTTCTGGGAGTTTGAGATCAGCCTGGTTCACAGAGTGAGTTCCAGGTAAGCCAGGGCTACAGAATGATACCTTGTCTCACTAAAAAAATAAATAAATAATATAATTAATAAAGTCAATTTTATGTTATAATTGATTAAGAATTAATGTAAAAGAGAAATTTAAAATCAACTCTAAGGAAATGACCATTCAAAATGGTCTATTTTAGCTATTTAACTAAAATGTGCAAATTGATATTATATGCTCTTTTAAAATGTCATGTTTTATCTCTAAATGCCTTCTAGATGAAGAACAACAATAGTGTTTAAATACCCAGTGCAATAACGCATTGTAATGTTCTTTAAGAGTATTATTAGCTGTGCCATTTTTACTGACATACATACATATATTTATATACAAATTATATTTATCTTTTTTCTTGTACTATAACTGTAAGAAAATATTGTAACATCTAGTAATTTAAAAACTACCCACCTTTCAGAATTGTACATATGTTTTTGTTTTAAACTTTGCAAGAGAAAGTTTAAATTATTCATCTACTGATAAGTTAAAATAATTTTATCTGGTTTATTTAAAATATTCATAATTTCAAGAAACCCAAAATTTTCAAAGTAATCATTTACTTAAAAGTCTCCCCAGGATTACAGAAAATCCAATGAAATGTTTTTGTGTGGGGGACTGAGCCGTGGTCCAGTGGATGCTCAGCAGGTGCTCCAATAGTGAGCTGCATCTGTAAGACTCCGAGAACTTTTAAAATCTTATCACTAAACATTAGCTTGGAGCTATTACCTAGGCAGGATATTTTCCTTTCCTTTACATTTGACAGAGTCCAACAGCGAGGCCGCTGGCTGGAGCTCTCCGCATAGCTTGAGCAGGCTTAGGTCTCACTCAACTCTTGCCTTTCCCTTTCTAGGAAGTTATTTTCCATATCAAGAAAATTAAATTCTTTAGGTGAGGCATAGGAATAACAAAATTCTGTTATATACTAATCTACATTAAATTGAATTTCTAATGTGTTTTTCAAGTAACTTTGATGAGTCCTTGAATTGAATGCACCTTTATACCTTTCCATGGCTTTTCAAGAGAGTGTTTTTCGTGCACAAAATGATGGGTGTCATAGTGATGTCTTGGTTCCAGGTCTTTAGTCCTGTGCAGTGACGGCTGACAATTGGTAGCCGATGAACCAAAGGTACTCTTCCTGCTTTTGTGTGGCCTAAGTGTTAAGAATGTTTTTACATTTTAAATGCTTAGAAGAAAAGCAAAAGACCATTTTGTGTCATATATGAAGTATGTAAAATGCAGACTGGCACACCAATGAGTAAAGTTTTATTGGGATATCATATGCCTACTTCTTTGCATTATGTGTGATTCCTTTCTTGGTGTGTGCATGTGTGTGTGTGTGTATGTGTGGAGGCATGCGTGTGGTGAAGGCATGTACACATATGTGTGCAAGTGTGTGACCGCCAGAGATGGATGTTGAGTGTTTTTCTTGTTGCTCCCCACCTTATATGAGGCAGAGTTCCTCCCTTGAACCAGAGTTCAATGTGTAGGTTAGCATAATTAGCCAACTACCCCAGAGCCCATCTCTGCCTCCTGAGCACTGAGCACCTGATTTGCCGGTGGTAACCACACCCTCTTGGCATTTACATGGGTGCCAGTTTGTCTGTTGGTGCTTTGCCTACTGGTCTAGTGTCTATAGCTTCTTTTTTTTAATTTTTATTTATTTATTATATTATCTGTATAGCATTCCTTCCACATGTGCCTGCAAACCAGAATAGGGTGCCAGGTCTCATTACAGATGGCTGTAAGCCACCATGTGGTTGCTGGGAATTGAACTCAGGACCTCTGGAAGAGCAGTCAGTGCTCTTAACCTCTGAGCCATCTCATAGCTTCTTGGTGTGAAGCTGAAAAGCCAGGAAGCTGCAGCAGAGACAAGAAGGACAGAGAACTTGGCACTTCAAAAATCAGTTTCTTCATAGAAAAAAAAACAAACAAAAACAACAACAAAACAAGATAAACATCGAAAAAAAAAGAACAAAGACAAAAACCCCCAAGTATTTACCAGCTCTAACTGTATAACAAACCCCTATCTGCTAATTTTAATTTATTAACTTAAAAATGTGCCAGTGTTGGGAAAAATTTAAAGAACATGAGGGAACTCATTTAAAAAACTGTGGATACAGTTTATATCCTAATTTAAGAACTAAACTACACTATTCAATTTAGAGAAAAATTTTTATTTGACAAAGGTATCTACATTAAAAATAATTCTATAATTGAATATGTATGTGTTAAAATATCATAATAAATCCTATTTTATACCAACTAAATATAATTAATAATGATATTATGATAGCCTAATATAAGGCAAAATGGGCAAGAGAAAAAGCAACGTGAAGCTTTCTGAGGTCTCCTGGGATCCAGTGTAGATTCCACCTGTGTACATGACATGTGACATCTCAGTCTCCACACTGAGGCTCAGGTTCCTGTCCCCTCTATGTTTCAACGAGAGAAGGAGACTTTGGGAAGAAAAGTCATTGGTCCTCTGTCCCAGTGTAATGTACAAATGGCAGAGCTGTGGGAGTTAGAACCCAGCTTGCTCTGCTTCAGAGTCAAGATCTGCAGGAGGCCCAGATGGCAGACTGTCTTAATTCCTATCAGTGAAAAGATAAGCCACAATAAGCACAGTCTCTGAGGCCTTTCTTGTCCCCAGGTCTCCACTGGCAGGGAACATCACTCAGTCAGAGAGTATGGGCCCTCCAGCCTAGACTTAGCTGGTCAAAGGGGCCAGGGAGACTGTGAGGGCTCTGAGAACCAAGACAGGCTTCCACAAATCAACTTTGTCTTATCCTCACCTCACCTCAGACAATAAGGTGTCTCTTCGACCACTCACAGAACAGCATGAGTGGATTCTTGTGCCGTCTTGTGATGCTCTTGGGGTTGTGGTTATACGTCTTGAAGGCAGGAAAATTGAAGCTCTAGCTTTGGTCTCAGCAATGGATGGCATTTGTAATGGAGCTTCCCTCCAGAGCTTTCTCCATCCATACGAATTGTTAGCGATTCCTTCCCACTCTATCGTGAGACGGCAGCAGGGCAACTTTTGAGACCTTTTCAGCCATCCACAGTCATGTAGTTCAGATCTCACCTTAGTTAGAAGCTGCTGTTCAGTGAACAGAAAAGTGATTTTGCTTAAAAATTTTCATAGTGCAAAAATAGGGCATGTGGGGCTCTCAGAACCACGTAGTAGCCCATGACATGGTATTTGCACTGATCTAACTGTGCATTGCCCATTATGTGCCTGCCCTGAAATCTATGGAAAAAATCAAATAATTAGAAACAAATAGTGCCTAGAATTTTTCCATTATTGCACTTACATAAAAGCTTTTGCCTTTGGTGTAGGGTATCAGATTCAGGGCCTCACTTACAATAAACAAGCGCTTTATCACTGGGGTCCACTACCAGTCCCAAATGCTCATTTTTGCTGTAGTAAGGAAGAAGACACAGTCTACGGTGTCAACTTCATTTCAAAGAGCCTTTTCTCATTCAGTGCTATCTAGTAAGCAGTAGTAAACTGATTAAAACGTGGCCTGGACAACAGTTATCGTAGATCAAGCAAGTGGCCTTTAGACTCAAGCACACTTTTGTGAATTTGATAGAGAAAATTAACTTTGGGAAAAAGTTAAGAGAACACAATGAGCCTCCACCTGGATCTAGTTTGACACTAATCGTTTGTGTTTCTTTTTCTTTTTTCTTTCGGTCATGCTTTTTTTTTTTCCCACTCAGATGGTTTGAAAAGTGATGAGGGTGAGGTTTTCTTTGATGATTTTTGTGATTTCAAGTTCCCAATTTGTCATTCTGAGTCTGGCTTCTTGGATCATTTGGAGCAATCAGTGGTGTGGAGCTCTCAAGGATGTTGGTGGGTTTGACTATTTCCCACCTACATCAACATGATGTTGAAGCACAGCCCTCTGCTCCTCTGCCAAGAGAAGCAGTGAAATTCATTTAATTCAGATGGATTGGAACATTGTCTTACCAGCTTGAAACAAATAGTGGATGGGGAGTGTGTGTGTGTGTGTGTGTGTGTGTGTGTGTGTGTGTGCACATGTATATGTTTTGTATGCTTATATAACAGAAAGAATGGGCAATATTCTGTTGAACAATTTTGAGAAATGCTGTGGGATAATGCTCTTGTGCACTGTAAAAATTTGTCACTCATATGGTTCAATAAGACACTGATTGGCTAGTAGCCAGGAAGTATAGGTGTGGCTAGCAAACTAGGAGAATTCTGAGAAGAGGAAGGGCAGAGATGCAGTCACCAGCCAGACACGGATGAAGCAAGATGAGAATTCCTCACTGAGAAAAGGTACCAAGCATAGACATAGATAAGAATTATGGGTTAATTTAAGTTGTAAGAGCTAGTTAGTAATAAGTCTGAGTAATAGGTCAAACAGTTTATAATTAATATAAGCCTCTGTATGTTTATTTGGGACTGAACAGCTATGGGACTGGGCAGGACAGAAACTTCCGTCTACAGAGAAATAAATTTCTATCTCTAAATTTACAAGGTCTGTGACACAGTGTTTGGATGGTGCTTCAGGCATGGGAATTCAAGCCATGTTATCTGTCACTTACAGAAGTCAAAGAGCAGAGACAGCAAGTACATCTTAAACCCGACAGCAAACAGAGAAGACAAAAGACTGGTATCCTAGAGATTTGCTTTATGTCTTATGCAGCTAATGGATTATATGGGGGGAAGGAAGACTGTCAATCATTCTGGAGTTCAGTCCTGTGGTTGACCACTGGTCACGTGGTCAGCCACATTTTCAGGACTATGACATGTCTACTGTCATCTCTCAGTATCATCCCTTGTACTTGTATCTCATTTTGAGATGTTTGAGCTCAGGCACTTTCTGAATCACTAAATCATATTAGTTTCTGCTGGTATTAGACTTGTATTCATCAGGAACATTGAGTCAGAGAGGGGGGTTAACATAGAACAAATGGACCATTAACCATGTATGCATGTTCAACTAGTCAGGTAGTTGGTGCTGGCTCCTTTATGATACGGACTCCAAGCATGTCTTTATAGCATACAGATGGCAGTGTTCCTAGGCCATTCTCCTGTCTGTTATTGTTTAGAACCCTAATTATCAAAGCAATAAAATTAATCTTAGCTATTTTCTTAAAAATTAACAAAAAAGTAGAGAAATGTTCACTAGAAATTTTAAATTATATCTTGATTAGTTAATTGATTAATTACTACGCTGGAGTCAAACCTAAGGCCTTAACCATGCCGGGCAGGCACTCTATCACACAGCCTTATCACTAGCTCTGGTGTTCATCTTCTTCCTTGGGAAGAAGTGGGAAAATGGTTCCTTCTTCCTTCTTCGTGGGAAGATGGTTAGGGGAATGATCAGGATCACAGTGACATCACCCAGACCATGTATCCTCAGGCTGTCATAGTGTATGACAAAGGCCATTTGGGTGTTTCTAGGATAGAGGGCGAGTGTTTCTACCAGCTCTGTGGCCACCATGTGGAGTCAACTGTCTCTCTGGCTCTAAGTGCCTTTCCTTCTTCATGTTTTTGGACACATTGCCAAGAATGCTAGTTTCCCACCGAATATTAATCATAGCTCATTGCCCAGCCGAAAAAAGCTCCTATTCATATCAGACACACATGAGGAGTTTAAGCACTGAAGACCAGGCAGAATGAAGAAATGATTTGTGTGGAGGTGTTCTGTCCTGTTTTTCGCTGTCGTCCAAGCTCCATCAAGTACAGCATTGTTTGGTGGCGTTACTAGGAAACCGTTCGCTTCTTTCTATTTGATCTCCCGTCCTAGTAAAATATTGGGAAAGAGTTACACACAGAACTGAGCACACCGCTTGCAGGTGCCCACAGTGCCTACCTAGAAGGGTTTATTACTAACCGAAAGCTGGTAGGCACATGGAGGGCTCTGTACTGTGAGGAGACTGTTGGAGGCTTTGGAGGAAAGAGAAGAAGGCTAGAGCAGCATCGTTAGAAGAGGAGAGGTGGAGCCAAGGCCAGCAGGAGTTTGACAGTCCTTTCTCCAGTCAGCCCATTTGTCCTCTACTTTGTAGCAAGGGATTGTTCAAAGTCTTGGGGAGCCAAGCAGATTTTCTACTTATAATGAAGCTTTTGCTTAGTTAGGGGCAAAACCTAGTCACTGAACAGTTTTTTAGGGCTGAGAGATAGGTCTGGACTATCGCTAACCACATAGATCTCCTGTTATCAGAAATAGGCCAAGTCAGTTACTTACAGTAAAGATTATCACCAAGAAAAACAACGGGACCCTCTTCAGCTCAGTTCTTTATACAGCCCACCATGTGTTCTGAGGAGATTCTAAGGAGTACAGCGTTTGAGGCCAAGAATATATTCTAATAAATAAACTTTGTTACGAATGGGACCTACATTTCCAGACCAACAGGCAGAAGCCAATTTAGGCCTTTACATCAAGAGTGGGAAGCGCAGCCTGGCAGAAGCAGTGCTCAAGGGAAGATCACAGAGTCAGACCAGAAGCCAGGGAGCTACGGGGCCAGGCTCGCTCTTTTCCAACCTTTCTCACGGGAGCTAGCTGAGATGATCAGATGAATTAGTCCCGTGTCTCATCACAGTGACAGGATACTGACAGATTCCACCCCGCAGAGAGAGCTTCATTTTGGCTCCAGGTTTAGAGGGATGAAGTCCATACCGGAGGTAAAGCAGGTAGCTGGGACAGCTACAGTGTGGGGTCTCTGGGAGCGAGTGCTGGCAGTACCTACATGTGACAGGATGCCAGTCAGGAAGCAGTAGCTTGGACTGAAAGTAAAGCCACCCTATAACCTCAAAGCCTATTCACCAGTAGTACTTCAAGACCCCTCTTCAAGGCTTAACTGCTGCAGCCTACACCAGCACTGGAAAATTTGACCTCACCCATGAATAGCCCCAAGACAGGTGGGACATTATCAGGCTCAAAAGTAAACAAAACCCCTAAGCTAACCACCAGTGGGGGCAGAGGTAGCACAGGAACAAACAGGATGTTTAGCCGGAAACTGCAACAAGAAGTTTGGCCAGAAACTACAAGCGATCCTCAGTATGAACCCTTGGAGGAGGTGTAGACCTGTGGGCCCTACATGCACTTATTATGGTCTTAGTTAAGTTACTAAGTATATGTGAGAATAATTTTTAAATGCATGTATAAGAGTAGAGAAACTTAGCTCAGTACCAAGCAAGCTGGTGAGTGTGCCAGTGTTCACTTCTCTCTGCTCTTGACTGTGGATACAGCACAAGTGTTATGAGTTCCCAACATCATGACTTCCCTGTATGATAGGCCGTAACCAAGAATTTTGAGCTAAAATAAACGTTTTCTCCTCTAACTTGTCTTAAAAATATCTTAAGAAGGATTTGTTTTTTTTCTATATTTGTGTATGTGTGAGTGTGTTAACGTGTGGAGGTGCCCAGAGAAGCCAAAAAGAGAGCATTGGATATCCTGGAGTAGGAGCTTCAGATGATTGTGAACCACCAACATGGCGCTAAGAGTAGAACTTGGGTCCTCTTAAAGAGCAACAGATGCTCTTAATTGACCCATTTCTCCATCCCATTAAGATTCTTTCTTTCTTTTCCTTCCTTCCTTCCTTTCTTTCTTTCTCCTCCTCCTCTTCTTCTTCTTGTCAGGGTATTTTATCAAAGAACAGAAATGAAAGTAAAATATTGGCCTGCATTATAGGAGAAAATATTTACAAACCACATATTTGAGAAGAGATTATAACTCAATATTTATCAGAATTTACATGATTCAATCACAAAATTGTAATGGCGTAAACAAATGCAGACAGATTGTAAAAAAATATATATCTATAGCTTTAATGTAGAAATAGACTTACAGAACCACCGTTCCCACAGAGACCAGGAAAGCAGAAGCAACGGCTGGGAGCACTCTCGCCAAATTTATAGACAGACATTAGCCCAAGGTGAACACGCCCCCCAAGGGGCGGGACCTATCCTTACATCTCCCCTTTTTGTCTAAATAAGACAGAACCAAACCAAATACAACTATATACAATAACAACAAATAATAAATATAACAAACAATATTGAGAACAAAAGCTTTGCTAAACATTCTATCTCAAGGAGTCCAAATAATGTAGAGAGTAACTACAATTATATAATCTTCAACTCCGTCAAAGATCTGAGAAGGGAATAAACACTACTCAACAAACGAGATATATCCAAAATGTGCAACAATTGACAGAGACAACTGACTACCTGGGCAATCACCCAAAGTCTCATTTGCAATGTTGAGTCAACCAATTTTGGCTAAGGCCTAACATAACTGACATACCATTATTAAAGGCAAGGAACTTTTCAAAACTATCTTACCCTGTCTTGGCAGGATATGACAGTCCTGTTTTATCCATTGATGCACGCTCTGTATCTCTGTCAGTGGTTGAGGTATGGGCATTTCTTTGCCCAAAGGCCAGTTCTGCCAAATAGAAAGGCTCCAGATGGAGTGTCTTTGGTGCTCAACATTCTCTCGGGAATAGAGCGGTGTTGCCAGGAGCAATTGTGTCTCACTATCACGAAACTCTGAGTTAGATTAAAGGCCATTTTCTACAGCTCTTTGAAGAGGTCAAAGATTATCTATCTATACTGAGTATAATCTCTATATATCTAAAGAACCTGATTAATCTAATTATAAATGACAAACTTAGATGACTATTTATCTATATAATTCTCAATATCTATCTAACTTAAAGACTAAGACAATAAACAACTGTGTAACAAATGAGGATAATGACCTCCAAATATAAACACTGTACAAATATACATTGCAATATGGTAAATACATATCAATACACAAACATTATATAAGTTTCTTAATCAGAGGTAGAAATGTACACTGCAATATGGTAAATATATACAATATATATTTATCAATACAATATATGTCAATACATAAAAAATGTTTTAAACAGAGATAGAAACATGCATGCATACATAATCAATATAATTTAACTTTGTATCAATATACAAGAATCGATACCAATATATTTGTCTAAAAGCAGTAACTCACAATTATAAATCTATTATCCCATCATTCCCTCTTTTTTTTTTTTCAAAATGATCCCTCAGCTTATAAAATTCCTCCCCCAACCTCCCAACCCCTAAATGATGTCCCTAAACCCAGGGGTAAATTTTACTGGGAGAGGGGTCGTCGTCCTCTAGAATTACTTCCAGCTGTCATGGGGGCGACGTTCTTTCTAGGGGATCCTGTGAAAGTAAAATGATGGTTAAATTTCAAGATCAATGTCTTTTAAAATTGCAAATAGTCTCTGAGTATTTTGTGGAGGTCTGGCCAGAATGTTGTACAAGATGTGCACCATTTCAGCTAACCAAGTTGGGATCGTCTTGTGCAGCTGGTATCCAAAACAGGTCTTGTAGTAGCACTATCAGTATCATGACGTCATATCAACCAGGTAGAGTTGTTGTTGTGGGGCCCCATCTTCTTCCTGGAAACTTCAAATGTCACTTCAGGAAAACCTCATTGTTCATTGTGAAAAACTTAAACATTAATCATATAGACATACATATATATATTCAATGAAAGGCATGATAGATATATTCAATAAAAAGTATGATAGATATGGAGAAAAGCAAAGATGTTTTCTAAACTCATATTTCTTTCTGTCCCATATCATGGCTCTTGACATGAGACAGAAACTCCAGAAACTCTGGGTTTTTCTCTTACTAACAGGCTTGGAATTGGAGAGGGACTGAGCCAGAGTCCAACTTCAAAACCAGCTCTATATATTTATAAAGAAATGTTTAATAAGACATATATATATATATATAAATTAATACTTACAAAATGTGTCCATCCATCAGTAATTAAATATTCAGGGTCCCTCAATATCTTTGAAGATGAGTATTTTCCTGTGGAGACAAGAAAAGAACCCTGCCTCCAACCTATCTGTATTTCTTACCATCAATCAGTATGTTCGCCATCCTTATGAAAGAATTGTTATTTATCTTTTCCAAGTGGCTTCTCTTCTTCAAACCGAACCTTTATTAATTTTGATGGTATCCACAATTTTTCCTCATCTGTGGAGATAAGAGCAAAACCCCTTCCCCAGTGTAGCACATCTCCTGGCTTCCATTGTGAGGTCAGCACATCCTTGAAATAAACTGGTTGATTTAGTTCAGTAGACTTTTCCATTATCCAATGTCTTTCTGCAGCCGTTGTTCCCTTCTCATTAGCGTTGAGAAAATTCAAGGTTAACAAAGCATTATGTAACCTATTTCTGGGGGTGTTTTCCACCCCTTTCTGTTTGTTCAACATATCCTTTATAGTACGATTTGATCTTTCTATGACTGCTTGACCTGTAGGATTGTATGGTATACCTGTAACATGCTTGATATTGTAATAATCAAAAAACCGTTTCATTTTCCTAGAGACATAAGCAGGACCATTATCCGTCTTTATTTGTGTAGGTATACCCATGATAGCCATGACTTCTAATAAATGAGTGATTACTGAATCAGCTTTTTCTGAACTTAAAGCAGTTGCCCACTGAAAGCCTGAATAAGTGTCAATGGTGTGATGAACATATTTGAATTTGCCAAATTCTGCAAAGTGGAACACATTCATCTGCCAGATTTCATTCCTTTGGGTGCCCTTTGGATTAGCCCCTGCAGGCAGTGGCGTTTGTTTATAGAAAGAGCAAGTAGGGCATTTCTTTACAGTCTCCTTAGCTTGTTGCCATGTAATTGAAAATTCTTTCTTCAAACCTTTGCTATTAACATGACGTTTTTTATGAAATTCAGAGGCTTGTAGCACACTGCCAATCAATAATTGATCAATTTCTGCATTACCTTGTGCTAGAGAACCTGGCAGACCCATATGGGATCGGATGTGTGTTATGTACATAGGGCCAAGCCTGTTCCTGATCAAATCTTGAACCTGGAGAAACAATGAGGTTAGTTCTGTATCATCAGGTATAAATTCAGCAGTTTCAATATGTAAAATAACTCTTTCTGCGTATTGTGAATCAGTGACTATATTAATAGGTTCTTTAAAATCCCTTAGCACCATAAGAATGGCATATAATTCCACCTTCTGGACAGAATTATACGGACTTTGTTCCACCTTACCCAAGTCTTCTGATTTGTAACCTGCCTTCCCTGATTTATTGGCATCAGTATAGAATGTACGGGCTCCAGTTATTGGAGCATCACGGACGATTCGAGGAAGAATCCAAGAGGTTCTCTTTACGAAGTTAAGTCTCTTGCTTTTTGGATAGTTATTAATGTCTCCCAAAAAATTAGCACAAGCTCTTTGCCATGGTTCATTATCTTCCCATAATTTCTTTAGTTCATCAGCAGTGAAAGGCACTATAATTTCTGCTGGGTCTATGCCTGCTAGTTGACGAAGTCTCAGCTTGCCTTTTATAATTAACTCAGAGACTTTTTCCACATAAGTTTTCAGTTTCTTACTTGGTTTATGTGCTAAAAAGATCCATTACAAAATAATATCATCTCTCTGCATTAAAATTCCTGTAGTAGAAATTTTTGATGGTAGTATGACGAGAATACAATAGAGCTCTGGATTCACCCTGTCCATATGTGCCTGTTGTAATTTTTCCTCATTCATTGTCAGTTCCTTTTCTGCTTCAGCTGTTAATTCTCTGGGACTGTTTAAATCTTTATCACCATCCAAGGTTTTGTTCAAATGAATTATTAGATCAGGTGTTATTCCAATAGCTGGTCGTAGACTGGAAATGTCTCCTAACAGTCTTTGGAAGTCATTAAGAGTCCGTAGGCGATCTCTCCTAATTTGTGCTTTTTGTGTCTTAATTTTTTGCAAACCTATTTTATAACCTAAATAATTAACAGAATCTCCCTTCTGAATCTTTTCAGGAGCGATTTGCAATCCCCATTTAGGTAAAAGTATCTTTATTTCTTCAAACAGTCTGTTCAAGGTATCCATGTTTGAATCGGATAGCAAAATGTCATCCATGTAATGGTATACTGTAGATTTGGGAAATTTCTTGCGTATTATTTGCAATGGTTGGTCCTATCCCTACACAAAATATCCTAAAACTGGGCAAAGCACCTGAATAGACATTTCTCTGAAGAAGATATAGAGATTGCCAAAAGATATCTGAAATACTGTTCAACACCATTAGCTACCACAATTTGAAATGAGTTTCTAATTGTGGTGAGATATTACACTATACCTATGAAAATCATTCCTATTTTAAAAAAGATAAGAGATCACAAACATTGGAGACCCTGTGGGGAAGAGTCCCTGTACATCATTGATATGAATGGAAACAATGCCTTCATAATAATAAGTATGTCTATATGAGTAACATAATATGAGTAATCATAATAAGTATATCTATGTGAGTAACAGCACAGGACTTCCAAAGCTGAAAATATACTTATGGTATAGCAATGCCACTTCTGGGCATGTCCCCTAGAGAAATGAAGAACTAATCTCTAAGAGATGTCTGTATTCTCTCACCTTCTCTGCTGCATTGCTCACCATAGCCAAAGTAGAGAAAAGTCTAAGTTTCCACTGATGGCTAATTAAGGGAGGAAATGGAATATTGTTCAGTCACTAAATGGGCATTTTGCTGTTTAGAACAATATCAACAAAACTGAAGGTCATTATGCTGTGTGCAGCTAGGTACCTTAAGGAAGACAAGCAAGATGTACGATTGAAAACTAAAAAGTCTGACTCATAGAAGCCATGAGTAGAAAAGAGATAACCAGAGGCCAAGGAGAGGGGGAATAGAGAGATGTGGACCAAAGGGCACAAAGTAAGATTTTGGGAAACTGATAGACAATGTGGGCAATGATTTTCAGATTACGAAAAGCAAGCCTAGATATTCATACATATCTAGGGCTCCTCTTACTCCCATGTTCTTCTGGGTAAGCAGGCACTTTGTCTTATATGGTGGCAGAGAGGCCTTTAGAAGTTAGTAGACAATGGCACCCCAACTACTCAACACCTATGGTACTTATGCAACCAGAATAGCTCACACTGGGCAGCTGAGTTAAGCTGACCTTCAGAAATGAGGTCAGAGCATGAGTATGCACTACGTCGCTGCTTTGATGTTCTAGTCTCATTTCATGCAGTCCACTGTTTGTTAGGAAAGAGTTAAGGACCGGGGAGTGGATAGGACACACAGCCTCAGTATCGGCAGAAGCAATTTATAGCAGCAGGAAGACTCGGTCCCTGCTGCAGTACTCACAGTCTTGTCTGATTAATTTACAAATGCAGAAGTACCTCATTCTAGCTCACGTGTAAGTAGACATCATATGCCGTTCCTTTGAGGGTTCACTGGATGTTTCAATGGGCAGATCGGTGGTGGAAGCTCCTCTTTGAGAGGTGAATAAAAATGACTCTTTCCATTTTGCATCCAGACCTGGAGTGACCTGTTCTTAATGGCCAGCTCCTTTCAGGGACAGCTAATTGCCATTTATAGGACTACTCATTCACAAAACAGCAAGGGGTTGCTTTGTTTTAAAGATGTTTGTTTTACTCATCTGCTCTCGTTAGCTTTTATCAAACCTCTGCTTGCTAGAGTACTCCCGAAAAACAACTCTAGGGCTTGCTGATCCCAACCAAAACCTCTCGCTGGATGTCTTCCAATGCTGGCTCATGGTGTTTGAAAATTTGGCACAAGATCTAGAGCCCATAGCAGCTTACACAGTGTTCACATTTGTTATCTTTGTGAAATGATGTAACCACTGCTATATCATTGGTAAATCAAAAGTTTTTAAATCTTAAAATGCCACGTAAGGACATTGGGAAAGATGACCGACTGGTGAGAATGTACAAACTAAAACCAAAGCTTAGTCCAAAACGGCCATGATTGAAACACATGTGTGTGCGCACACACACACATAGACACACACACACACACGCCCACACACAAACTAGCATTTTGTATTGATAGAAGAGCAGAGAAAAAGCATTACCCCCGCTTTAGATGATGAATTAAAAGTGAAGCAGACCAAAGGATTTAGAGAAGAAATAGAGATTAAGTATATCCTTTTTATTCAAAGATGTATTTCTTAGACCACGACATTTTTTACCACTCAAATACTGATTCCCCTCTAAAACATTATCTCCCACAAAGAGCTAAGATAAGATGCTTATTTGGAGTGGCCAGGTGTCTTCAAGACTTGGGCCCAGCTCATGTACATAAACCTGTCAGCTGGTACTACCACAAATTCCTACACTAAGTGATGGGTGCTTGGCAGCTTTTTGAGTGATCAGAACTGTGCATGACCAATGTGAAAAGGAAGATTCTATGGGATGGTTCCATGCCTGTGAGACAAGGACTTAGAGAAAGAAAGAAGGAAGGAAGGAAGGAAGGAAGGAAGGAAGAGTGAACCAGGTTGGTGGCTGGAGAGATAGCTCAGTGGTTAAGAACACTCGCTACTTTTCTAGAGGACCCTGGTTTGATTCTTAGCACCCATAAGGCAGGTCAACTATTTGTAACACCAGTTCTAGGGAATTCAACACACCCTTCTGGACTCTGTAGGCACAAGGGGCATGTACATGCTGTATAAATATTCATGTAAGTAAAATGCTCATACACATAAAAACCAAAAAGCAACCCAGAGCAATGACTTACAGACTTTTCAAGATTTTACTTAAGGACACTTCAGCATTCGTATGTTAAAATTTATCAGAAAATATGCAGGTTATGTGTGGATGATTTCAGAGAGGTGGCGTGATGTAGACTACCCATTCAGGACTGAACATTCTACCGTCTCCATTCTCTGCATCTTGACCAGCATAGGTCTGCTAATTAACATCGACTGCAAATAGAAGCCTATCTGAGGAGTGTTGGGAGGTGCATGGGTTTGTAAGTGTAATGTTACGTCATTGTGAGTGGATTTAATGCATGCTACTCAGCAGAATAATAGTAGGTTCTCCCCTAGGGCTTGTGACCAGATGTTCTCATACTGATAATCATGCCAGATATGGTATCCATTTCATGGGAAGGACGGTAGATCCAACCACAAAAAATCATTTCCATACCATCTGTGCCACTACTGCACCAGTGGGCCTATCTTCCCAAGGCAGTCATTACTGGAGTCCGCACGGCTCACACCTATGTAAGAGTAAGGATTACTTTTCTCCTTCAGCAATGTGCTTGGCACTTTCTAGCACCATGAAAGTAGGGATGAAGCTTCCAGGTCAGCACAAGCTTGGTTTCTTGTATGACTCAAGTATGATAGATCTTCAGCAACATGGTTTTACTCTCAAGTTCCAGAGGCTAACTGTCTTATGTTCCTGTTCTCTTGCTGGGAGAAATCATCACGACCAAGGCAGGTTACAAAAGAAAGCATTTAATTGGGCTCATGGTTTCAGGGGCAGGAGTCCATGGCAGTGCACTAAAGGCACGGTGGCAAGAATGGCTGAGTGTTCACATCTTGATTTGCAAGCAGGAGCCATTGAAAGGGACACTGAGAACACAGCAAGATGCTTGAGACCTCAAAGCCTGCCCCCAGGGAAACATCTCCTCCAACAAGGCCACACCTCCTAATCTTACTCAAAAGTTTGACCAATCAGGAAACAAGGATTCAAACACGAATCTATGGGGCTATTCTCATTCACTCCACCATAGCAATCCAGAGTACTGACAATAGACTGTGGTGTTTGGCACTATGTGAACTCAGCTGCTAACAACTCCAAGAGGTAACCTTTCCTTGGTGCTGGGCTTTTCGTTAGCCTGTGGTATCTAGTAGGGACATTGACACGTCATGTTGTGGGAAGTTCATTTTAATTCTTTTTATACCTGTACATGCATATATTTTAAGAAGCCTCTACTATAGTAGGTTTTGTATGGTCTTTACTGTTATTCATCCTTTTCTATTGTGATGATTAGTCTTAGTTATCAACTTAACTCTATCTGCAACCAATTAAAATCTAAACTGCTGGGTGCTCCCTTGAGGGTTTTCTTCATCAGATTATTTGAAGAAGGAAGACCCACCATAAATCTGGGTCACTCTTCTGGTGGCAGCCCAAAGAAAAGATGGAAAAAGGAAACTTTGCTTTTTGCCTGCTTAGTCTCATTCTTGCTGGCAAGTTCATCTATCCTTCTGCTACATCTAGTATTAATCCAGCTTCTCCAGGGTTCCGCCATAGACTGAAGATCTAGTATTAATCCAGCTTCTCCAGGGCTCCGCCATAGACTGAAGATCTAGTATTAATCCAGCTTCTCCAGGGTTCCGCCATAGACTGAAGATCTAGTATTAATCCAGCTTCTCCAGGGTTCCGCCATAGACTGAAGATCAGCAGATCTCCCCTAGAGCGCCAGCAGCAGATTGCAAATGCGGAGACATCCAGACTCGAGCACTGAACAACTATTTGGTGTTCAGCCTTTCCATTGTGAGACAGACATTGCTGGACTACCCAGACCATGTCCTGTAAGCAAGTCTAGGAGCCCCCCCCCCCAATAGCTACATTTATTCTATCAGTTTTGTTTCATAGAAACCCTGATTAGCACACCGATATTCCATCTTCTGCTGGTAGGCTATGCTTAGGAGGTTGAGGCAGGAGGGTCATAGGAATGGGCCAGAAAGTTAATCTGTGTCAGGAGAGAAAGACTGCTAGTGGCCTGCCTACTCTTGCTCTTGCACCAGGAAGAAAGAGAAGATAACAAAGGGAAAGTGAAGAAAATTTGGGAAGAGCAGCAGGAGAGGGAGGTCTGGGCTGCCCCTGGGTGACGTCACACTGTTATAGCACATGGTACCTGGGGGATGGGGCCCAATCACCCCTCTTTAAACCCACGGCCCACACAACTCCAGCAAGGGATGCATGACAAATGGCTTTCCCAAAGAAAGGAAGCAGTAAATAAATTTCAACATTTAAAAAGTCCTCAAAAGTTATAAACATTATTATAAAGCAGGCAGAACTAATCCTTTTTATTAGTCCCCCTGCTAACCATAAACTTCACTGAGAAGTCATTGTCTATTGTGATACCTTATGATGTTTTAAAGCTAATAGAAACCTTGCCCTATGTCCTGGTGGTTGCATTACTGCTGTCCATAACACAGTACCCCAACTAACATCAACTCTGGCTTTCAGGAATGCAGAGCTGCAAAACTACTTAGCCTCATGCCTGGGCTCTGGGTCTCTCCTGAGGCTGCAGTCATCAAAAGGACAGGCTGGGGCTGAGGAGTCCTGTGTGGATTCACTTGTAGAGTTCTTTGCTGGGGGTTCAATTATACGGTTTTTTTCATGGTCTCTGTAGCACTTGGCTTCCCCTGTAATGAGGCACCGGAGTGTGTGTGTGTGTGTGTGTGAGAGAGAGAGAGAGAGAGAGAGAGAGAGAGAGAGAGAGACAGAGACAGAGAGACAGACAGAGGCAGAAAGATAGAAACAAAGACAGAGAGACCCACACACAGAGACAGAGAGATACAAATGTACTGTGACATCTGGCGAGAGCCTAACCTCAGAGTGACATCTATCACTTCTGCTATATTCTATCCTTTATATATAGGCCTGGTGGCTTACACCCACTTACACAGCACTTCACAGGCTAAGGCAGGAGCACTGTTGGGAGTATAAGGCCAACCTGGGCTACAGCATGTGTTCCAGGTCACGCTGGGCTATAGTATGAGACCCTGCAATCAAAAACAAAATAGCAACAACAGAAAGAGGTCAGAAGTTTCAGCCTTCTTCCAGAAAGTGTCTCCTAAAATGAAGGAGCCAGAGAGCTGACTTGGAGGCTGTCCCATCCAAAGACTGCACGCTGGGTAACAGAATGGGTAACCCACATTCACTTTTCCATTCCACCACTTTGATATTCTTATGATTCCCATCTTTCTGTGTTTGTTTCTTCATCTTTAGAAAGTAACAATAGGTCATTGACCACAGAGGTTAATAATAGAAAGACACACTTGAAACCCCTCGGAGGACTGGGTAAGCCTCGTAGAAGTCAGAGTGGTCATTGACGGGGCTTGTCTAACACAGCACATTTCTGAGCACTGTGGAGATGGCATGGGAACTTTCTGTGCTGGCTCGCATACTGGGAAATTCATCTTAAACATGTTATCTGTGTGAGGTGGCAGCAAAAGATGAAGTAAATGCTTCAATATCAGTAATGACACAGTCATAAAATGTGGAATCAGGCAGAGTGGCACTGTCCCCTCAAAGCCCAGGCCTGAGTGGAAAGGAGATGCAGGATGATGTGGGCCAGCATTCCTCCACGAGGAGACTTACAACCCAGAGCAGCAGCCTTGAACAGGAACCCACCCTATTCCTGAGAACAAAATAGGGTACGGGGGACCTCTTAACTTTGCCCTTTAGAAAGACTATATTTGAGAACTGTCCACTTTAGTACAAGGTTACAGAATTCCAATAGGACTAAAGTCAAAGTAAATATGCCCCCACAAGTCATTATTGATCTTAGGGGACAGCTCTGCCTCCTCACTAGAGCCAAACACCCATGCAACTGCCAGTAAAGAAAACTCATGACTCACGAAAGAGCACCTCCTGAGGACTACACGGTAGTCATTGCACCCCGTGCCTTCATGCTGTCCACTGTCCTATGCACCCTATAGATGATGTAATGTTACAGGCAAGGCGACGGTAGTTCAAAGTTACATCATATGTGACCAAGTAACGCTCTGAGCCCAGAGAGTCTGACTTCAAATCTCACGGTCTTTACAACCACATTAAGAGCTGAGAAGAAACCAGAGTTCTGAAATTATTAGAAGGGTGTTTGCAAGTATATGCATGTGATGTTTCTTTTCAAACTCTTGACTACAATCTTAGTAAAATTGAGGTGAGGAGAGACTATTCCATGAGTAGACCGTCACTGCCCTGGGTCCTCTCCTTCCCTAGCATATCCCAGGGCACAGCCTCACAGACAAGAGGGAAAAGGCAGAAGATAATTAATCCTAGACTTTGGGCCCAGGGCCCTCCTAGAAGCAGTCTATCTCTCTTGAAACTGTAATGTTTACTTCTGATTGTCTAGAAACACAGGGTCCTATTACCAAGGTCTAATACTAAAACGCTGAAGATACTGGGAAACCAAAAGCTCCGTCTAATTTTCAACCAGCATTCCTGGTGAAACGCTGCAAAGACCTGATCTGAGGAACACCCTGAAATTCTTGGCACACAGGTTAAGGGAAGGGGGAGCGGTGCTTTTCTTCTTATCCCGAGCCTTCCTTGAGCAGAAATGGGATCGAGGTGTTAAATCTGAAGAGCTTTGGAGACTGGACTGGGAGGGGGCCACCAGGTGCTTCTGCTGTCTTGCAGCTGAGAACACAGTGAGGCACCACAACCAGTGTTTTAAGACTTGGAGACTCACATGTAGGAGAGTGGAAGTGGACTCTAATCTGGCCTCACACAGAAGCATCAACTCAAAGTGGATAAAGACTTTTAAGGTCTAAAACTGAAAAAACATTAGAAAAAAAAGTAGAGAAGAAGCTTTTGGTAGTGGCTTTGGTAAAACATACACACACACACACACACTCATAACAAAAGAGAAAAAAGAGTCAGGGGTAGTGGATTACAGTGCACTGAATTACAAAGCTCTATACAACAAAGCAAACACGATTAAAAGATTGAAAAGGCAATCTAAAGAATGAGAGGAAATATTTGGAAATCCTATTTCTGAAAAAGGAGTAATGCTCTAAACATATCAGGAATGCAAACAAAACAGAAGGAAGAAAATAGAGAATTTTGCTAGACATGGTGGAGCATGTTATAACTCTATAGACATGGTGGAATATGCTTTAAGTCTAGTGCTCGGGTAGCATAGAAAGTTAAATTTGAGGCTAACTTGGGCTACAATAGTGTCAGGCAGCATGGCCTACATAAGACAAACAAACAAACACATAAATATGACAATAAGGAACACAGGTAGAAAATGAACACTGTTCCTGAAATGCAGAGTTCTCAAAGAAGACCTACAAAGAGCCAACTATACGGACAAGGGCTCAGTAGTAACTTTCATCAAGAAAATACCACAAAACTACATATAGGAAGGGCCCTCTCAAAAGGAGAACGGTAATTCTGATGAGTGTGTTAAGAAAGGGGACTCTTGTGTATTCTTGGGAAGACTAGGTGACCGAATAGAGCTGTGACAGAGAACGGTATGGAGGGCAGTGTGTGGTCCAGCAACCTCCCTTCCGGGTATGTATTCAAAGGAAATGAGATCAGCATGTCAAGGAGACGGCTGCACTCCTCCCTTCATGTTAGCGTTGTTCACACCATCAGAGACAAGGAGACAATGTACATGCACATCAACAGATGACTAGGCAAAGGCAGTGCGGCATGTAGACACAATGGAAGCCCGAAAAAAGGACTTTCTGCTCATTGACTAAGCCAGGAATCGAAGGATTAACATGGCATGAGCTGACTTTACCCTGGTACCCGACTGAGGCCCTAGCTATCCTAGTACCAGCATGCTTGCCAACTGATGACTCCCTCTGCCCTGTAGTTACCTGTTCTGGGCATAATACCCCAGAGCTCCCAGCTACAGGGTCTGTTCGCCTCATACTTAAGTTACCCCAGCTATTGGCTTGAATCCAATGCTGACAAAGTGAGCTTGTGTAAGCTGTAGTTCCACGAAGAAAGACCCAGAAGCTTGCTCATGTTGTTGCTGTCATCTGCAAAACTTTGACCATCACAAGGAAAGGTGAACCTAAAATCAACTGATCAACAGTGAGTTGCCAGACTGAAGATGAGAATAAATGGTCACCGTACATTAAAGTGGATAAGCACAGCTGCCAGAGGCTGCGAGACTAATTTAATATTAATATTCATCTTGGATGCCCATGTAAATATTAATTATTTAAGATTTATTATTTCTTCCCATTCAAATGCCCACAATTCGCCATGAAATAGCTCCTGCTAGCTCTGGGTACTTTCTTTGCTCCTTGCTCTGCCATCTGTTTGTAACTTCTGAGTGCTGAGATCACAGTCAGGTGGCCATGACCACGCAGATTTTATGCAGATTCTGGGAAGCTCAACGCCAGTCCTAATGTACACGTGCAAGTACTTTACCTACCAAGTGATCCCCAGGTTGGTGTTTTTAAAGCCTTATAGAAAGGGGGAGTGGATCCACAACAAAGGGAAATAGGACTGTGCTGATATTTGGGTACACTCAATTCAAATAAGAAACAAGGCAATTCCCTGCTGTGCTAGCTACTACAGTGTCTGCATCCAGAACCCAGATTTGTGACTCTCAGAACGCAACCTGGCTTTAAGAAATGCTCACTGAGGTCTAAATATTAAGGAGTGATGTAAAGTTAAGAGGAAACGAAGCTGTAGCAGACAAAAGGTGATGTCTTCATGGGGCTGTGTTTCTTCTGTCGCATGGGTAGGGCTGTGAGGCAGAAGTGGGGCAACTTTGTAAAATTTTAGGTTATGAAAGAAACCTCAGGATCATAAAGATCTCATCTTCTGAGTCCACAGTCGAGCTCACTCATACGCTTACTGTGTCTCCAAACAGTACTTTTAAACACCAAGACATTTGTTTACAGTTCAAAACTGAAGACGAAAGGACAGAGTTTAGGCATTTCTAGGATAGAAATACTGGACATCGAACTAACTTAAGGTAACCACAGGCAAGTGCTCTCATCAAAGAGAAGGCCCCACATGCCATTTAATTAAAGACATAGCTGAATAAGCAAAATATATTGTCTACAGCTGTTGACAATTCTCACAAAATCTCAAACATCACAATGTTGAAAGCAGCTTTAAGAGGACAGATCAACATCCCTTCTGTTTTCAGAAATGTATGTAGGCTTTCTAATTCATAATCTATAAATGGTTAAATATTGAGAGCAGCGTTGGGAGATGCCTCTGGGATCATGGTAATTGCTAGTAGGCGGCTTTATTATTTTTTTAGCAACATTCCAAATTATTGTAAAAGGCTGATCCATTAAGAAGTAAACGATTTGAAAAGAGAAAAAGAGGTGAAAATAGGAGGACTTTGGAAGAAGGGGTTTGTTCAGTTGGGGTGAATGGAGGATGAGAGATAATGGGAGAGGAATAAGATCATAATACCTTATATACGTATGAAATTGCTAGAGAATAAGAAAATAAAATACAAGCAAAATCTCTCCTAGTTTGTAAATTGTAATGGGCAAACCCAAGGACCAAATGTGCAGTAGATCACAGACACAAACATTTACCACGATGTTCAAGATTTCACACAGGAAAAGGTTTGTCTGAGACGTCACTGGTAGCTAGCTAATCGTAGACGGAACCCCAGGACTTGGTTACGCTCATACTCTCCCTTTTATGTACACCGCATTGTTTCTACCGAAGCTTGCCTGAAACACAGACCTTAAGAAGTAAATTCAAGTATGTAATTTGATGAGCTCAGCTTCGCATGCTGAGCTAGTGAAATTTAACCCAAAACTGGTTTAAGCATCTGACCAAGGCACACGCTGTTCTTCTTGGTTTTTCAACTGATTCTAGCCGCAAGGTAGTTCAAGGAAGGACAGCATGAATGTTCTCATACTCTGGTCTCCATTTCACACTGGTATATGCTTTTCTGGTGATGGGCTAAGTTCTACAGAAGATTTGAAACATAAATCCCAAAGAAATCATTGGCTGTACACAGCTAGGTTGTTGCCTGAACTGAGAATATTATTTTTTGATTTGTTCCAATCACCTCTTAGAAATTCAGATTTCATATATTAGACTCACAAGTGGGCAGATTCATGAGTGATATCTATTAGAACAAAGACATATCAGGAGTAAGGTGTGCATGTGTGTGCTAGATAGCTTACTGATGCCAAGAGTTTGGTAACTAAAGAGCTAGGCTGTGTGGTTTCCAAAGTCAACATAGTCCTGTGTTACACATGGACCCAGATCCAAGATCAAGGCTGTTTACTGATAAGAGCAGACCTTGAACTGGGCTTAACAAGGTCTTTCCAAGGCAGAACATTGGCACCAGACTAAATTTACAGGTAGCTTTGATCCTTTGGGTACTCAATGTTTATATTACGGTGATTTTTTTTTTTTTTTTTTTTTTTTTTTTAGTTTTAGGCTTTCAGTTCTAATCAGATGAAATGCCAAACCAAAGGACCCAGTAATGCTATAGCTACAGCTTAAGAGTAAGAAACAAAACCGTTATGAACTGGTGGGGGCAAATGCTATTTACGACAACTTCTACAAAAGGCAAGTTGATTTTTACAGAATTGCTCCTGTACCACCACTCCTGTTAGGGATATCAACGTACTTGGTTAGAGGCTCAGTTTATGAGTAGGGCTAGAAAAGAATAAACTGAGCTAATACTGATTTTGGAGCTCTAAGAATCATATAACTTCTAAACTGGGATTATTGAACTCAGACCTGAAGGCAGAGGTCTGGGAGTATGGTATGGGGGAAGGTGGACCAAGGGATATCCCTAGGGATGGCCCACAAGGACTTTAGGAGTAGAGATGCCTGGAGCTACTGACACTGTTTCCCTTGATACAGAGTTTCACCTCTCCTTACAGTCTGCCTTTAGCAAAGGGAGATACCAAGAAAAGAAGGCACGCTTAGTTCACTTCCAAGGCTTTGTTTTTTGCAAGATAGAGGGCACGTGAAAAACCACAGAAATTTCCAAGTCCAGTATTTGTGTTATTCAAGCATGAGTATGAACCGTATGTAAAGGACAGCAAGACAGTGGTACATCAAATTGGTCAATAATGTTCATAAAAATGAAGTCAACTGGAAATGTTGGAGAATGCTGGGAAAGGCTTAGGATTCCTCAAGACATGGAGTGGAGCTGAGGATCGATCTCATGCAGGAATTAGAGGGAAGGAAGCTGGAGCCACATCAGGCCTACCAGGTTTACTTCCCTCTCCTTTTTCTCTTCCTCTCCTTCCCTTCTATCACCTACCGCCACTGCACCCTGGTGACTGAGTGTGGTTAGCAGATTTTTTTTTTCCAGAGACACACAAGAATAAATAGCAGAAATAGGAATTATAGGTCTTTCTCAAGCTGGGCAATATTTATTCCGCCAGGTCACACAGGACTGAGATGAACATTTGCACTGGGAGTGAAAGGTACCACTGGCTATTTATTATGTAAAAAGCTGACAGACATGTATTAGTGACTGAAACGTTAATCTCTACTTTTGAATTGCTAAAGAAAGAAGTGGGAATTACTTTGGCTGTATTATTTATTTTCTATTAAAATTGGTTCTTGATTAGAATTAATTTCCTTTGATGAGTTTGGATATTAGTTACTTTTTTTAGTGCTATGGTAAAATAGCATAACCAAAATCAACTCATAGAAGAAAAAAATTAATTGAATTACAGTTCTAGAGGAGGAGTCCTGGTGTCAGGGGAGAGATGACAGTGGGTAGCTAGAGCAGAAGGCTGAGTGAGAATCCACATCTGAACCACACACAGGAAGCAGAATGAGAGAGGATGTGGGGTATGACTATAAAACCTTAAATCCTGTCACAGAGAATAACATCTCCTCCAACATGACACCTTCTAAAGATTCCATAACCTCTCCAAACAGCACCCCGGGGGACCAAGGTTCACATACACGATCCTGTAAAGAGCATTGCTCGCTCAAGCTATACATTTGTTAAACAAAACAATTTTTGTATTTTTTTAGTGAAAATTGGAGAAATCTGAAATAAATTGCAACGGAATACGGAGAAATATCTATTATTAATAAGAGAATAGTAAGGCAGAGAGAGACACAACTATGCAAGTTCCAGAGCTGAGTTATTTGGAAACAAAGCCAATTAGATGTCAGTTACTTCCAAAGACTAAGTTTTTCTTTAACAAAAGGAAGAGTTTATTCTGGGTTATGGTTACAGAGAGATGAGAGTCTCATAACAGGGGGACAAGTGGCAGGCATGGTGACATAAGAACAGATATTTTAAAAAATATTGTTATTTCATATATTACACTCTACCTGCAATTTCCCCTCCTTCCCCTCCCCGAGTCTCTCCCCCAACTTCTCTTCTCCCACAGACTCAGCCCCTCTGTCTTCCTCAGATAAGTACAGGCCTCCCAGGGACACCCACAAACATGGCAGAGCAAGCTACAATAAGACCACCACAATAAGGCTGGACAGGCAACCCAGTAGAAGGATCACACAAGTAGGCAAAAGAGTCAGAGCGATCCCCAGCTCCCACCTGTCAGGAATCCTACAAGAACACCAAACTACTCAGCTAGAATATGCAGAGGACATAGGTCAGACCTCTACAGGCTCCCTGATTTCTATGAGCCCCCAGGAATTCTGGTCAGTTGAATTCTGTGTGCTGTATTCTTGTGGTGTCCCTGACCTCTCTGTTTCCTCTGACCCAGAAATAAACCGTCTTTTTTTCTTTTTTTCTTTTTGGTCATTCAAGACAAGGTTTCTCTGTAGCTTTGGAGCCTGTGCTGGAATCTGCTCTGTAGACCAAGCTAGCCTCGAACTCACAGAGATTCCCCCTGCCTCTGCTTCCCGAGTGCTGGGATTGAAGACCTGCACCGCCACCTGGCTGAAAAGACCAGATCTTGACTGCAGCACAAATTATTGAAATATTTGAAGATTAAAGATCATAATAATTTCGGATTTGATAATGATCATTTTAAAGATGCTGCTATGACTGTTTCTGACAATGCATGATGGGAGTGGAACCCTAGTGCCCAACCTGGAGTGCTGAGCGACTCATGTGCTTATCCACAGCACCGTCAGGGAGAACTGGAGTTTATCCGTTCCAGGCGCCTCAATACCCCAAAGGCATTGAGGAGCAAGAGAAAGAAAATGTGAAGATGTCAGAGCATCATGAAAGTGCACGGGTGTATTACATATTTATAGTTAAGAAGTCAAGAGCCAGGGGGTTATGAAGTCAGTAAGAAAAAAATATAGCATCTTAAGGAGTTACAAAGTTGAAAAGTGTTAGGGATCATTGAATTTTTCATGCTTACGAGAAATGTATACTTATATAATAGGAATTATGTCATAGGGATATTTAATATCACAAACAGGTAAAGGATAATTTTGCCAGTTTGCAGAGAGGGAGAGAGAAAAGGAACACAAGAACCAAAAGTGAAAATAAAAATGGAATAACCAGAAACTTTAGAATATCAAGGAACAAATTAGCAGAAGCAATAACAGGAGAACGCAGATGAGTTCAGGGGCAGCGTGTCAATGGAACAGGCCAGCAGTCGTTAGTTCTTCTTAGAAGGCTCACCTTTCTGCAAGGGGGGACAGTAAGGCAAGGTACCAAAGGGTCTGCATGTCCTGCAGAGGTCCCCAGCTAGTAAATGAACTACGGTATCAGGGCCATGCCTGTGTCCAAAGCTTAGACTCTACTATCGCTATTTTGTATTAATAAAAGTTAACTTTTTTGCTTGTTTTTTTGTTTTTGTTTGTGTTTTCTTTTTGTTATATTGTCCTTCAGAGCTCATCCATCTAAGTCTGTGAAGATGAACTCATCTCCCTCTCACATCCTGCCCTGTAATAACTGTCCTATTGTTACATTGAGCTCATGTTCTTTATCCCCACACATATACCATGTGCAATGTGTGTCTTTGGCTTATTTCCCTTAGCATAGCATCTCCAAGTTTTGACCATGTTATCACCAGTGCCAAGGGATCTTTCTTTCTAAAGGCTAATAGTCCATCTCACATATACATCAGCTTATGGTCATCTCTCGTAGGACACTTAGGTCTATCCTCCATCTTGGCCATTAGAAACACACTGTATTAACTGCAGGGAGGACAATAAGATACTGCCCCATTTCCTTCAGCCACATACTGGGTAACGGCAGCTGAGGAGGCCCAGCACTCTTTTTTACAATGGCTGAACGAAACAACAGTGTCGATAGTGTCTTCCTTCTGAAGACAAGGGAATGGGAACCTAAGAGTTGAGGACAGTAGTTAACCTTGGTTATTAATTTCACCAGGATGAGATGTCCAGGAAACTGGCAAAGCACAGTCTGTGAGAGGATTTACAGACAATTGCTGTGTGGGTTAGTGAAGTGACCTGCCTTAAAGGCACCGGCCAACAAGCTTCTAGAAGGCTGGATGGAATAGATAGGCACTTAATTCTTCCCAAGTGGGCCTAGTTTCTCTCCTGCCACTGCCCACAGATGTCCGTCTGGAGTCATCCTTTGAATATAGACTAACACTGACTCTGCAGGAGGCTTCCAGACTTTCAGACTGGTCTATGGCTGCATCCCTGGCTTCTCTTGTTCTGAGAATTCCTGTTGTCCTGAGTGAGCACCTACCTACTAGGTTCACGGGCTTTCCAGGCCAAGGAAAACACCATTCAGCTTATGATTTTATAAGCCAATTTAATAAACATAATGTGTCTGCACACACTGTGCTTTAGACCTGTTTCTCTGGAGGACCCTAATACATCGGTGTTACGAGGAATCGAGGATGTTTGACTCCTATACCAATTCCCACGGATTCTGCACTTCTGCCACTCTAGTCTGCTACTGGACTTGGTGATTACAAATTTGCATCATTATCTAGTTTTGAGAGATGCAGGTCAAAGTAGTGAAAATTGATGGCTGCAAAGGTGTAAGAGAACCAAGAACTGAAATCCAGGAAACAGAATACAGACAAACTGGAAGGGATCTAATAGGACTTTTAAAAAGAAAAGAATATGACATTTTATGACAGTTCACTTAAATGGATAACGAGGAAAATGAACACAGAGAGGCAGTTACATGGTTTCCAGGGAGAATGATCTGCAAGCAATTCACTCAAGTGATGTTCGCGCTGAAAAGAGCCCAGGGCACACGGCCGTGACGCAGTGATGTTTTTATAAATTATTCTTACATTACTGACATGTTCATCACGTCATTAGGGAGAACAAAGACAACACAGGTCACAGACAGCATTGCTAAACGATTCTGTGGCTGGGTTCATCCTAGGAACTAACAAGCACTTTTGATCCCATCTGTATAATACAGCAGCTAAGGCAATGAGAGGGATGAAATTCTTTCCCAGCGACTGCACACCCCCTGGTGGAGAAAGTAAGCAACTACATACTCATAATGCTTTTCTCTCAGCAGTGCCTGAACAAGGGCCTGGAATATAGTACCTTGGGACAACTGGGACCATGGCCTCACTGGCTGTCACCTCACATCACCCTCTCCTACACATATTGGCAGTAGAAATGCAGGTTTTGTCACATATCCTGTGTTGTCATTCTCTGGAAAAGAGAAACATAAAAAATAGTTTGTCTTAAAAAACTATGTGTGTGTGTGGTGTGTTTCATATGTGTGTGCTGGCATGCTTGATGTGGAGATCAGAGGACAAACTCAATGTTGATCCCATCTTGCTAGCGCCTGATTCTCTTTGTTGCTCCTGGCTATGTTGTCCAGGCTAGCTGGCCCATGAGCGTCAGGAATTTTCCATCTTGGCTATCTGGTCTCGTCAGAGGAGTTCCAAAATCAGACACAAGAGACCTTGCCCATGTGTGAGTAGGTTTTGGAGATCTGAACTCCTGACGGTTGTGTGGCAAGCACTTGACCAACTGAGCTATCTTTACCATCTAGGTCTTCTTTTCAACTCCTCAATCACAACTTTTTTTGATATAAAAAAATTGCAACATTAGAAAAAAAAACCAAAACTAATAAACACTGAGGGAAATACAACAAAAATTTGAAAAGACCAGAATAACACACACAAATGAACAGAACCAAATGACAGCGAATCAGTAGTTAGCATATTTGCTCAAACAGTACTATAACGTACAAAATAAAAGCTTGGCATTTTTACTAGGTACACTATAGACAAGTCCTAAGAAATCAAAGCTGAGCATGGGAGCACATACCTGCCATCCCAGAAGTAGAGGTGGGAGGACTTCAAATTGAAGGTCAGCTTCAGCCACACAGTGAGTTCAAGGCTAGTCTGGGCTATTAACATTTCAAAAACAAAAAGATGGGGACTCTGAACACAAGGCTTGGCACTTCGGTGTGCAAAGAACCTCAAGGGAAGCTGGAAGGTCCAAAAAGCACGTTCAAGCTAAGTAGCTGGCTCCTGACCCACCTGTCCTCCAGATGTGTCATTAAGCCTGGAATTCCTCTTCCTCAAGATGGGTGATAAAATTTGAAGTCTTCTCAGAAGAAAGTCAGAAAGCATAGTCTCTGCCTTCTTCCATCTAGTTCCAGAGGGGCACTGGTTTTCACAGGAAGGATCACCTGAATCCTCAGACCTTGACGAGGGGCTCTGGCTTTCATAGGGAGAGCTACCTGAACCCTTAGGCCTGGCTGAGGGGCCCTGGCTTTCATAGGGAGAGCCAACTGAACACTCAAACCTTGCTGAACTTCCTGCTTCTGGTGTGATCATTTGTCCAGACCTGTTAGCACAGCTGTCCATTCCTCCCGGAACCAAAGCACAAGGCTTTCTGTGAGAGACTGGGTCTTTGCAATTACAAGCTCCTGTTATATGAAACTTCCAGGAAGCACAGTCTGTCTTTTGCTTTAGGAGTCAGCTACGAGCCTTGTGTTGGGGCTATCGCATCTTTCCACCTCCAAACTGTAGAGCAAAAGAATAGAACCCACACTCAGGACAGGTGACGGCTGGCATCCCACTTAGTGCTTCTGGACGTCATTTAGCATCATGACAACTTTAGGGGTATTTATTCCTCTAACCTTTCAGGGTTCTCAGAAAAGTTATATGAAATAATGTATGGAGACAAGATTTTAAGTTACTATTATTTGATACATCTCCAATTAAAAATTAGATGCTCTTTGTGCTTTTAGCATCAACTGATTTGCATGACCGAGCCATTCAGAAGGTACTTACTGGTAATCTCCAGAGACTCCCCCAGGTAACACATAGCAGTCAGCTGGACTGGCTCCAGTGTGAGGCTAATTCTATATGTGGAACTGTTCTTGACAGAGGGCTTTGTGACCCTTAGTGAATGGCGTATCAGAGCCGGGCCCCTGCCTTGTTCCTGTTGTAACCCTTAGTGAATGGCATATCAGAGCCGGGCCCGTGCCTTGTTCCTGTTGTAACCCTTAGTAAATGGCATATCATAGCCATGTCCCTGCCTTGTTCCTGTTGTAACCCTTAGTGAATGGCATATCAGAGCCGGGCCCCTGTTGTGACCCTTAGTAAATGGCGTATCAGAGCCGGGCCCCTGCCTTGTTCCTGTTGTAACCCTTAGTGAATGGCATATCAGAGCCGGGCCCCTGCCTTGTTCCTGTTGTAACCCTTAGTAAATGGCATATCATAGCCATGTCCCTGCCTTGTTCCTGTTGTAACCCTTAGTGAATGGCATATCAGAGCCAGGCCCCTGCCTTGTTCCTGTTGTAACCCTTAGTAAATGGCATATCAGAGCCGGGTCCCTGCCTTGTTCCTGTTGCAGGCACAGCTCTGCCCACACCTGGCTCCGTCCCTTACTCATTTCAGGATGGAGAACTTACTGTTCCAAGCAGAGTTTACAGGAATCTAAAAGCCTAGGGAAGCTAGATTTAGAAGTATATAAAGAGCTTGTGATACAGTTCAGTGACAACACACGTTCAACATATACTAGGTTTAATTCCCAGTTCTGAAAACAAAGAACAGGGCATGCGGAATGCTTATAATAGGCAGGAAAAAGGATTAGTGGAAGTGAAAGTTTCTAAGCTGAAATTTAAAGAATTATATGATCAAAATAAAAAACCCTAACTTCCACATCAATGGGGGATGTACAGAGTAAAGGCAGGTATCTGATATTATTTGCAGTATAAACAGTGAACGTACTACCCCACAAGTTTAAAAGTCACTAAGTAAAACTTAGCTTTGAAGAATTGTTCACAGAAATGAAGTTGAGACTTATTTGCACACATGAAATAAAAATTCATAACTAACAGACTTTTAGGAATGTAAACATCTCTCATCACTGTTACTGAGAGATTAAGATGGGTTCTCTCAACTCAAACATTAATTTAGGAGAAGCAAACAACCAGTCTGACTTGTCTGGTGGTCTCCTGCAACTGAGTGCAAGTCCAGTGACCTCGGGGCAAGTGCTCACTGAGGAGGCACAGGCCCTACCTGGTTCTGCATTAGCACTACCATTTCCATTAGACCCAAAGGAGATTACAACAAAAATAGAAACAAAGAGGGATCCCGGTGTCTGTGCCTATAGCTGTGTTAAAATTGATTTATTTCAAGGACTGTAGAGAGAATATTTCCTGCATTTAGGAGCTTTAGTGCTAGTTTCTTTTTTTTTTTTATCAAATACACTTAAATGCATGCCTATAAATAAAAAGGAACCCATGCAGATTATTAATCTACATTGGGATAGCAAAGCAGACTTGCGCATCATCTTTCTCCAAATAATTCCAGGAACACCGAAGTGTGTGCCTGTTTGCAGAGTTCACTACCTGGTTATAAAGGGTTATTTGGAAATGAGTTAACTCCAGGTCATTTCTGCTGCCTCTGCTTGCGTGGGAGCTTGCGCAATGGAGGGAATCTAGAGAACAAAAACAGTACCTAGTGAGCGTGAGAAGACTCTGTAAGCGCAGCCACTTAAGAGTGGAGCCAAAGTCAATTGCTCCTCAGGCTGGATTATCCAAGAGGACTGGGTGCCACCTGACTAAGCTTCTTCTATCGTCCGATTTTCTGCAGCTTTTTAATTTATTACATATATGTTAATGCATATTCAATCCACTACACTTAAATTTTCTTAATTCCTCTTTCATATTTCAGGGGAGTCAATGGTTACATGAAATTAAGAAAAGAAAGTGAATAGCACTGAAGTCTATATGGAGATATAAACTTACAAGGATCAGACGACATGCCAGTGACTAGTGCTCCTTTGGTGGCTTTTGAGTAAACAAATACAAGCCATTAAACAGGTTGAGGAATTTCCACCAGAGCTGGCTGCAGAGAGCAGAGCTCAGTTTACGAACAGAAGGTTTTAATTAACAGATCGCCAGGGAGAACAAAGACAAGGATGTAGAGACAAGGAATCCACCGAACCTCCGAGTATCACATTCCTGGACCCTTGAAGGAGAATGCGCTGTACAGACCATGTCCCTCCGCCCCTCGTGTATCTCAGGTCAGAGTTACTTTTCCAGATGAGGGGTTGGCAGCATCTTCCTTACTTCACATTTCTGGAATCACAGCACACACCGACTGGGTCTCAGAAACACCCAGGCTGCCCACGAAGACATTCGCTAAGTGTTTCCACCCACTACCATGGAGGAACTATTGGGAACTGTACTTAAACCATGGCATAAACACAGCTAGTCCTGGAAATGAACCAAGATGGCATTTCCAGTATCTTTTCTCCTTTCAAAACCTAATAAAACTACAAGCATTGGCTATTACTGGTATCAGTTCTTGGTAGATTCTGAATCTGTTTAGAAACATAAGTGCATCATTCTTCCAGTGTCCAGAGACTCACTGACTTATTGCTCAGCCACTCGGAGCCGCTCTTGTGTAAGATACTGTCATAGGATCTAGGGATCTAGTGGGTAGAAGTCCCTGCACTCTCTGAAATGCTGGGGAATGACAGCAGAGTTAGCAGATGAGAACAGAAGTTAAGTTACTAGATTATTGGGAACAGCTTTTGTAAACGGGGTAAGCAGGCTACGGAGACAGGGATGGCAGACTGAGGCACGAAAGGAGGCTTCTCGGAGGAAAATATTTATTAAGCAAGCTGAGGCCAGGACAAGCCATACAATACAATGACACTAACTGTAACATGCCTGTAGAGAACCCTGATCTCAGCAAACCCTCAATAACTGATAAACTAAGTACTAAGATGTGTACTCCTCATTGAAAATGAATGGTATACATTCTTAATATTAAAGAATATAAGATCAGATTTGCTTGAGTTGCTATAGAGGGTCTATGTGTATGATATTTCAAACACTACCATTTCACTATATAGGTTGTGAAGGGATATTCCTAGATTTAATATTATTATGCATTTTTATAAACATGAAAACATTGTAGTTGCATACAAATTTATTATATGAATAAAAATACTTCATGCCATGGAATGTTAAATTTAACATTAATCTACAGAAAACTTCTCTTACAACTGTCAACTTCAGTAAAAATTTCAAGCCACTGAAAGCAGCCTGTCCATTTGCTCTCAACTACGTTCACAATATGATGTTCAAGTCAACCATTTCCTGAAAATCTGTCTACATTTGCCACTTTTTAACTGCATAGATTGTCATAGAACACTAAAAATGAGTCATTTAAATCCTAAAATAAAAGTGGCAAAGTTAGCAAGGAAGTAAGTCTTTTGTCATAGAAGTAAAAATCAAAAATGAAATGGGAAAGATGATGTTAAATACGAAAACCACACCAAGGAACCTTTTGTAATACGAGTTCTAAAAGATACGTCTGAATGTACACTATATGGAGAAGGAGAGCACAAACCAAGTCAGAGGCACAAAATTAAAAGGGCATTCAGTAATCTTTCTGAATGCTCCAGTACCAGAAACACCAGCAAGCCAATGCAAACCACAGGGAGAAAGGGAGGATGGCAAAGATGGTTTAACAAGGGGCAGGTGCCACCCACTGCTGTACGAATTCCTAGTGCCAGTAGCCTTTAAGTTACCTGCCCACTTGGGTGTGGCCTCTTCTACTATAAATGTCTATGTAAAGCACGCATCTGGCCTCTCTTCCAGCTGCTGAATTCAGTTGCTGTTCCCCATTCGAGCAGAGGGCTGTGATCTGTGAGTCTAGCCCTAAATAAATAACCCTTTACTACACTCAATTCTGAGCTAGTGTGGGATTTCTTTTTAGTATCCGTCTTCATCTGGCGCACATGTGGATCCAAACTCCACACCTGCAAGGTGGACCACAGCTCAGAAAGTCTCCCACCCCAGCCTGCTTGACTTGCTTTTACCTATTAAGCGTTTTTTTTTTTTTTTTTTTGGTAAAACCCCCACCATAGCGGAGCTAAGTGCGTGTGGTGACTTGGAAATTTCCCAAGCTCGTGCAACCCCTCCATCCCACCGCCGTGGTTCGGTTTGTGCTACCTGCTCGTGAATTCTGGGCTTCTTGCCCCATGTATAGAATTGATTTAATTGCTTTTGTCAAGAAAAGCATATTTCTCAGTATTTTACCAGCACCAAAGTGAAAAACCAAAGCTGTACCTGCTTATTATAATATTAAGCATATTACAGGTATACCACACAATACTACAGGCCAGACAGTTATAGAAGGATCAAATCGAACTATAAAGGATATGTTAAACAAACAGAAAGAAATGGAAAATATCCCCAGAAATAGATTACATAATGCTTTATTAATCTTGAATTTTCTTAGCGCTGAGAAAGGGACAACAGCAGCAGAGAGAAATTGGATAACAGAAAAGTCTTCTGAATTAAATCAGCCAGTGTATTTCAAGGATGTGTTGAAGCCAGGAGATGTGCTATGTTGGGGAAGTGGTTTTGCTCTTGTTTCTACAGGAGAAGAAAAGTTATGGATACCATCAAAATTAATAAAGATTCGGTTTGAAAAAGAGAAATCTCTTGAGAAAGAGAAATGATGACTCATCCACAGAGTTGATGTATCAGGTGCTAAGGAAACCTCATAAAAGTTGGGACAGGGTTCTGTTTTCGTCTTTGCAGGAAAAAAACTCATCTCCAAAGAAGTCAAGAGACCCTGGACATCTAGAAGCCTAAAGAGGAAAAGATAATTATCCAGATAAGGATCATCAAATAAAGAGAATTATGATCTATGAAGACATGTCATCTGAGGGTAAGAATCTCTGAATATTAATTAGAATAATAGTCATGACTCACTTAGAAATCAAAACTGGCTTTGGAGTTGGACAATGGCTCTGTCCTCTAAATCCAAGAATGTTGTTAAAAGAAAAATTCAGAGTTTCTGTCTCATGTCAGGAGCCATCTGATATGGGACAGAAAGAAAGGATTTATAAAAAAAATTACTTTTCTTCAAACCTATGTTTGTCTCTATCATACCTGTCATTGAATATATGTCTGTATAAATAATGTTTAAGTTTTCCACAACGAACAATGAATTTTCCTGCAGTAATCTTTGAAGTTTCTAGGAAGAAGATGGGGCCCCACAATAACAACTCCACCTGGTTGATAGGACATCATGACTATAAGACCAGTTTTGAGTACCAGCTGCTCAAGATGGTTCCAACTTAGTTTGCTGAAATAATGCACCTTTTCACAGCGTTCTGGCCAGAACTCCAAATAGGAACCTCAGGAAAACCCTACTGAATACTCAGAGATTATTTGCAATTATACCAGACAACAACCTTGAAACATAATCATCATTTTACTTTCATAGGATCCCATAGAAAGAACATCACCCCATTACAGCTGGAAGTAATTCTAGAAGATGACGTCACCTCTCCCAACAAAGTTTGTCCTCAGAGTTAGGGACATCATTTAGGGGTTGATTATAATTGGTATAGTGGTGGGGGTTGGGGGGAAAATTATTTAAGCTCAGGGGTCTCTTAAAAAAGGGGGGGGGAGTAGATGGGATAATAGATTAGTGTGAGCTTACTCACACTAATAATAATAGTGAATACCTCTGCGCTATTATTTATAGGCAGTTTACATTGGTATCAATTCTTGTACATTGATACAAACTTAAATTATATTGAGTATGTTCCTATTTTCATCCACAATATTTGTATACCTAGGCAGTTATTTTATTTTGTATGCATGCATTTTTCTACCTCTGCTTAAGACATTTTGTATGTTGTTACAATTTTAGAATATATTTATCATATTGTAATATACATTTCTACCTCTGATCAAGACACTTATACATAGTTTACATTTTGAGGTCATTGTCCTCATTTGCTGCACAGCTGTTCAAAGATTGTTTAATATTCTAATATGAAGTCTTTGTCTTTAATTTATATAGGTATTAAGAATTATAGGTCAATAGTCATCCATGTTTGTCATACTTATAGTTAGACTAATCAGGTTATTCAGATACATAGAAATTGTATTCTGCATAGATAAGTAATCTTCAACCACTTCAAAGAGCTTTAGAATATGGCATTTAAATAACTTAGGGTTCTGTCGATGTGAGACAGGATTGTTCCTGGCAGCATCGATCTATTCTCGAGAGAATGTTGAGCACCGAAGACACTCCACTTGGAGCTTGTTTTTTTCTTGGCAAAACTTGTCTTTGGGCAAGGAACTGCCCATGCATTGACCACTGACAAAATGCATGATGTCCAGACAGGACAAGCAGGATACAAGCAAAAAAGACTGTCAAATCTTGCCAAGACAGGGTAAGACAGTTTTGAAAAATTTCCTGCCTCTTAAAATGGTCTGTCAGTTACTCTAGGCCTTAGCCAAAGTTGGTTGCTCCAATGTTGCAAATGAGACTTTGATCGCCCAGGTAGCCAGTTGTCTCCGTCATTTGTTGCACATTTTGGAAGTTGCTTGATTACACTTCCTGCTTATTCAAGTAATATTTCCCTTCTCAGGTCTTTGATGGGGGTTGAAGACTAGATAGTTGTAGTTATTTTCCACTCATGACTTGGCCAAGTTATTTATAATACAAGACTTAAACTCCTTAGAATAGGGTAATTATTGAAACATTTATCACGTTTCTTGCTTGATATTGTTTATGCTGGTTGTAATTCTTATTTTTATAACTGATATCTGTTCTTATTGTATATAATTTTGTATTAGGCTTAGAACTCTTATTTAAACAAAAGGGGGAGGTGCTGTAGGAATTCCTATAGCCAGTAGCCTTTAAGTTACCTGCCCACTTGGGTGTGGCCTCTTATACTATATATGCCGATGTAAAATGCACCATTGCCTTCTCTTCTGGCTTTGGGATTTGGTTGCTGTTCCCTGCTCGAGCAGAGGACTGTGATCTGTGAGTCTACCCCTAAATAAATAACCCTTTATTACATTCAATTCTGGGCTACTGTGAGATTTCTTTTTAGCATTAGTCTTTAACCTGTTGACCCTTTTTTGTGCTGCTTATTAGCATACAGTCCTTAGCTTGTCAACAGAAAGAAGGATTGTGTTGCTGATTCTGTGCAAGGTCTTTAAGTCCACCCTACTGAATTACTAGTCATTTATTTGATCTTGCAATAAAAGGGAGTGTCATCTATCATACAATCAGTGGTGACTGCTAGCTTTCTTTCTGATGTCCTTCCTGTTAGGAGCTCCCTCTGAAGTCAACTGCAGCATTCAAGGAACTCTTCAGGTAGTTGTAGAGTCCTGAGTCTTCCTGCTTTCTCGGAAAAACATTTATCTAAAGGAAAAGAGGCCATTAAGTTTGACCTGTCTGAAGAGGACTCTCCCCATGGCCTCTACGTCACAGCCCTGTGGTCTTTAAGAGGGAAAACTGCAAAGCTATGTGTTATTATGTGTAAGTCACATGGTCATTGTTCCGGGCTGTATAAACACATGCATGCACACACAGATGCACTTGCACAGACTTGTGAACACAATTTACATATGCAGCAGTTCTTTTATAAACTCTTTAATTGAAATTCAAAGAAACACTAAATATTTTACAGATTATAAAAATTTCTTCAACTTTTGGCACTACTGGCCAAAGATGTATGTATCAAGATGGATACAAACTCTTACAGGGAAAACTGAATGCATCTTAATATAATACACTTTATGCGAATGTTTTCAGAAATACACAGGGGCAAACAGTCAGGAGGTACCTGAATCTGTTCGTGTAGTAGAATAAAGCCAGAAACAACCACGGAAAACTCAGGTGACAATGCCTTACCTCAGGCCCTTCTCTGCCCCCAAACAAGGGGCAATTAAGCCAAATAAAGACTCAAGTTCAAAGCAACCCAGTAAACCACTGAAATCAAGCTACACATAAAGCCCAATTTTAAAAAGCATATTCAACGAGCTTGAATGAAAACATAATTTGTAAGCAGACACTGCAAACTATTTTTTATTGCATTATATCATCATTTAAAACAACTGTCCCCAGACAGTCGTCTGACCACTCACTGTGCCACCTTGCTTTATGCTGATGATGCATTTAAAATGTTACAGTCCCTCTGAAGATGGCTGACAGTTGCATGGCTGGGGCAGACTGCGGGGCCACTGGCAGGGGCACCAGGATTTATTCCTACTGCACGTATTGGCTTTTTGGGAACCCATTCTGTTTGCGTGGATACCTTGCTCAGTCTAGATATAGTAGGGAGGGTCTTGGACCTTCCACAAGGCAATGTGCCTTATCCTCCCTGAGGATTAGATGGGAGTGGGGTGAGAGGGTGTGTGGAAGAAAGGGGAGGAGAGGAGGGAGTGGGAACTTGGATTGGTATTTTTTTAAAAAAAAATCTAATAAATAAAAATAAATAAATAAAATGTTCCAGTACTACAGTACAAACAGATTCTCAATAAAGCTTGTAATATCTGTGAAAGGACTGGTCATCATCATATGGGCCTTCACTTCTTGTCCTAACAGACACCTCTGTCTTTTGGACAGAAAGAACGCAAAAATGGCAGTCTTTTTTTTTTTCAAGCATTTGTAGGTACTTAACACAACTGATTAAAAAAACTACAAGAAAAATTCAAATTATTTTACAAGGTTTGGACATGTTTTTCCTGTTTTAATACAGGTAATGCCCTATTATTTACAATGACTATGGTACTATTAGTCTGTATGTGTGTTTGGGACACACGCACGCACGCACATACATTCTAGTTCACAAGCCCATGTGTATACTTAGAGGCCTGAAGTTGACAGTGTTCACCTTGTTCTTTATTGAAGGGGGGCTCTTCCTTAACCTGGAGCTATCCCATTCAGTTAGTCTAATTAGCCCTGTGCTGCAGCAATCACCTCTGCCTGCGAGATGCTGAGACTGGAGGAGGCCACCATGCCTGCCAGGCTTTCCGTGTGTGTGTGTGTGTGTGTGTGTGTGTGTGTGTGTGTCACGTGCGCACGCGCGCGTGTGGTCTCCTCCCTCCTGCTCCAGCTGCTGATCCCATCCCGCCCACCCTGATTTGCTCCACGTGAAAGTTTATCTGCTTTTGTTTATTTTAGGAAAGTCTCACAAGGTAACGCAGGCTGGCCCCTATGTCACAGTGGTCTCTCCTTAGCTCTGAAGTTGGTATCAGGTATTATCAGGTATAATCTTTTGAATTACAGCTGTTACCCACATTGTGTTTAACAAACCCAAAGGAGCAGGGCTGGGCCTGTATTGTTTGAGAAAATCTTTTTTCTTTATGTGATTGAGAAAAATTCTGCATAGAAATGTTGTAGCCACAGTCTCAGTACTTGAAGTCTTCTCTGGTCACTCTGACCTTTAATCCTAGCACTTAGGAAGCAGCGGCAGGTGGATTCCTGTGAGTTTAAGACCAGCATGGTCTACAATCATTAGAGTGCCAGACCAGCCAGGAATATACAGTGAGACCCTTCTTAAAAATAAAACAAAACAAACAACAAAACAAAACTCCCCAGCTCGCTTCCTTGCAATAACCAGAGACTTCTAGGTCCCTTATAACATATTCTAGTCAACCAGGAGGTGGCAACAATCCCAGTTTTGGATTACATACAGCCTCAGTGCAGAGGCTAAGGCAGTTTTGAGAATGGTGACAGAAGAGCTCAGCCTGCTTTATTCATACTGTTAGCAGAACAGGATAGTGCTGGAGAGAGCTTGGAAGGAGCTCAGACTTGGTAGAGAAAACCTACGTCCCCAGAGAATGTCTAGACGGAGCAGCCTTTAGAAAAGGTGATGTTAAAGGCTCTGCTGCTGAGGGCTCAGAGCAGGAGGAAGCACTATTGGAAACTCAAGCTTAGCCGAATTGTACAGTCATGTGCAAAGCAGGGCTGGACATGAGGAGCTTGAGACTAAGCTGGAATTCAGGAAAATTTTAACCTGCTTCTTTCTGGGTGAAGTAAAGTTTGATAGGAAATAGAAACGCTGTGTGAAAAGGTGATACATAAAGAGAAACCAGGGCTAGGGAGCTCTCAGCCTACCTCATGACAGACACTTAAGAAGAAAGGTAATTTACAAATGACATCACCGGCAGGAAAGCCTGAAGCAGAAAAACGAGGGTGTGGGTGCACAGCCCTCAGATAACACAAAAGGCTGGGATGGCTCAGTAGCTAAAGTGCTTGTCATGCTGGCTGGGTAGGATGGGTGCCCACAATCCAATACAGGGAAGGTGAAGACAGCCTAGCCAACCGCTGCGGTGGTGAGCTCTGGCTTTAACTGAGATCTGCCTCAATGAATATGGTGGAAAAAGACTGAGGAAGACTCCCAACGTCAATTCAGGCTTCTTCCAGACACACATCCAAACATGTACACAAGCAGTACACCACACATGTAACGAAGTGGTCTGCATATTAAGTCACGCAAAAGGCTCTCAAGGGTATGACACAGTTCTGTTTTCTCTGAAGAACTAAAACTTAGAGATGGGATTATTTCTGTTATAGAAAGTTGCTTGGAAGAGCTTCCTGTTTAATGGAGCCAATCTCCATGACACACAGGCGATCCGTGAGTTTTTTCACAGATCACTGCTATTGTAAAATGAAAAGCACACAGCACATTATGAGAAGAAAAAACAAGCTGTGTGTCTTCTGCGAAAGGAAGGTGATGTAGACAGTCCAAACTCAAAGGACTAAGTTACAAGAGCCATACGTTAATGGTGGGCCTTAGACATTGATGGAAGGTCTGGCTGATTTGCAGGTTTCTCGGTAACAGTGGCTCTGCTTTTCACTGTTGCCTGCCTTTTACACATCAATGTTTATAGCTTATTCTATAGCTGTCCTGACATTTATCTGTGAAGAGATAGTTCATTTTTAGTGTCATAGGCTGATGGGGGGAGTGTCATATATCAATCTGTTGATTTCATTGGTTAAGCAATAAAGAAACTGCTAGGCCCATTTGATAGGCCCACCCTTAGGTGGGTGGAGTAAACAGAACGGAAGGCTGGGAGAAAGAAGCTGAGTCAGAGAGTCGCCATGATTCTCCCATTCCAGGCAGATGCAGGTTAAGATCATTCCTGGTAAGCCAGCTCGTGGGCTACACAGATTATTAGAAATGGGCTAGTCCAGGTGCGAGAGCTAGCCTAGAAGAGGCTAGATAGAAATGGGCCAAGCGGTGTTTAAAAGAATACAGTTTCCGGGTAATTATTTTGGGTATAGCCGTGGGGGTGGCTGGGTGCCGGGGGCGCAGCCCCACAGCTCCTATTTCAACAATAGGCAGAGATGAATCTCCACTTAATTTAGGTCATCTTAACAAGATTTGGGACTTTTGAAACCAATGAAATTCAGGTAAGTGAGTTGAAGTGATACGCTGAGATTTCTGAGCACCTGTGGATGAATGGGGTGAGTGTATTTAGTAGGTGAATCTCTGAGACAATGTGGGCTGTGGTAAGCAACTGTATCAACTCCCCCACTCCCAAGAAGGTGTAACTGAAGTGGAAAAGAGCAACCCTGAAGGATGATTAAGGTCACTATAAAGCTAACGCTAGGCAATGAGCTTGGGTTCACCTGTGCATCCTGTCTTGTCTTTATGTCCTCGAAAGCAGAGCACACTGTAGTTACAGAAGGCTCAGGGAGGTGAAAGTGCTGGCAGTCAGAGGAGTTTGAGCACCACGGGTAAGGAACACAGGCGGCCTCTGGAGGCTCAGCAGCCAGGCAAAAATTCTCTGGAGTCTCCATGCAGTCCCACTGACACCTTAATTCTAGCGTAGAGAAACTCGTTTTTAATATCCGATCTACATACTTTTAACATAATAAATCTCTGCTACTTCAGTCACAAGCTCTGTATTTTCTTACATCAGCAACCGAAAAGTACACAGCCACAATACTAAGAATGGAATGGTGTCTGCAGGGAAGCAAGCTTTCCCATTGTTCGATACTGCCTGCATCACTCAAGATGTGCCTGGACAAGGAAAACACTAACATCTTGCTGGCAGTTTTTGCTCCAGCCTCTCAGACTGAGTTCACATGTTGAAGAACACATTCTGTGTTACACACCAACAATAATGTTTCTAGTTTAACAGATCCCTGTTAAAATGCTGGATGAAAATGAATGTGATCAAGGCAGGTCGGATGGGACTGCAATGTCTTGACTTTAAAGTTCTGTTTATCCCATCTTCTCAAGAGTGGAGCGGATGACCTTTACAGCTACTAAGATTTAGTTGTAATTTTATAAAATACAAGGGCAAAATATACTCAGTGATACTAACATAGTTCAAATGACATGTAAAAATTAACAATATGTAAAATCTTAATTACTTTATGATCAAACAATTTCAAACTCAGAGCAGACACTGGCATATATTACAGAAAAAGGGATCCTTACTGGTTACTGGTCATTGGTGCATTAAAAAACTTGAGTGCAAATTTTACCAAATGCATTTACCAAAAGAGATTCTTTCCACTTCTGAAAACATTATTACATTAACACTGAGCACGTAATAAATTGCTGACCTCGATGTTTATAGCTATCAATCACTAAAAGCCTGACCTGCAACTAAAAGTTCAAACATTCAAAAATTCAAAGATCTATCCGTGGTTTAAATTTATCTAGACAAATACTGGAAGATAGATCAACAGCAAAAACAGGATTTATCTGAATAATAAAAATAATTTGGTTGTTTTTATGCTGGAAATATTTTACCAGTGTGTACAACATTACCTATTCCTACATGGGTTGGAACAATACTATTTTAGCTGTTGGAGTATCACAGTATTAAGAATATCTGCTTCTTGTAGTGTCTGACTTTCATCTGTTAGCTCTTTACTTGGAAACGAAGTCACAAGAATAAAGTCTGTTGTTGCAAACTCAGGACGGGACTGTATTATGAAGTCTCGGACATCCAGGACCCTGAAGGAATAAGTAAAACATTCATTGTAGCAAGGGCACATTTCCATGTAAACTTTTAGCTAAAATCATCCTCACAAAAAATTATATAATTCCAACTTTTGTTTAAAGGTGCTATAACTTTATTTAATTATTTTGATGGGAAAGTTCATCAGGTTATGAAAGAAAAATAATAATTTTGGAGTATACATTTGTAATAAAACAAAAACAATCTTTAAGTGAATTATGTATAAAATAAGTATTAACAATATTGTTATATTAAAAGAAATCAAGTCTGATTATTTTCAAAATAAAAACCGTTGGTAGCCTATGCCTCTAAGCCATCTGTGTGGACAGTGAGCAGGATAAGCCTAACACTATGAAAGACACACACACACACACACACACACACACACACACACGTGCACATTCATACATATGAAAGTTAGGTGTGTCGTACAAGCCTGTAATTCCATTTCTTGTATGGTTAAGTCAATATCACTAACTGAGGCTACCCTAAGCTACATAGTCACACAGTAAAATCCTATCATTAAAAATAGTAACAAAGAATTTAAAAATTATTCTCACATATACTTAGTAACTTAACTAAGACCATAATAAGTGCATGTAGGGCCCACAGGTCTACACCTCCTCCAAGGGTTCATACTGAGGATCGCTTGTAGTTTCTGGCCAAACTTGTTGTTGCAGTTTCCGGCTAAACATCCTCTTTGTTCCTGTGCTACCTCTGACCCCACTGGTGGTTAGCTTAGGGGTTTTGTTTACTTTTGAGCCTGATAATTTCCCACCTGTCTTGGGGGGATTTCCATTGTGCAGCAGCTAGGTATATAAGGTTTTTTTCTAAGTTTGAATAGATGGCATTTGGCATTCTCTCCTCACGAATGACCCATGTGTCTTGTATGTTCCTTTAATCTCCAGGCCCTTGCCTGGCTCGCATGGTCCAGTAGCGCCAACTGTACCGCAGAGAGTAACGCAGTCATTACAAGTACACATCAGGGTCTTATAACCAGTGAACAATGAAAGCACTATTATGTGCAGGGAAAATATTTATATTCAAGTGAGCATTAAAGAGAATGAGGCAGCCTATTAGAGAATACTGTACCAACAACACAAATGACTTACACCATGCATTTACAAGATGGGGTTGCTTAACAGAAAGTTCTGGTTAGAATTTCATAAACTTATTGTTTGTTTGCGATATACCTTATTATGTAGCTCAGATTTACTTCAAACTTGTACTTGCTTTGAGCTGCCAAACAATGGAAACAGGTGTGTACCAACCACCATCCTAGGTTATAATGACTAATATGTTAACCGAGAAAGTCCCAATAGATTCTTACTATCTTGAGTCTGAGTCCACTTGATGTAGTTTTAGTCACAATGCAAAACTACAGCTAATATATTTGGAGTTGTCTAAACTTGGACTAATAGGATAATTTACCACGAATATTACCATCAATTTCATCTAGTGTATAGGTCGTCACCATCCTTTTAACTATTTTTCTGTCAAAAGCTTACTGTGAAAACGTAGAGCATGGGCAATTTTCTGTGATGAGCAACAGTAGATGAACAGAAGACCCTGGCTGGGGAGCAGCTCACCGGTGGGTGCTGTTGAATCTCTGGATCAGACGACTTCCATCTGCCAACCTAATCTGAACTTTTGTGGTTGGCACAGAATCATCAATAAGAACAGCTGCATTAAGTATTGATTTGTCCTCTTCCTCTGGAGAAGAAGGAGTACTGACAATTTCAGGTGTAAGGCTAAGAAAGAAGAATGTAAGAATCAGAACACACACTGAGGACACAGGACACAGGACACACTGAAGGTGGCCGAGCCTCAGCTCTGCAGTCACTTGTGCCATGACTCCTCTGAGGACTTCCCTAGCAAGACCACAGTTCCCTTCCAGTTTTCTCTACTTCTTTTGGCCTCTTTAATTCTACTTAATCCCAGATATCTCAGAAGCCTAGCTGCACTTTCTCCAACTCCATCTCTGAACTTTCTTTACACTGTTTAGTACACAGTTCAGGGAGAAATGAGAAACCAGAGACTTAATGTCAGCATGCCCAAGAGTATAAAGAAAATAAACTTCAAATCCCGACTATGTTCTAGCTAGCTACACTGGAGGAAGAACATCAATCTAGTATAATTCTGTAAGACTGTATTCTTAATGTATTTACTATCCCATGAAGTCCTTCAGGATGATGCCTGGGACAAAGAACTCAAAAGTTAATTTTGCTTATATAATCAGAACTGAACTGATACTTTCAAACACTGTTAAAGCAATTTTAAAAACATCTGACTTAAGTAGATACTGCTTTGTAAAAGAGAAATAGCTCTAAGCTTTAGTGAGAAATAAATTCATTACCCAGATGTCCTTTCTCCTCACCAGTGGCCATGCATAGACATGATACATAGCACAGCACACTTACCTCACCCACCTGCCCCGTGACCCTGAGACAGCCATCCCCACTGGCCTGCATCCTTGTTTGGTGAGAGAATACCACTATGTTGTACAGATTAACCCCGTCAGGTACAAGGGTTCTTCAAGTTAGGTTGCTACACTACTTGAAGGGACCTACTGAGAAAGGAGAAAGTTGCTGCATAATGGTGATTCTATCATCTAGTATCTTCTAGGAAAAATTCTGAGCAGGCAGGCAAGCTTCTTCTGAAATAAAAAGTTAGTATACAGTGGGAAGGGAGCCTCAGTAGAGAGCACCTGAATGTGTCTCCTTGTAAGAAACAGGTGTGCGGAAATGAGTTATTGACAAACTAGAATTGATGGAGTAGGTGTGGCAGCGATATCAATGGAAAAGCCGAGTCAGAGGTCGACCAGAACGCTGTCCCATGTCAAGTTTGTTACTGGTGAACAGGCACTGTGGTTTTATTGCTACATTCAGTGTTCACTTTCAAAGTCACTCTCCCTTCTTTGAAGGCAGTGTCTCACTCTGTAGCTCAGATTGGCCTGGGACTGATCCTGCTGCTATGGTCTCATGATTGCTGGGACAACATCAGTGCACAGCAAAGCTCCCCCTTAGTTGACCATCACACTACAGTGAGTTTTTAAATAAGATTTTTTTGTGTACAAGTGTTTTGCCTACATTTATATATACGCATAATGAGCATGCCTTGTGCCTGTGGAGGCCAGGGAAGGCATCATGTCCTTTGAATCTGGAGTTAGAGATGGCTGTACTCTGCCCCAAATGGGTACTAGGAACCGAACCAGGTCCTCTGTAAGAGCAGCACAAACTCTCAACCACTGAGTCATCTCTGCAGCCAGCTACATTTTCATAGACTCTTTATATTTTAAGGTTAATTAAAAACTTTTTAAAGAGAGAAATTAAGAGATACAAAAAGACTTTTAAGAAAGCAAGAAGAAAGGATCTGAGCTGAGCTTTCCTTAGACAGTTGGAAACTCACAGGAACGGACCAGGAATCTGAAAGTATCATGAAAACCATCACCATCGGCCTGAGAAACTCTGAGCCAAGCGAGGAAATTTGCTTAAGCATGCAATGCGGGATTGACGAGGGGCCGAGGGAAGGGAGCAGGGAGCGCCTGGGATCAGCCCCATGGGATCTAGGGGGCCTAGCACCACCTGCTCTGCAGGGGTGCTCGAGAGAGAAGATCCAGAGGCTGAGGCAAGATGAGGGCTGAATGAGTGGCAGGACGAGAAGGCAGGGCAGAGGGGCTGCTGCACATCAGACAGGAGCATCCCAGCTGCATCATTTATCATCATACAGTTGAAAACCCTCAGCCAGGGCCACCTCTGGTTCTCCCTGACAGCAGAAGACTATTGGGCTCAACTCCTGCTCAACTCAGGGTATGCTATCATTTGTAAACATACAGCTGTCACCCATGACTTCCTTATTTCTATTTACTTGTAGATCACAAGAAAACTTGGCCAACTTCTGCCTGTACGCTCTTTGTAATTAGACTACTGCCAGTGGACAAAACTGGATTATTTCCCTTTTTGTACTTCAGTAGCTGGCTGGAGCTCTTAGGAAATGAGAACTGTTAAGCTGCTGTCTTAATAGTTTTTTAGTTTCAATTTTCTTTCTTTCCTTTCTTATTAAGTTTTGGTGCCAGGGATCAAACCTATATAGTTCTTGATGTAAATGTCCAGTGTAAAATGTTATGTGCAATTCTTCACTTTAGAAATGTATTATTTGATTAAATATGAGTTTATGTATACTGAGTCACGTCACATTAACACACTAGTGTTAATTTTCTGTATATTAAAACTGAACAATTTCCTATTTCCACTTTGAGGCAAGGTCAACCTCTCATAGCCCAGGCTAGCAACAGAGTGAGTATACACCTGAGACTGGCTGCAGACTGGGTAGAAGGTGGAGGGTGACCCTCTATCTCCTTAGTGCTAGGATTAGAGGTGTGGCCCAGCAGGCCAGGTTTGTGGTGCTGGAGCCGGAACCGAAGGGCTGCTTCCAAAGCACAGAGAACTGAGGCACACTCCTGCTGCAGCATCTCAGAGTTTATTCACAGCAGACACACCACTAAAGTTGGGGGGGGGGATATGGTCACTGCTTTCTCCAGTCAGCAACACTTGCCAGGGTTCTCTTTTGAAGCTGTGTGACTGGAAGCAGAAATGAAAGAACACACCCACAAAGAACAGAAAAACGCCTAGAACCAAATCTGGACAAGAGGGGTTCATAGGAGAGGGAGGAGGGCAGTGTGTGCAGAGGATATGCTCAAAGCACTATAGACTTACATGAAAGCAGCCAAAACAAACAGGAGAACATGGCACAGTAGGGAAAAGTAAGCACCCAGAGCGCTTGGATTGCAATTTGGTCCTAGTCATTCTCTAGCTCAAGCATACCTTGGGCAAATTACTGTTCTTTTAAAATAGAGTAATAAGTATCCATATGTTAAAGGGCTGCTTTTAAAAATAGATTTATTTTCATTTCTAATTCTATGCATGTTTGTCTATGTGGCAATATGGGCATATGTGCAGGTGCCAATGGGTACCTAGAGCTGGACTTTTACAGGTAGTTGCAGGCTGCATGGATGGGTGTGGGGAACCAAACTCAGATCCTCTGCAAGAGCAGTGTGTGTATCAGATGAGCGCATGAGTGTAAGGAGGACTGACCTCTGGGTACTTGCTACTAACATTATTAGCCAAGTTGCACACCCTATTCCAGCAGGAAGGTCTTTATAGCTTGTATTTCAAATTTTACTTCACAAGTCATTTTGATTTCTTATTTTCAATGAAATGTCATTTTGAGCAAAAAAGTATTTTTCTCACTAGAGGAATTTTACCTTCCAAGTTTTTGTCCTTCTCCACTAAAAGCCTTGAAGCGCAATCTGGGTTTTATGTACTCTTGGTCTTGATGATCCTCCATATCCAGATTCACTTGGCTGCCATGGACCAGTCTCTGAAGCTCCAGGGGAATCTCTCTTAAAAGGAGGGAGAGAAAGTTTTAGTTAAGATTGTTATAAAAACACTCACTACTCCACTGAGATGACCGCAATTAAATCACGAGCTACATGCTAACAAAAATTTCCATGGTGATTGAGGGCCACGTAGTTATTCTTTCTTCAGGTTATCTTACACTTTGAAAACTTTTGTACTTTAAACGTATGAGTGTTTTGTCTCTATGTATGTACATGTACCATGTGCATGCCTGGTGCCCCTGGAGGATGAGGCCCCTGGGACTGGAGTTTCAGATGGCTGTGGATGCTGGTCCTCTGGGAAAGCAGCCAGTGCAGAGCCATCTCTTCTAGTTGGTCATGCTGCTCTTTAGTGACTCCTAGATAGAAATGTTTTGGGTAGCACAACAATCTTGGAGTACATTTAGAAAGGCACATTATAAGACATCAATTGATACTTAAATTAGCAGAAGAAAATTCTTATATAGCTTAAAAGTTAACTTAAATATTTTTGAATATTTTTGGTTGTTTCTTTGAAATAGGGTCTCGCACCGTGGCTCAGACTAGCCTGGAATTCTGTATATACATCAGACTAGCTGCAAACTCACAGCAATCCTCCTGTTTTAGACTCTCAAGTACTGGGAGTCTGCACATATTTATTTTAATGTCCCTGGGGGAAGTTGTGGAAACTGATGTTGAGGTATTTCTGAGTGTCTGGTAACTGGTGGGCAGGGGCCTTGAGACACAGCATGGCGAAGTCAGCCTTTTTCCTTTTTTTAAATTAAAAATTGTTTTAGGTCACACACACAACAAACAAACAACAACAACCAACCAAACAACAACAAAACAAGCAAACAACGACAACAAAACCAGGTGAGTGACCCGCCTGCCAGCTAAACTGCCCCACTTCCTAGATTCTGTTCCCAAAGAGCCAACCCACAGCCCATGCCCGCCCAGCTCATCGCCTGCTCCTCTTCCAGGCCCAACCCCAGCAGACTTCTGCACAGGCACAGGACACACCAGTCAGAACAGAGACCGCCTGCTGCAACAAAAGCCAAGCTAGCCACCAGAAGGCCTGTCCCCAACTTAGACTCCCTACTAGATCAGAGGTTACGCCAGCCACAAGAAATCCAGGTCACAATGACAGAAAAAATTCAAAGCAAAAACAGAAGCCAGGGAACAAAACACCCATCTGACAAAGACAAATGTGGACATCAGCACCTAGACCTGTAATTACCCCAAACCCAGATGCCTAAATACCCCAGGCAACACGGCACCATCAGAGCAGCTGTCCAAAATGATTTTAAAAACAAATTTATGAAGATGATAGAGGTCCTTAAAAGGAAATTAAAAACATCCCTTAGAGAAATAAGAGGGAAAGACAACAAAAAATTGAAGAAAATCAATAAATCCCTTAAAGAATGCCAAGAATGCGGAAAAAAAAAAACCCAAAAGGTAAAGGAAACTATTCAAGACCTGAAAACGGGAATGAAAGTAATATAACACAAATGAAGGGAATTCTGGAAATGGAAAAGCTGGGTGAATGAAAAGGAATTACAAACATAAGCATAAATAAGAGAATACAAGAGAAGCTCAGGGCAGAAGATATGGTAGAAAAAATAGATTCATCAGTCAAAGAAAATGATATATCTAATACTAACACCAAACATCCAGGAAATCTGGGACACTCTGAAAAGACCAAATCAAAAAATAATAGAAATAGAAAAAAAAAAAAAGAATCCCAGCTTGAAAACCCAGAAGATATATTTAACAAAATCATAGAAGAAAATTTTCCTAACCTAAGGAAGGACATGCTTATAAAAGTACAAGAAGCTTAAAGAACACAAAATAATTTGGACCAGAAAAAAGTCCCATCGCCACATAAAAAAGAAAGAATAAAGAATATTAAAAGCTGCAAAGGAAAAAGACCAAGTAACATATGAAGGCAGACCTATTGGAATTACACTTGATTTCTCAGTGGAGACTCTGAAAGCCAGAAAAGCCTGAATTGATGTCTCTAAGACATCATCTAATGACTCTAAGAGACCAGGAATGGCAGCCCAGACTACTATATCCAGCAAAACTTTCAACCACCATAGATAAACCAAAATATTTCATGACTAAGCCAAATTTAAACAATACCTATCCACAAATCCATCCCTACAGAAGGTACTAGAAGGAAAACTCCAACCCAATGAAGTTAATAACAACCACAAAAACACAGGCAATAATCTTACATCAGCAAACCCCCAAAACAGGAAAACACAAACACAAAACACACACACACACACAACCTACTACTACTACTACTACCACTACACTACCAACAACAACAACAATAAAATAACATAAATTAACAATCATTGGATATTAATATCTCTCAGTGTCAATGGACTCAAAATCCCGATAAAAGACACAGGCTAACAGAATGGATATGAAAACAGGATCCATCCTGCTGCTGTATACAAGAAACACACCTCGACTCAAAGACAGACATTATCTCAGAGCAAGGGGTTGGAATAAAAGATTTTCCAAACAAATGGACCAAGGAAGCAAGATGGTGTAGTTATCCTAATATCTAATAAAATAAATTCAAAATCAGAGTTAATCAAAAGAGATATCCCAAACAAAAGGGCACCTATATTTGTAAAAGAAACGTTATTAAAGCTTAAATCACACATTGAACATCACACATTAATCATGGGAGACTTCAATATCCCACTCTCACAAATGGATAGGACATCCAGATGGAAAACTAAACAGAGAAATAATGGATCCAACAGACATTATGACTCAAATGGACCAAACAGATATCTAGAGAACATTTCACCCAAACACATAAGCACCTCACAGAACATTCTCCAAAATGTGCCACATACTCGGTCACAAAGCAAGTCTCAAAGGATACAAGAAAATTGAAATAACACCCTGTACTCAATCAGACCGTCAGGGATTAAAGCTGGAAATCAACAGCAACAGAAACAACAGAAAGCCTACAATCGCAAGGAAACTGAACAGCTCCTTATGAACAACTATTGTGTCAAGGCATAAATAAAGAAAGACTTCCTAGAATTCAATAAAAATGAATAACAAACCCAAACTTATGGACACAATGAAAACAGTGCTAAAAGGACAGCACATAGTACTAAGCGCCTACATAAAGAAACTGCAGAGATCTCATACTAGCAACTTAACAACACACCTGAAAGCTCTAGAACAAAAACAAGTAGACACACCCAAGAGTAGACTGCATGAAATAAACTCAGGGCTGAAATCAATAAAATAGAAACAAAAAGGACAAGACAAGGTTGTTCACTTTCTCAACATCTGTTCAATACAGTACTTAAAGTTTTAGCTAGAGCAATAAGACAACTAAAGGAGATTGCAGGGATGCAAATTGGAAAAGAAGAAGTCAGAGTATCATTACTCACAGATGTTATGATAGTACATATCAATTCTACCCCAAATTTTCTATCAAGGAACTCCTACAGCTGATCAACACTTTAGTGAAGTGACTGGTTATAAGATTAACTTAAAAAATAAAATGAGTAGCCCTCTGATATACAAATGTCAAATGGACTGAGATGGAAATCAGGGAAACAACACCCTTCACAATAGTCACAAATAACATAAAGTATCTTGGGGTAACTCTAACCAAGCCAGAGAAGACCTGTCTTTCAAAAACGCTTCAAGTCTTTAAAGAAAGAAGTTGAAGAAGATATCAGAAGATGGAAAGATCTCCCATGCTCATGGATTGGTAGGATTAACACAGTAAAAATGACCATCTTACCAAAAGCAATCTACAGATTCAATGCAATCCCCATTAAAATCCCAACATAATTCTTTACAGACCTTGAAAGAACAATACTCAGTTTCATAAGGGGGAAAAACAGGATAGCTAAAGCTATCCTATACAATAAATAAACTTCTAAAGGTATCACCATCCCTGATTTCAAACTGTACTACAGAGCAGTAGTAATAAAAACAACATGGATGGCCTGGCTTAAAGCAGACATGGTGACCAATGGAACTGAATGAAAGGTCCAGACATAAATCCACATGCCTATGCACATCTGAGTTTTGATAAAGACATAAATATACAATGGAAAAAAAATGGCATCTTCAACAAATGGTGCTAGTCTAACTGAATACTGGCATGTAAAAAAAACGCAAACAGATCCACATCTATCACCCTGCATAAAACTCTAGTCCAAGTGGATCAAAGACCTCATTTAAATCCAGATCCACTGAACTTGATAGAAGAGAAAAATGGGGATTAGCCTTGAATGCACTGGCACAAGAGACTCTCTGAGCAGAGCAGAAACAGGACAGCCATTAAGATCAATAACTGATAAACGGAATCTCCTGAAACTGAAAAACATCTGTAAGGCAAAAGACACTGTCAATAGAAAAAAAAAAAACGGCAGTCCATAGAATGAGAAAAGATCTTCAAGCCCCATATCTGACAGAGGGCTAATATCCAAAATATAAAAAGAACTCAATGAAAGGTTTCTGTACCCTCATATAAAGCCTCTCTGCCGATCAAACCAAGCCAGATTAATAATTAAAAGTCCAGGTTTAATGAATAAAATGCTCCTGGATGGTCTCCTGGCCCCAAGAGAGGAGGGGAACTGCATGGAACTGGAAAACTACATGGTCTCTCCTTAGGAGGTCCTTTAAATACCCCGCATGCATGGTTCCAGAGGAGCCGCTGTTTCAAGGGCTTTCTGAGACTGGGCAAAGATTAGAACCGGAGTAGGGGTGGGATGGGGGACTGGAGTTGGGGGCTGGTGAGGCAGAGCTCATCCAAACACTGAAGAAACCAAATAATCCAATTAAAAGATCTAAACAGAGAAGTCTCAACAGAGGAAACTCAAATGGCCAAGAAACAAAGAAATGGTCAACATCCTTAGCCATCAGGAAAATGCAAATCAAAATAATTTTGAGATTATCTTATATCTATCAGATGGCTAAGATAAAAAACACAAGAAACAGCTCATGCTGTTGAGGATCTGGAGCAAGATGAACTCCCCCACTGCTGGTAGAGTGCAAACTTGCACAGCCACTTTGGAAATCACTATAATGGTTTCTCAGAAAATTGGGAACCGATCTACCTCAAGACCCAGTCATACCACTCCTGGGCATGTACCCAAAGGATGCTCTATTCTACCTCAAGGACACTTGTTCAACTGTGTTCACAGCAGCTTTGTTTATAAAAGCCAGAAACTAGAAACTACCTAGATGCCTCCATCCAAAGAATGAAGAAAGAGGCTGTGGTACATTTATATACAATGGAGTATTACTCATCTGTTCCAAGTTCCATCCTAATGGAACAGAATGATAAGCATGATATGTACTCACTTATAAGTGTACACTGGCTGTAAAATAAAAGATAACGATGCTACAATCCAGAGACCCAGAGAGTCTAAGTAACAAGGAGGGCTCAAGAGGGGATACAAGGATCTCCCTGGAAAGGGGAAATAGAATAGATTTTGCTGGTAGATGGGGGACAGGTGGGAGTTGGGAACAGGAGTGATTACCAGGGGTGGGGGAATACTAGGCGAAATGACTGGAATTAGGGAACATTTTGGGAATAAGGTGGAAACCTAGTGAAATGGAAATTCCATGCAATCTACAAGAGTAACCCTAGCAACGACTCCTAGTAATAGGGGACCTGGAGCTTGAACTGGCCATCTTCTGTAACCAGGTAAGGCCTCAAGTGGAGGGATTGGGACACCAACCCAGCTACCAAACTTGTAGCCTAGAGCTTGTCCTGCCTGCAGAGTGTTCTAGGACCAGAGCCAGCACAACTCTCATCAAACAAACCAGAGAGGCATCACCCAGCAACCAAATGGAGGCAGATGCAAAGACCCACGGCCAAAATTAGGCATAGCTTGGGGAGTCCTTTGGAGGAGGGGAAGGAAGGATAGGAGGAACCAGAAGGGTCAGGGACACCAAAAGAACATGGCCCACAGAATCAAGTGACCAGTATGACCAGTACTCATGGTGTTTCACTGAGATCAGGGAGCCTGTACGGGTCCGGTCTAGGTCCCCTGCATATGTGCTATGGCTGAGTAGCTTGGTATCCTTGTGAGACTCCTAACAGGGGGAAAAGGGGGCGGGAGCTGACTGTTTCACCTCCTCTTGGGACCCTTTTCCTCCTACTGGGTTGCCTTGCCCAGCCTTGATGATATGGTAAGTGCCTGGTCTTATTGTAGCATATTATGCCATGTTTGGTTGATGTCCCATAGAGGCCTGCTATTTTCTAAGGAGAGATTGTGGGGATGTGGATTTGGGGCAGAGGGGAGATGAGGAGAGGAGACTGGGGGAAGGAAAGGGAGGAAAAACTGTGGTTTGGGTGTAATATGTAAGAGAAAAATAATAAATAAATGCTTTAGGTTAGTACAGAAAGTAACAGATTTCATTATGGCATCTGCATACACACGCCACTGTATTTTGTTCTTACTGTTGTTCTATGCCCTTCACTTCTTTACTGAAAACAGGCTGTCTCCCTTCTGCTTCCTTCCCACATGTACTGATTGATCTCTTCTTTATCTACTTTATGATCTCTTCTTCCCTTCCCATGATCCCCTTTCTATTCATGATCTATGTACTCATACATAGATACATGCATTTATATATCTATGCATATATTAAATCTAGATGATGCATATTAGAGAAAACACATGGTATTTGAGTCTGGCTGGTATTGTCTAACATTATTTCTAATTCATAGAAATGTATTATGTATCTTTACGTTTTCTTAATCCATTCATCAGTTGATGAATACCTAGGCTGGTTCAGTCCCTGAGCTATTGTAAACAGTGCTTTATACACACGGATGTACCAGTAACTCCATGGTATGTTGCTTTAGAGTTCTTTAGGAAATTATTCAGGCATCCTAAGTGTCAAATGGTAGGCAGATTTCTGTCTTTGGAGAACCCTCCATACAGATTTCCTTGGCGGCTGTACAGGTTTACAGTTCCACCAACAGTAAGGAAGGGTCTTCATTCTTCATATCTCTGCACTGCAAAGAGGTCTTTATCTACTCAAGGACTTGCCATGGATACACAGAATCACCATCCCTGGCTACAACCATTTGCTTTGAACTCCATCCTGGAGGCAGTTAGATACTGATAAAGGTATCTCTTATTATCAGGTAACTGGAGAGCAGCAGACGCTTCAGTGTCAAGGGAGAGACTGTGGACTGCATGGCTACAGAAGACTGGTCTACCCTGAGGACAACATCACAGTTAACACAGAATCAGAGCGTGCAGAGACTGACATGGGGAACAAACTCTCTTCTTCATGATGTCTTGGCCTATACAAGTAACCAAAAATCGGGGCTGGAGAGATGGCTTAGCGGTTAAGAGCATTGCCTGCTCAGGTCCTGGGTTCAATTCCCAGCAACCACATGGTGGCTCACAACCATCTGTAATGAGGTCTGGTGCCCTCTTCTGGCCTTCAGGCATACACACAGACAGAATATTGTATACATAATAAATAAACAAACATTAAACAAAAAAAAAGTAACCAAAAATCAACTATGCATTTTTGGAGGATTTTATATTTTTATTTCTGAAGATCCCTTGCATTTCCAAGAATGTACCTCCCATATTAAGTCCTTGAATGAAATGTGATTTATAGTAATTAGGCTGACAATGCCACATACTTCATCTATGGTAATTTTATATGTTATATTTACATAGAAAGTGTACGAATTAGGCATATATAACTTGAAATATAAACTTATATTAAAGAAATAATGTAAATATCACTGATAGGCATTTTTTACTTATAAAAATTACTTTCCTGTATTTAGTATACGTAAGGTACAATATTCCAAACAGTTGTTCCTATAGGACAACAAAAACAGTGTTACTAAATCTTTCACGAAAGAGCTAATGGATCTCAGCTAGTCAGAACCTCTAACAGATATTCTCAGAAAGGAGACTTTGCTCATTACTGTTCTTGATGATATGGTGTGGGATATTTGCCAAAGAGAGCTGCAGACAGAGAGGAATGCGCCCACTAGAGAGAAGTATGCTGCAGTCAACAAAGCCGGAAGGATTCACATTTGAAAACTCGGTCCCTGGTTGGTAGGACTTTTGGGGAGGATCAGAGTGTGTGGCTTTGGAGGAGATGTGTCACGGGAGATGGGCTCAGAGGTTTAAAGCTCACGCCATTCCCAGCAGGCTCTCTGCCGCACGGCTATGGATCGGATGTTAAGTTCTCAGCTACTGTTTGAGGGCTATGCAGGCCTGCCTACAGCCATGTTTGAGGGCTATGCAGGCCTGCCCACAGCCATGCTTTCAGTCCTCATGATCACGGACTCACCCAGAGACTGTATACCAACATTAAATGCTTTCTTTTATAAGTTGCCTTGGTCTTGGTGTTTTGTCATGGCACCTTGCCAACAGTAAGCAGGATAGAGACTGAACGGATAGGTAGATAGATGCTATTCAATTCATTAAGGCATTTCTTCTTGGAGCAAAGCCCATAGTGTCATATTTAAAAGAGGTACAATCACCCAATGTCCTTTCTCTACAAAGATCCATCTCCCAAAGTCACTTATGTAATACATCACAATAACTAATTCTTGAAAGCAAACAGTGTATACAGAACAGTAAAAAAAGAAACAGGGCCTGGGAAAAGGAGCTACTTGGTCAGATAACTGCCACACAAGCATGACTACCTGGGCTACCTGGGGAGCTCTAGGCAAGGGAAAGAATACTACTGAGACTGACCTACTGTAGTAATAAGGGGCGGCGGGGCTGCGTCCCCAGCACCTCGGCTGCCTGCTCGGCTAGCTTATGCCCGAAATAACAACACACAAACTGTATTCATTTAAACACTGCTTGGCCCATTCTCTTCTAGGCTAATTCTCACATATTAATTTAGCCCATTTCTAATCATCTGTGTATGGCACCCCAAGGTATGCTTACCAGGAAGATTCTAGCCTATGTCCATCCTGGGTCGGAGCTTTATCCCGGGAGTGGGGCACGGCTTCTCTCTCAGGCGTCTGCTCTCGAGAGGAGAGCTGTCGAGACTGAGCTCACTTCCTCTTCCTCCCAGCGTTCTGTTCTGTTTACTCCTCCCACCTATCCTCTAACCAATAAAATGGGCCAAGGCAGTTCCTTTATTAGCCAATGACCTTCCTCCATCAACCTACGACCTCCACATCCATGTGTATACATACATATGCAGTCATAGGAGCATGCATGCACATACTCAAAACAGTTCCATTCCACATAATAAAGAGAACAAGAATAATTCATCTTACCCTCTCTTAACGGATTCCAAAAACTGAGCATTTGTTGGGTCACTGTAAGGTCTCAATTCTCCATCATCTAAACTGAAACCATTGCTCCACAGCTTCAGTAAAATCTGAACCTTTTGGAGATGGAAAAAAAAAAGAATTTATCTCCAAACAATATTAGATTTCAATGTTATATCTCCTAACTTACTATCTGATTAATTTATCTTAAAATACAGAGGTATCTGTTTTAGTCAAAGCTAAACATGTGTGTCCACCATGTATTTACTTAGTAGGTTTATTTTTAGCTTAGAACTCTGATAATAGCTGCAAATATCAAAGTCCCCCAGGTGGCGCCTGGCTGCTGAGCAATCACTCAGAGTTCATGAGGGAGCACAGCAGCAGGAAGACAGACTCCACTGGGCACCTGTGATTCGAACCAATCTTCCAGCCCCAAATCTCTTTAGTTCCACCACTTAATAATTCAAGCCAAGGGGCAAGGGAACCCTTCCAAGAAACTCTTAATGTCTAAAATAAATTTATAATTTTAATATTTTCAAAGGCAACAGAAATAATGATTTCAAATGTTTTTATAATTTAATTCATGCTGTATTATAAAAGCATACAATTTCTAAGAAGAAATTGTAAGAATTATATATTCTGCCTGGCAGTGGTGGTGCACGTCTTTAATCCCAGCATTCAGGAGGCAGAGGTAGGAGGATCTCGAGTTTGAGGTCAGTGTGGTCTACAGAGTGAGTTCCAGGACATCCAGAGCTGCACAGAGAAACCCTGTCTCAAAAACCAAAACAAAAAAAAAACCCAAAACAAACAAAAAAGTTATACATTCCAATGTAGCAGTAGAAATATTGCTAATAAAAGCACACAGGTTCTTTAACTCCTGCTTCAAAAACTAGTAAGAGATGTCTGTATTTATAGTATCAACTATTAATTCAGGAAGGAGAAAAAACAGGATCAACTAAGTGAATGCTTAACATTTTGATGACTGTACCTACATCTTGCAGCTGATTTTCTCCATAGATATACTCTGACCGCTTACAGAAGGAACTGCCCAATCTGTATCCTCCACCTGTAAATGACTGGAACACAGGATAAATGGGTTAAGAATTCACTATGGCTTACAGTCAGAATGTTATTTGGATACTTGATATTTCAAAACTAGACAAGAAATTATTGGCCAGATTCATAGTGACTAGGGAAATACATTGGAATGAACTCCTTAAGTTACAAGCAAGTGTATGTGAGAAGTTAAATGTCTTTTCATATAAACATTAGTAACTCGAAATGTGCAATAACTTAGTTTGATCCCCAGAAGCCACACGGTAGAAGGAGAATAGACTCCTGCAAACTGTCCTCTGACCTCCACAACATGTGGGTTGTGGATTTGTGTGTACACGACCACACACACAAAATAAATGTTACAAATTGTTAAAGAATTCTGTATGTATTTTATAGGCTTTAAATTTTTTTGTTTTAACTGAAATAGAAATTACATCATTTTCTCCCTTCTAGCCCCTCCCACATCTCCCCTCCAAGTTGAGAGCCTCTTTTTTCTTATTGTTACATACATACATGTATGTAAATACATATCTCATTATTGTTCCATAATACATGTATGTAAATACATGTTTTTATTGGTGGTGTGTATATAGTTTCTAGGCTGACCACTCTGCATTGGATAACCAACAAGGTGTCATCCCTGGGAGAGGGTAATCCTCCTTCTCCCGCAGTCAAGGGTTGCCTGTAGTTCTTAAAGGTGTGACCACATGCGATCTCCCCCTCCCTTGAAACTGCCATTGTTCCAGTCTTGGTTATGCAGCCACTTCTAGGGGACTTTTACAGCTGACTTCCTGGTATTCTGGCTCTTACAACCTTCTTGCCCCCTCTTCCACAATATTCCCTGAGCCACAGAAGCAGGAGCCGGGATGCAGATGTATCTGTTGTGGCTGAGTTTCACCACGACCTGTTGATTTCTGCACTGTGTCCATGTGTCGTTTCCTGGGATGACCTTCATCTTAAGCTGTTTTGTTAGCTACCGGAAGTCAGCTATAGTCACAATTTGATCTTACCTACATCAAGTAGGCTATGATCACACTTTTGATATTGCTGTACTGAACACATAGTCCTCAGGAAGGATACTGTGGGCAGAAATGGCTATTCTTTTAATTACTATTTACATGACAAATGTGCTTTAGATTACAACCTTACTTTGTTCCACATATGAAATCAATTCCATACTTTGCTTATAGAATTGGAGAATGTGGAAATGTTAAAATGACCTCAAGGCTTGACAGGAGGAAGTTTCCCAGCTGCTGCCAAATAAAGCCTAAAACTGAAGTTTCATGGAGGAGTCATTCTCAACCATGGGGCCAGAAAGATCATAAAAGCATCACCACGACACATGACTAAGTACCTCACACCTTCCCAGAAACAGTACAGTCACAGACAGCACTGACCTTAGCTTTGTCGTCACTTGAAGATCTTGTGGCTTCACTTAGAGGGACAGCCCCATGCTCCCTTGCCTCTCTGAAAAGGTCATTCACAATGTTCCCCGGTGGAGGCTGAGCTATATGTACTCCACCACATTCCTGTTCACCTGAATAAAGCCTTTAAAAATCACAGCTCATGAATAAAAACTCAGAACAGACATAAACCACTCTAAAATAAGAAGCTACACAGCCACGGGAAATAACTTTTCTTTATAAAGCAGTACACTGAGCTCTTCAGGATACCTAACTGTACAACAGAACTCAGGGAAATAGAAAACAGGGAGAGTCTGCATCCCTTCTGGGTTTGTGGAGCCTAACATTGCAGCACCAGCACAGTGATTGGGGTCCTGGTTTCCCACTTCGACCCTGGATGACTGCTTAAGGATTCTTCTCCTGGGGGGGGGGCACTGGCAACAGGTGGAGGCTATTCTTGCCCCATATGGCTACACAAAGGTTTATTCTTCAGAAAGACCTAGTGCATTACAATTCCCAGTGTAAATAACTTCATACATTCCCTTTGTACTAACTAAGATCTGCCCTGACTCTAATTTCAGAAAGGCTACAAAACACACATTTCCATTCACCTAAGATTATCCTAACCTTTGTCAAGGAGATCAGAAAATTTAACAATGAAGTAACACATAGAAACTTCCAGTACAAGGTGACAGAGTTCACTTTTTATTTCCCCACTCTCTCTACTCCAGTTCCCACTAACTCACAGAGCAATGGCGGAAACTACAACAGCCCTGCACAGGGAACAGAGGTTCCCTTCAAGGTTTTCTCCTAAACTGGCAACCAAGTTACAGAGGAAGCGGCAGTTGGACACAGGTATGTACACCAGCAGAACCCCACTGCTGCTGTGGGGAGGGGCACCACCCCATCCGTGTCACTGAGTCTTCCCAGGCTCACCACTGCATACCCGCGGTGGAAGTGGGTGCAGCATGCACGAAGAAAGTCTGCCTGTCTCTGAAATGAGTGAGGGACTGCATAGCACACGACCTCAGGAACTGTGACAAACAAAGCCAGCACAGCTTCCTGCCATGTTTGTCCCCAAGTATAGCTTCTTCCCTCCCTGTCTCATGTCAACAAGCTGGCAGAGTGAATGACCCTGCCTCTTTGCCTTGTGACAAAGGCCTGGGAAAACTGGTCACAGGAAAAGATTTAGCGGTTTGTTATGGCCTTCCCTGAGATCATGCAGCCTCACTGATATTTATAGTCAGAGCTGCAAGCCATCTGGAACTGACTGTGTGTTGCATAAGGGAAAGAGAGGCCAATGCTAATTTCTTCCCTTAGACAATATGAAATGCCCTCTCCTCGTTGCTCTGCAGGGGCATCTTTGTCAGAGCCAAACAGCCATCTCCAAGGGTGGGACATTCAGTGCCCCAGTTTTGACTCACTGGTCAGACTTTTAGGCCTCTGCAGCTTTGGAACAAGTCTTCATATCGAGTACTTTGTGTCCTAAGCTCGAAGGGTGCTCCATGAATTCTCTAGCTGTTTTTCGTGGAGACAGAGGACCAAGGGTACCTACAGCTGGAGCAGTGACAACTGCCCACTTCCATTTCCTCACTTCACATGGGAACTCCATCTTTCCCTGACTTTCCTGAGAGGCACCATTCGACCCACTGTGCAGTTTCATGGGGTTCCAACCATGCTTTGGTTTTACTAAATTTCCTTTCTTCCCTTTTCCACAATAAGATGTCGATGCCCTTGCCTTCTGTTCTCCTCTTATTTGAAACTCATTTGATCAAAAAAGTATTTATCAGCTCCCATTGCAACTTCCGATAAATGACTCAAAGGTAATATTGCACCTCCCTTTAAAAACATCTTTTCTTCCATTCTCTCACCATGCAGCACAAGCTGTGGTCCTCCTGCCTGAGCCACACAAGTGCTGGAATTGCAAGCATACACGTTGGGCGCCAAAATGTAGCGGCGTAAACGAATGCAGACAGATTGTAAAAATATATATAGTTTTAATGTAGAAATAGACTTACAGAACCACCGTTCCTGCGGAGACCAGGAAAGCAGAAGAGACAGAAGACATTAGCCCGAGGCGAACACGCCCCCTAAGGGGCGGGACTTATCCCTACACTCTAGCTTGTGTCAAACTGACAGAAACTAACCAGTGCAGCTGGCTTAAAAAGCCAGGGGGCCAGGTGTGGTGGTGCTAGCAATCTCTGGAAATCTCAGCCTTGGGAGGCTGAGGCAGGGGGATTGCAGGTAGCTTGACTAACAGTGAGTTTCAGGCCTGACTAGGCTGCATATGACACCTTGAAAACCACAAGAAGTGACAGGGAACATACAACCACTTTGATTTCTAACACTGCCCTAGGAGGACAGACAGTGAGTAGGGCAAACGTTCTCACTGAAGGTGAAGCAGGGAGCTGTGAACTGCTGCATGAAGTGAAAACTACTGGTATCATGTGCAGAAAAGACTGCCGATGATCTCTGTGCACATGTACCTGAAGTGATTAAACAGCCTCTGAATCTTTTACAGAAATTTATCCTTTTGAGTGGTAAATGATTCCTGAGGTCAGTATTACTGGTTGGAGGGGTACAGCTCAGTGGTAGGAGTACATGGTTAATGTGTGTGCCATACTGAGTTTAGTCCATGACACCCCTAAATGAACAAAGAGCACGACCAAATCAAACTACTAACAACAAATTCTTTTTGGATTGCATAAGTAAATGCATCCAATGGGAGGAAAAAAAGAGTTCTAGGGATTGAACCCAAGGCCTTGCACATGCTAGGCAAAACTCTACCACTGAGTCACATTCACAGATCTTAATATTTTCAGGTTGCTCAAAATGGCTTGCACCTCTTGGCAGCCTAGGACAACCTTAGCTCATGGTCACAGAATTAACCCATGAAACACAAGGAAAATATCTATATGTCAATCTTGCAAAAACTCAGATCAGGTTTACTGCACTAACAGCAAAGTTAAGTTCTTCTTATGCGCTCAAGCTAGGGAGTCAAAGGCTGAGCTATGAACTACTGAGTGAGGAAAACTTAGGTAGAATCACATTAAATACTTTAAAAATGGGGGGGGGATATACACATTAAGGAGGTAATTAAAATATTACACACATCTACATATACTCATATATCTAACAATAAGAGCTAAGTCAAAGGATAGTATTTTCAAACCATGCCGAGATACCGACCTGCTGATTACAAGGACAGACTGTACCTGACAATGGAGTGGTGTGGTGGTCAGCACCTTAACCAACTGAGCATATCACCAAGAGTGGGGAACTTGGAACTATATGGCTCCTGATGTGATATAATAAAAAGCAGACAGTATCACTTATCTATACTCTTGACAAAAATGTTTAACAAGAATCTAATTATGAGGAAACAGGGATCTAGAATGCAGGATATTTTGAGACATCTGGTGTATACTTTTTAAAACAGTGAATGTAATAAATTTTAGAATATGGAGAGCTAAATACAGGTAGAGAGAGAGAGAGAGAGAGAGAGAGAGAGAGAGAGAGAGAGAGAGCGCAAGAGCGAGCACGTTTCTACATTTAAAACTCAACACAGGAAAAGTCAAATGCAATGAGTAGTCTCTAGCTGGGTCCCCAAATCCCCAAAGTGGCTGAAGACATGACATCATGGTGCCACTGTTAATTTGTAAGCTACACTTTGGGTTCTCTACCTTCTTCTTAGGGGGTATACAATGAAATGTCTAGAAGCGGTGTCATGAATGCTGTCATTTGCTTTCAGATAGCTGAGTGAAAAGGAAGTGAGCATGCGCGCGCGAGTGAGGGCAGGGCTATATGAAGACACATTAGCCCAGGTGAAGAAAGGGAAAGGCTCAGTCTTTATTCACCTGTCTAACCTTCACACTTTCTATGGGCCTCAACATTTGTAAAGGAAAACACAGGGGAGAAAGTATAAGGGCTTTTCTTATCATTCAAGTACAGGAAGATGTATCATTTTTGTCTCCCCTTCAAAAAAATATGTGAAGTGAAAAAACATAGTGTCTGGGCTGGAGAGATGGCTCAGAGGTTAAGAGCATTGCCTGCTCTTCCAAAGGTCCTGAGTTCAATTCCCAGCAACGACATGGTGGCTCACAACCATCTGTAATGAGGTCTGGTGCCCTCTTCTGGCCTGGCCTGCAGTCATACACACAGACAGAATATTGTATACATAATAAATAAATAAATATTTAAAAAAATAAAGAAAAAAAACATAGTGTCCAGTGAATTTTTCTACTTCTGATGAAATTATACTTTTTGAGAATGAGAGGTAATAAGAAAAGTCAAGCTTGCTCTCGAATGTAATACTAAAATACCAATAAAAATATTCACACTATAATAAATGTGATTCTTATCTTCTAAACCTCTAGTCTGTTCTTTTTGTCATCCAGAGATTTTAATGACAACAAATACATCCAAGGAAATCACGTCAGACCAGGCATCGCAGTACAGAAGCACATACAGACTTCAGAACTGACAGATTCTTCAGTGGGGACCAGGGACTTGCAGAGCTCCCGTGGGTGGTGGTGAGAACCCTGCTAGCCCTCAATGGACAAGACTGCACATGAGTGCTGTTGAGAGGAGAGCCTGGACATGTCATCGGGCTCAATGAGCACTAGGACAAACACATTAGAGCTCCAGGATTCATGTGGGGCTTAGGATAATAGCAGCCACCACAGGATTTCTTCAGAAGTTTTTTTTTTCACTGATTATAAAAATTTTAGAATAGTACTTCCATATTTATTTTTAAAAAATTAACTTAGAAAATCCTCAAAGTGACTTAAAATCGGCTCAGTGCGCTAAGCTACTGAAGGTAGCTGTCGGGAAGCAATACTCACCGTTGCGGCAGTGTCCGTGGGCTCTTAAAGACGGGAGCTGCAGATCTGGCAGGCCTGGAAGACTTGCATTTCACTTCCTCTTCGTACAGTCCTGCCAAGGCCAACTACATACAATAACAGGCTTGTTATCCAGCTAGCAATGGAAATACACTTGCAGACAGCTGAGGAACATGCATTAGTTTGGAAGTGGGCACTAACAATTTCCTACTAAAAAATGAAGGCTGTTGCCTCAAAAGATGTTGCCTTTCCAAAAGAAACTAACTTGTGAGGTTTCCTAATATTCAATTAATTAAACTGCCTAGGCCAGAGAAAATTTGTTACAATAATTCTTTTAATTAACTATTTAACAGTTTCAAAAACTGAGTTTGGCAAGACACTGGTTTCCCCTCTGGACCTGTGTAACTTTCCTCCAGGCTCTCAAGGCTTTCTGAAGACAGTTCATGCTATAGTCAATTTCTCTAAATCAATCTCACAATATAATTTCTCTTAGTAGTTTTCAAAATCCAGGAACATGAAACAAGTTCAAAAGTATCGCCTAAAAGTCTATCAGACATAAATTTCATCAAGTTCAGGGGAAAGCTGAAAAATAAGACAATGAATTAAATATAGGTTTCAACCACTTATAAAGCAATACTGCAAAATCACACACTGCAGATACATAGCTGCTTACTTTCGAAATAAAGTAAAAATATATTTGTCCTTGAAATTTAGAATTTAAAATGTTAATGTAATTATTAGAGTTTTTTCCTCCCTCTACTTCTGCTATTTTGAGTAACAAATTGAAATATTTTCATTCAGGCATCGCGTCACACCCCTTTAATCCTAGCACTTGGGAGGCAGAAGCAGGAAGATGTCCGTGAGTTCGAGGCCAGCCTGGTGTCCAATGTGAGTTCCAGGATAGTCAGGGCTGTGTAGAGAGACCCTGTCTCAAAAAAACAGGCAGAACAAAAGAAAATTCCTTAACGCTCCTAGTGGGTATTCAATCGGTGTGATTATAATCTTTGGGCCCCCACTCACTCTACAACCAAACAAGCCCTTTCCCCCACCAGGTAACTATCTCTGTGTATTTTTTCCTCAGAAGGAAAAGAAGAATAAATAACTGAGGCCAAATCATCCAGTGCTGATTTTGTTTTCCAGGCTGGGAACTGAAGCCAGGCAGAGCCTCATGCACATGAAACAAGCACCCTAACACTCAGGTACATCCCCTGGCCAATAGGTCCAGTACATCTTTGGCTAAACACATTTAAAATACACACTCAGGGCACCTAGAGGCTTTCCCCCCATTTTCTAACTGTTTTTATTCCTCCTTCTTCCAGTCTCTCACAGATGATGCAGCAACTCGTGGATTTCTGAAAAGGCAATTTCCCTAGAAATGCTAATGAATGGCTCTGACCTCTTAAGAACTGAATTAAAAGTTTAGAAGTTCTTACATAGATCATAATTCTTTTGACATTAAAATATAATTCCATCATCTGTCCCTTTCTTCTCCTTCCCATGTTCACACACCCCCTTGTTCTCTCTCAGACGGATCCAAACCATAACTAAGGTACTAGTTACTGTGTAAGTCTGATGGATCACTGAACATCGTTGAGTTTAGTTTTTACATCTTTAAATGCCTAACGAAATTTTTGTCAACATCAGTTGAAAGATTAGTGTATGTAAAGCACAGGCACAGATACCCATCACAAGGTCTTAGTTTTAAACTGTCCCTGTCTTCACTCTCCCCCAGCAGACTCCTCTGCGTCTCTTGGTCACCTTTACTACCCCTACTTAACAAGGTTGGAGTCATTAGGAAGGAGGGGGGCCTTAATGATTGATGGGGAGGGCCCAGTGCATTGTGGGTAGTGCCATCCTTGGGCTGGGGGGTCCTGGGTTCTCTAAGAAAGCAGGCTGGGCAAGCCACAGGGAGCAAGCAGGTAAGCAGCATCCTCCAAGGCTTGTCTCCAGGACCCTGCCCTGCCTGAGTTCCTAGCCTGACTGCCTTGAGGATGAACAGTGATGTGGGAGCCTAAGTCAAACCCTTCCCCTCTACGTTGCTCTCTGGTCTCGGTGTTTCATCTCTGCGGTGGTGACCCTGACTAAGACAATTAGTTAAGTGGCTTCAGGGTCACCTGTAGGGAACCAATGCTCAATCAATGCCATTGTAACTTTACATGGGTTTGGTCTATTAAGGCTAGTTTACAAGCCCGTTTCAAGTCTGTGGTCTTTCAAAATACTTAATACCATACAACAGTATCCTGTACTACTTATGGATTTGATAGCCTATTTAGCTCCAAATTCCCCAAAGTTATAACAGCAAGTAGTCAGTTATGTTTGGTTAAAGATGAAGACCAGCTACTAAAAATGCTCTGCCAAGGTTGGAGAATTCAGGCTCATTTATTCTTAACCATAACCCCCTACACATGTCTAATTGCTGAGTGTTATCAATGATCTCATGAGGAGACAGAAAATGCCCTAAAATGAGCAAGTACTGTTAGCATCTGATAAAGTAGCATTTAGTGGACAAGTGTTCAGCTGACTAACGTCGGCATAGTAACATTATCGAGTTTTATTTCTGTTACATTGTTTCATGGACTACCTCCTACAAGTGGGCTGCAACCACAGCCTGAACTGTTTTAAGCTCTCTCCTGTAAAACCGCCAAGCTTTTTGATAAGGAAAAAAAAAAAAGAAGAAAAACTGCCTTTAGTGTGTAAGTCTTTAAATCCCAAAGAGCATCCAAGAGAACGAATCAACAAGCGTTATTTTTAAATTATTTTTCAAGCGATGGCCATAGGAACTCTCCAGCAGGCAGACCGCCCCGCAAAATGACATTGCCCACAGCTGCCCGGTGCGGCGCGCGCCCTGGGTTCCACGCCCACCACCCCGCCGCGCGCCTCCCCGAGAGACCCGAGCCATCATTCTCCTCCTGACAGGGTCTGGGCAAGGCTCAGGCGAGGTACCCAGTGGCTCTGCCCCGCGCCTCCCGCCCTCCGCCGCGCTCCCGGCCTCCGCACCTGTAGGTCCCGCGCACTCGGGGGCCGGGGCCTCGAGGACCCCCTCTCTGGCTCCTCCGGCTCCGCGCGCCCTCCCTCCGCCATCTTCCACCAGCTCTCCGCGCCCGCCCGCCCCGGACTCGAGACTTCCGGGGCTGGTTACTTAGCGACCGCGGGAGGGGCGGAGCCACTCAGCGACCACCCCCTCGGGAGTGGGCGGAGCTGAGTTGCGTAAGGTTGGTCCTTCTTTTCCCCACCGGTCCTCAAGATCCTCCAGCTTTTTACCTTCTCTCTGTCACTCCCTGGGAGATACTGTAGGTCGTCCCAGAGTGCAGCCTTGACTTGCAGGTCCACACAACTCAACAGATGAACGTTGCAACTTCACCTTTTAAGTCTTGGTCCAATCGTTCGTTTTCCCTTATCAAGGATTGGATGGTACCTCCGTCCCTCCGCATCCGTTTTGAAGAAGAGAAACGCAGTAAAGCTTTTGGCAGTGAAAATGGATACTCTTAAACCATCCCAGCCAGGATTGATTTAACCCTTTCCTGTCTTATCCAAGGCACTTAGACCTCCCAAGGATTGCCAAGGTAGAAAAAGAAGTCCAGACCTTTATGTAACCCGAAAGCTTGTGAGGGAAAAAAAGACGAAAACAGATAACAGAATAAATTTGTAATAAGCTTTGCAAAGAGTATTAAGCGAGGTCTGTATGTGAATTGAGACTATTCCATTGGTACCTACTGTGTGCACCAGGCTGGGTGCCAGCCTACAGTGCGCTGCCTTGATGTGGTCTTTAAAAAACTCCAAATTTGACCAGCGAAAAAAAGTGAAACTGAGAGGTCTGTACAGTGTGCTGCCTCAACCCCAAACCTTCCTCTTTCTCCTCCAAACTGCTGCTTTTTCGTTCTGTTCCTTACGGTATCATCTAACTTATATTGGATATTAGTCATCTGGAGGTCACTGAGGCTATTCATGGGTGAGGTCAAATTTCCCAGTGCTGGTGTAGGCTGCAGCGGTTAAGCCTAGAAGAAGGGGTCTTGAAGTAGTCGCTGTGGCCAACAGCAAAAATTTCAGTGTTTCCCCACCTGAACTGTAGCTCCAGGCGGTGTTCTCAGCAGTGTGCTGATCAGGCAGAAGGTGTAGAGTTGACAGCTTTCCATGCAAGGTATCCAGGCAGCGTGAAGGAGACTAACAGGCATCAGTCAGAAGACGAGGTCTTAAGAATGTATAGGACTTGTGTGGAGATGGGTGACTACGTGTAGCTTGAATGTGGGACCAAAGTATGGTGTTATCTTGTTTGTACAAGTAAAGCTTACCTGATGATCAGAGGGTGAAGCTAGCTACTAGCTGACCATAGAGGTCTGGAGGTCTGTACAGACATATAAAAAGTGATATGGCTGCGCAGAGAGAGAGGAAGTGATGATGCAGGAGGAAGTTGAGTAGGTGACAGTGGTTTTGCTCCTTTGTCTCTCTGCCTCTCAGCATTTTACCCTGTATCTGACTTTGGACTTTTATTGTTAAGGTCTATTAGAATTCCTGCTACATATTGGTGCCCAACTTAAAGGCAGTAATTCACAAAAACGTCACAGGCAAAGGCATAAGCAGGAGCTGAACGTGGGGGCTCCTGAACCTCCCAGATAGACTTTCTTTTCTTTTTTCCCCCCAAGCCTCTGACATTTTGCTATATGATTCAAATGTAGATACTTTAGGAAGAATGTTTGAAAAAAACAAGGAAAATTTTGTCTTGTTGGGGATTGCAAATTGTTCCTGAAAAAAAGGAGATTCTATTAATTATTTAGGCTATAAAATAGGTATACAGAATTTAGATCCCAGAAGGTACAAATTAGGAGAGATCAATTGCAAACTCTTAATGACTTTCAAAGATTGCTAGGAGACATTTCCTATCTATGACTCACTATTGGAATAAAACATGATGAACCGATTAATTTAAAATTAAAACTTTAGATGGTGACAAGAACTTAAATAGGCCTAGGAAATTATCAGCTGCAGCGGACAGAGAATTGGCTTTGGTAGAAGAGAACTTACAGATTGCACATGTGTATCCTGTGGATCCAAAGCTTAACTGCTTTCTGGTCATACTTCTCCCTGTACCTGTAATGGTCTGTCCTGTCTTTTTAAGATACAAATCTCCCCCCACTCCCCCCCCCACTGCCAAGGCAGGCAAATCTTCCTTCCCCTTCCAGTCTGACCTCCCTGCTGTCTGTCTCTGTCCCAAAGAGGTAGCTGCTGCAGTGGCTCCTCTCCTCTCCCCCCTTCCTCCCTCTCTCTCCCTCTCTTCTCTTCCCTTTCCTCCCCTTCTTCCCTTTCCCCTTCCCATCCATAACCCACTAAATAAATATCCAACCTCACTCTGCATGGCGTACCTATCCATCCTGGTCTTTCACCTGACACACGGCTCCCTGCCTGGGATGCAAATAAACCAGGAAAGGCAGGTTACAAATCAGAAAATTTAAAGTGGATCTAAGCTCTCATGATTTTGTACAACAGTCAGAATTATGTTATTCTCATGCTACTAATAGATTTTATGGAAACTTTCAATATAGTTAGTGTTTCGCAATATGCAGAAAGAATTGTTTTGCATATCGAAACTGCTGAATTTATACTAGATGATACATAATAAACTTTATTATTTATTTAATTACAAGAAATAATCAGGAATAGAAATCATCCCATATATATAACACACATCTGATTTCATACAGTTCTGCCAGGCCCTCTAGCATAAGGTAATGAATAAATCAATCAATTATTAATTGGAAACATGCTGGAGGCCTCAGAATTTCATTAAAAAATCATGTCAATAGCAAAGGTTTAAATAAAAGATGTTTCATTATGTGACCACAAGCCAAGGAAATTGTAAGGAAATGTTTTACTTGTTCTTTATACAAAATACCACTACCTATGGGAAGTAACCCAAAGGGTACTCAAAGCAATGAAATCTGGCAAATAGATGTG